>NC_069502.1:525332170-525704670 GCF_027579735.1 Bombina bombina | reverse complement strand
TTTTATTTTTTGTAATTTAGGTTTTTTTTGTACTATAGTTTAGTTTATTTAATTGTATTTTAGTTTAGATAATTGTAGTTAATTTATTTAATTAATTTAATGATAGTGTATTGTTAGGTGAATTTGTAACTTAGGTTAGGATTTATTTTACAGGTAATTTTGTAATTATTTTAACTAGGTAGCTATTAAATAGTTATTAACTATTTAATAGCTATTGTACCTAGTTAAAATAAATACAAAGTTGCCTGTAAAATAAATATAAATCCTAAAATAGCTACAATGTAAATATTAATTATATTGTAGCTATATTAAGGTTTATTTTATAGGTAAGTATTTAGTTTTAAATAGGTTTAATTTATTTAATTATAGGAATATTTATTTCTTTTTATTTAAATTATATTTAAGTTAGGGGGGTGTTAGGGTTAGACTTAGGTTTAGGGGTTAATAACTTTATTATAGTAGCGGCAACGTTGGGGGCGGGAGATTAGGGGTTAATAATTGTAGGTAGGTGGCGGTGATGTCAGGGAGGGCAGATTAGGGGTTAATAAAATGTATTATAGTGTTTGCGAGGCGGCAGTGCGGCGGTTTAGGGGTTAATACATTTATTAAAGTGGCGGCGATGTCTGGTCGGCAGATTAGGGGTTAATAAGTGTAGGTAGGTGGCGGCGACATTGGGGGGGACAGATTAGGGTTTAATAAATATAATATAGGTGTCGACGATGTTAGGGACAGCAGATTAGGGGTTTATAGCTATAATGTAGGTGGCCGCGGTGTCCGGAGCGGCAGTTTAGGGGTTAATAATATAATGTAGTTGTCAGCGATAGCAGGGCGGCAGATTAGGGGTTAATAAGTGTGAAATTAGGGGTGTTTAGACTTGGGGTTCATGGCACGGTGTTAGGTGCAGACATAACTTTTCTTTCCCCATAGGAAACAATGGGGCTGCGTTAGGAGCTGAACACTGCTTTTTTGCAGGTGTTAGTTTTTTTTTCAGCCAGCTCAGCCCCATTGTATCCTATGGGGAAATCGTGCACAAGCACATCTTTCCAGCTTACCGCTACCGTAAGCAACGCTGGTATTGAGGGTTGAGCTAAATTTGGCTCAACGCTCACTTTTCTGAGGCTAACGCAGCCATTCAGAAAAGTCGTAATACCAGCGTTGTTTAAAGGGTGCACTGGAGAAAAAAAAGGAGCGTTAGCTCCGCAAGTTTTTACCGACAAAACTCTAAATCTAGGCGTATGATTGGTTAAGAAGATGGTGGAGATTTAGGCAACTGGAACTAGTGGACTGCTCTATTTATGCAAGACAGGTTTGTGGGAGCTGCTTTCTATGATTAAGTAGCTATGAAATTCATGTCAGATATGTGTTGTTGCTCCAAAGACTGAGATCTACAGACAGTTTAAATGTAATAGTATGTTTCTTGCAGGCTTTTATTTAATAATATGACAAGTGAATATATTGACATATATAGCATTAAGCCCCCATAAGTTTTCTATGATTTGGGTGTTCTTTACACTATACTGTAATTACTAATTGAATAGATACAGTGGATATATTTAAATCGATTTTTTTTTATTTATTTATTTTTATTGTTACACAGATTATATCACATTAAATTTCTCATTTACAGTATTATTTGCATTCTTAATAAACAACTGAATCTATTGCATAACCCTTTACAATTCTAACAACTGAGCTCTTCAGGTTCACAATTCTCTGTGTTATTTTCAATTTCGAAATCATAATTCTTATTGCTGTTTCTTCACATGTTTATAAATCCATAGTTTTAACTTTGCTTAAAACCAATCAATATAGGAAGTGAGAATAGGGTGGAAAAGAAAAGAGGAAAAAAAAAAAAAAAAAGGTGGTTTTAAACTCTCCTTCACATCCGCCCTCCATCCCCCACCCCCCCACCACCTCACACCCCCTCTATACTTTCCTCCAAGCAGGGCCATTCCCCTCTGAGTCTATCCTCCATTATTCTTTCAGTATTTATAAATGGTGCTAAAATTAGTTTCTGTTCGTTAGAATCTAGCGCCTTTATATATATCTGCCATTTATTCAGAAATCCTTTTAATCTATTAGGGTGATCTAACTTACGGCTAGATTTAGAGTTGGGCGGTAGCCATCAAAACCAGCGATAGAGGCTCCTAACGCTGGTTTTTACCGCCCTCTGGTATTTGGAGTCAGTCAGGAAAGGGTCTAACGCTCACTTTACAGCCGCGACTTTTCCATACCGCAGATCCCCCTACGCCATTTGCGTATCCTATCTTTTCAATGGGATATTTCTAACGCTGGTATTTAGAGTCGTGGCTGAAGTGAGCGTTAGAAATCTAACGACAAAACTCCAGCTGCAGAAAAAAGTCAGTAGTTAAGAGCTTTCTGGGCTAACGCCGGTTTATAAAGCTCTTAACTACTGTGCTCTAAAGTACACTAACACCCATAAACTACCTATGTACCCCTAAACCGAGGTCCCCCCACATCGCCGCCACTCTATTAATTTTTTTTAACCCCTAATCTGCCGCTCCGTACACTGCCGCCAGTTACATTATCCCTACGTACCCCTAATCTGCTGCTCCTAATACTGCCGACACCTATATTATATTTATTAAGCCCTAATCTGCCCCCCCCCAACGTCGCCACCACCTACCTACACTTATTAACCCCTAATCTGCCGAGCGGACCGCACCGCTACTATAATAAAGTTATTAACCCCTAATCCGCCTCACTCCCGCCTCAATAACCCTATAATAAATAGTATTAACCCCTAATCTGCCCTCCCTAACATCGCCGACACCTAACTTCAAGCATTAACCCCTAATCTGCCGACCGGAGCTCACCACTACTATAATACATTTTTTAACCCCTAAAGTTAAGTCTAACCCTAACACTAACACCCCCCTAAGTTAAATATAATTTAAATCTAACGAAATAAATTAACTCTTATTAAATAAATTATTCCTATTTAAAGCTAAATACTTACCTGTAAAATAAACCCTAATATAGCTACAATATAAATTATAATTATATTGTAGCTATTTTAGGATTAATATTTATTTTACAGGCAACTTTGTAATTATTTTAACCAGGTACAATAGCTATTAGATAGTTCATAACTATTTAATAGTTACCTAGTTAAAATAATTACAAAATTACCTGTAAAATAAATCCTAACCTAAGTTACAATTAAACCTAACACTACACTAGCAATAAATAAATTAAATTAAATACCTACAATTATCTACAATTAAACCTAACACTACACTATCAATGAATTAATTAAGTAAAATACCTACAATTATCTACAATTAAACCTAACACTACACTATCAGTAAATTAATTAAATAAAATACCTACAAATAACTACAATGAAATAAACTAACTAAAGTACAAAAAATAAAAAAGAACTAAGTTACAAAAAATAAAAAAATATTTACAAACATTATAAAAATATTACAACAATTTTAAACTAATTACACCTACTCTAAGCCCCCTAATAAAATAACAAAGCCCCCCAAAATAAAAAAATGCCCTACCCTATTCTAAATTAAAAAAGTTCAACGCTCTTTTACCTTACCAGCCCTGAAAAGGGCCCTTTGCAGGGCATGCCCCAAAGAATTCAGCTCTTTTGCCTGTAAAAAAAAAACATACAATACCCCCCCCCCAACATTACAACCCACCACCCACATACCCCTAATCTAACCCAAACCCCCCAAGGTAAAAGAGCTTTGAACTTTTTTAATTTAGAGTAGGGTAGGGCATTTTTTTAATTTGGGGGTCTTTGTTATTTTATTAGGGGGCTTAGAGTAGGTGTAATTAGTTTAAAATTGTTGTAATATTTTTATAATGTTTGTAAATATTTTTTTATTTTTTGTAACTTAGTTCTTTTTTATTTTTTGTACTTTAGTTAGTTTATTTCATTGTAGTTATTTGTAGGTATTTTATTTAATTAATTTATTGATAGTGTAGTGTTAGGTTTAATTGTAGGTAATTGTAGGTAGTTTATTTAATTAATTTATTGATAGTGTAGTGTTAGGTTTAATTGTAACTTAGGTTAGGATTTATTTTACAGGTAATTTTGTAATTATTTTAACTATTTTAGCTATTAAATTACAAAGTTGCCTGTAAAATAAATATTAATCCTAAAATAGCTACAATATAATTATAATTTATATTGTAGCTATATTAGGGTTTATTTTACAGGTAAGTATTTAGCTTTAAATAGGAATAATTTGTTTAATAAGAGTTAATTTATTTTGTTAGATTTAAATTATATTTAACTTAGGGGGGTGTTAGTGTTAGGGTTAGACTTAGCTTTAGGGGTTAATCCATTTATTAGAGTAGCGGCGAGATCCAATCGGCAGATTAGGGGTTAATTATTGTAGGTAGCTGGCGGCGACGTTGTGGGGGGCAGATTAGGGGTTAATAAATATAATATAGGGGTCGGCGGTGTTAGGGGCAGCAGATTAGGGGTACATAGGTATAATGTAGGTTGCGGCGGTATACGGAGCGGCAGATTAGGGGTTAAAAAAATATGCAGGTGTCAGCGATAGCGGGGGCGGCAGATTAGGGGTTAATAAGTGTAAGGTTAGGGGTGTTTAGACTCGGGGTACATGTTAGAGTGTTAGGTGCAGACGTAGGAAGTGTTTCCCCATAGTAAACAATGGGGCTGCGTTAGGAGCTGAACGCTGCTTTTTTGCAGGTGTTAGGTTTTTTTTCAGCTCAAACAGCCCCATTGTTTTCTATGGGGGAATCGTGCACGAGCACGTTTTTTAAGCTGGCCACGTCCGTAAGCAACGCTGGTATTTAGAGTTGCAGTGGCGGTAAATACGCTCTACGCTCCTTTTTTGGAGCCTAACGCAGCCCTTCTGTGAACTCTAAATACCAGCGGTATTTAAAAGGTGCGGGGGAAAAAAAGCACGCGTAGCTAACGCACCCCTTTGGCCGCAGAACTCTAAATCTAGCCGTATGTATCCCATTGTTCGATCCACATCTGTCTTTGAATTTTATTTTTCAATTGTGACATGGTTGGGGCTTTTTTATTGATCCAATTTTCTAATATGCATTTCCTCGCTAGAAGAATAATAGCTACTATTAGATCTGTTCTCTAATCTGAGTCTTATCCCATTTGAACAAACAAATTTGAGCTATTCCCAGATGGGTTTCTATTTTTAACTTCTGTTTGATCCAGTACTGTACCAAAAATATTTAATCTTTGGACAATCATAGAAATAATGAATAAATTCTGCATTTACCTTTTGACATTTATTGCACCAATGATATAGTCTGGTTTCCATTTTATCATTCTACGTGGGGTTATATAGTCTTGGTGTAACATTTTTAACTGTGATTCCCTAAGAGGCATTGCAAGGGTTGCCTTTTTAACTGCTTTTAGGCTATCGCTTATATGTATCGATGTCAGACTCTCTGCAACCTCCCCACTCCATTTATCTACCAATCTCTCTAATCCTTCCCTGGTGTTTCTATAATTCAGGTTTCCATAAAATCCTGATAATGAAAAAGACCCTTTTTCATATTCCATTTGAGATGAAATGAAAAGTGATATATCCCAAAATTCAGTATCCCTTTTTATTAGATTCATAATATAATGTCGCACTTGCAAATAAGCAAAAAAATGAGTTCTCGGCAGACCATATTTACTTTGTAAATCCTGGAATGACAAAACCGTTTTATTTAAAGGATCTAATATATCACCAACTCTCTGGAGTCCTTTCTTTTTACAAAGTTGTAAAGGGCTTGTATCCAGCCCAGATGGAAATTCAATATTCCCTACTAGAGGGATATATTTAGGAGCTGGAAACTTTCGTTCCAAATATTTATGTGCTAATCTCCAAGCTGTTAGAGCATCCTTATATAAAAGATGATTTTGAATGTTTGTTGGCAAGTCCTTATGCTGACTATATGGTAGGTAAGATAGACCAACTTCTCCCAAGACTGTCTGTTCTAATGCCTCTTCATAGAAGTGTTGTGAGTTTAGTTGCCAGTCCATTACTATACGTAGTAATGCTGCCCAATTATAAAGCCTAAAATCAGGAAGACCCAGACCTCCACTGAGGAATGGTGCATGTAACTTTTTTAGAGCGATTCTTGCTTTTTTCCCTTTCCATATAAATTTTCTAACTGCCCTATTTAAATTTTGCAAGTCCCTTTTCAATATAAGAATCGGAAGCATCATAATGGGATATAGAATTTTCGGTAGAATTACCATTTTGATAAGATCTACTTTCCCTGCCAGAGATAGAGGGAGATGGTGCCAACTCTCTAATAGAGCTACAATTTCTGCACATTGCTTCGAAATATTTAGTTTATACATAGCACAAGGATCCTTAGTTAAATGGATACCCAAATATGTTAAAGTTAGTTCTACTTCTTTAAATGGGAAGTTATACTTATCCTTATTCTTATGATTTTTATTCAACCAGAGAATCTCGGATTTAGCCATATTGACCTTATATACTGCTACTTTTCCGAATGTCTCCAACACTTGTAGAATTGTTGGTATATAATTCCCTGGATCTTCTACAAATAATAGCATATCATCTGCATAAAGAGATAAATGTAACCTAACTCCCCCCATTCCTATCCCTGGATATGCCCTCTTCAATTTTATCACTAAGGGTTCCAAACTTAAGTTAAAAAGAAGCAGAGATAGGGGGCACCCCTGTCTAGTTCCTCTTTGCAGTTTAACCACAGTTGAGAAAACTCCATTTACCAAAATGTATGCTATCGGGGTGGAATATATGCTCCTTATTAATGATAGAAATGGGCCTTTAAAACCAAATCGCTCCAAAGTCATAAACAGGTGCCCCCATTCTATCCTGTCGAAGGCCTTCTCTGCATCAAGGAACAGCAGGAAGGCCTCCGGCAGGTTGCTTATGTCCTCCCTAGAAGACTCCCTCCAGAAATATGACATTACATGCAAGACTCTTCTTAGATTTGTCACTGAGGTTCTTCCATGCATAAATCCCACCTGTTCCAAATTAATAAGATCTGGTAAAATGGTTTTTAATCTTTCTGCTAATAATTTCATTAGTATCTTATAATCGGCATTGAGCAATGAGATTGGTCTATACGACTCTGGTTGCTCTTCCTGTTTTTTAGGCTTCAATATTAATGAAATATAAGCACTTGAAAAAAACTGTGAGGGTGTTTTTTTTTCTTGAAAATATTCATTAAATAATCTACATAGTACTGGGGTTGCCTGTGTTTTCAATATTTTATATGCTTCTATGGGGAGCCCATCCGGTCCCGGTGCTTTCCCATTAGCCAGTGAGGAAATGATCTTGCCAATGTCTTGCTCTGTGATAGATGTATTTAGCTTTTCTAATTGTTCTTTAGTTATTTTGGGTAGGTCAATATTTTCCCACAATTTTCCCTCCAATTATCTGTATCCTTATCTTGTTTAGTGTATAATTCAGTAAAATAATCTCCAAAAGCTTTCACAATGTCTTGTGGCGTCTTATATATAATTCCTTTGTACTTAATCGCCGCTATATTTTT
Source organism: Bombina bombina (assembly GCF_027579735.1). Taxonomy (NCBI): domain Eukaryota; kingdom Metazoa; phylum Chordata; class Amphibia; order Anura; family Bombinatoridae; genus Bombina; species Bombina bombina. The sequence continues at coordinate 525,697,152 of NC_069502.1, read as the reverse complement.
ACGAGCCACTCTAGCCTTGATTATAGAAGCTAAAATCTTACCCGACTTATTTCCCCACCTATAATATCTACTATTACTCTTCAATTGTGACTGCACCGATTGTTCTGCTAGATGAGCATCTAGTTCTTCTTTGCTTTTCCAATATTTTTCACGTGTTACTGCCGACGGTTTATCATAGTACTCATGATATGCTTTAGCCAAATTCTCCTGGAGAATTTGCAAGTACCGTCAGGAGTTCCTGCGTAGATTTGAGTCATATGAGATTATATTACCTGCTATCACAACCTTAGCCGTTTCCCAAAATAGCTCTACTCTATTGGAATATTCTATATTATCTGTTACATAATCATTCCATGCCTGTATTACATAATCTTGGAATTTTTTTGAAGAATATAAATAATAAGGAAATCTGAATGTATTTCTATTTTTACATGGTTCTCTATTCTGAATATTTAATTCTATCGGCGTGTGATCTGATACTATTATTTTGTGTATCTTTGTTCCAAGGATCCTAGGAATAAATCTATTTGCGACTAAGAAAAGATCTATTCTAGATAGAGTGGGGACAACTTTTGAAGTGCATGTGTAATCTCTACCATCTGGATTACACAATCTCCAGATATCCCTTAATTGTAACAATTCCTTTAACTTCTCAAAAAGTTTCCTTTCAAATGTGCCTGTAGCTCTTTTTTTAAAATATGTTCTATTCTGACTTAGTCTTTTTCTATCACATACCGGATCTGGAGTTAGATTGAAATCTCCTCCCAAGATTAAATTCTTATCTTTGAATGGGAGCAGCTCTTGTATCAATTTAGTCCCAAATCTATTGGATTTTTCATTTGGAGCATAGATGTTGCAGAGAGTCAGCATCCCCCCATCCATCTTAACCTGTGCTATCACATATCTTCCTTCTATGTCTATAACTGTCTTGATAATTTCAACATTATGTCGTTTACCAAGCAAAATTGCTACCCCTCTTTTCGCCCTAGAATAAGAAGCATGAATTACTGTCCCCACCCAGTCTCTACGTAATTTTATATGTTCTTGATCAGATAAGTGCGTTTCTTGTAAAAACGCTATGTCCGTTTTAAGCCTTTTCAAATGTGGGATAATTGTATGCCTTTTAATAGGTGAGTGGAAACCTCCCACATTCCATGATATAATTTTAATTACCATATTCTATCAAAAGTCTACACCATTCTATTTTATCTGAAAGGAGAGGCAAGAGGGAGGGGGGGGGAGAGGCAGGAGGGGAAGAGAAGAGAAAAAAAAAAAACACCTTCTGCAAACCATTGAACAATTTATCATTTTCCGCATCAAAATATTAACAAAAATTGTGTTTAAAGTGACACAAACCCCTCGTGACAAAAATAAATTTTCCAAGTGACACACACAAAAAAAAAAACGCCCACTTTCTTTCTTTGTGGATGAGAACCTAGGAATACATTTGATTCCTAAGTGACTTCTACGTGTAAATACTCTCTTTAAGTTCCCCATTCGAGGGAATTTCTTTGTGCCAAAGTTGTGTTTCTTTGTGCAAAAATTATGTGTGAGAGAAAAAAAAAAAAAGCCCATCCATCTTCCTTCCACCCTATTTACTTCCTCCAAACTCAAAACAGCATTATTAAAAACATTGAACATTATCCTAAAAAAAGTCACATAATTATAATCATACAGAGAACAAGGAAAAAAAAAAAAAAAACACACACAAAAAAAAAAGTCTTCAATATACCAAACATGCTGGCATTCTTCTAAATATCCCATCTATCTCTATTTAATCATGATGTTTTAATTATATGCTCCCTATATTTAACTCTATTTAAAGGTAAAGTATTTCTGTGCTTCTTGAGGAGAATCAAAAAATTTTGGTCCTCTATCTGTTAGTATTTTTAGTTTTGCAGGATACATAAGAAAAGCTTTTGTGCCTTCTTTGTTAAGGCTTGTGCATAATGTAGAGAATTCTTTACGTTTCTTAGTTAGATCTATTGAATAATCTTGAAAAAAAAGTAATTTTGATCCCTCATACATTACAATGTCAGTTTTTCTATATGCCTTTAGTATAGCTATTTTCACTTGTAGTAATTTACATATAACCTGTCTAGGATATTTATTATTCTCCCCATTTTGATTTTCTGGTCCTATTCTGTGAACCCTTTCCATACTGTTCTTTAGCTTTTCCTCTGGTAGATTCAATAGTTTAGGGAGTACCGTTTCACAAAAATGCAACAGCTCATGTGCCTTAATGGATTCTGGAATCCCTAATATGCGAATATTATTACGTCTCGACCTGTTTTCTAGGTCCTCAAGCCTTTGATATAATATTTGATTTTGCTTAAGAACATTCTCCATTTTATTGGAGTGTAATGAGGCAGTCTCCTCTAAATCAGAGACCCTTTCTTCCAGTTCAGTATACCTTGCAGTTATTTGCTTAATCTCTTCAGTTATATTATCTAAACCCTTTTGCAAATTATCCGTTTTAGGGATAAAAATTGATGAGATCTGTTGCACAATGTAATGGGACTCTTTATCTACACTAGAACTTTCTGTTAAAGTGCTTATAGATTCATTTAACCCTTCTGAGTGTCTCCGCACAGACCAGCACACAGATTTACACAATATCATCATTCATTACCCTTAAATATACCAGTTAACTTTTAATACCGATGCAGACCCTCAGGGGTGAAGAGTAACTGATATATTTGTATTCAAAAAGAAAAAATTGACAAGAGATAGAAAGTGCAACTTTAGTCAGTCCACTTTTAGGTGAAATATTAACTTAACCTCTTCCTCACAGTTGCAATATTGCTTGTCAATTTTACTATTATCATACCCCTTATATTACAAACATAAATAATCTGCAGAGTTTTATGCAAACAGCACAAAAATGTGACTTCCTTAATTTGCTTCATAAGATAAGCACTCCAATTACAGCATTTTCTGTTCTTAACACCCCACTTAAAAATCTCTGTGTGTTTATTGTCCAAACATTAATGCCGACAACTCCCGGTACTCCTTTCTCTATTTTGCAGAAGAAAAAAATCCCCATAGAAGGAGCCTTGCAGCCTTGTTGATATGAAAAGGGGAGTGGAAGGTGAGAGAGAGAAAAGCAGGTAAAATACAGCCAGAGTCAGAGTGAAGAATGTTGCTCTTTAAATCCAATCCTATAATATAAAAGGCCAAGTGTGTTTGTCCGAAGCTGTCATGCGCAGTAGAGACAGCACAAGGACAAACACACCTGGCCTTACCTGACATGCTTTTGTGGCAAAAGTGGGCGTGACCGACTGGAGCATGGGCGTGACCGGACGTGGCCAGGTGTGGTGAGGCGTGGCCGGGCGCGGTCGGCGCAAGAAAGGGGAGAGAAATAGAAAGAGAGGGGGAGAGACAAAAAGAGATAGGAAAGAGCTAAAGAGAGAAGGGAAGAGCAGAAGAGAGGGGAAAGTGCAGAAGAGAGGGGGAGAGAGCAAAATAGAGGGGAAAGAGCAAAAGAGAGGGGAAAGAGCAAAATGGAGGTAAGAGAGAGAAAAAGAGAGGGGAGAAAGAGAGCAAAAGAGAGGGGGGGAGAGAGAGCAAAAGAGAGGGGGAGAGAGAGAGCAAAAGAGAGGGATGGAGAGAGAGAGCAAAGGAGAGGGGAGAGAGACAGAGCAAAAGAGAGGGGGGAGAGAGGGGAGAGAGAGAGCAAAAGAGAGGGGGGAGAGAGACAGAGCAAAAGAGTGGGATGGAGAGAAAGAGCAAAACAGAGGGATGGAGAGAGAGAGAGAGCAAAAAAAAGGAGAGAGAGAGAGACAGAGAAAAAAAGAGAGGGGGAAGAGACAGAGCGCAAAAGAGAGGGGGGGGAGAGAGAGCGCAAAAGAGAGGGGGGGAGAGTGAGAGTGCAAAAGAGAGGGGAAGAGAGAGAGCGCAAAAGAGAGGGGGAGAGAGAGAGTGCAAAAGAAAGGGAGAGAGAGCAAAAGAGAGGGAGAGAGAGAGAGCACACAAAAGAGGGGGGGAGAGAGTGCAAAAGAGAGAGAGAACACAAAAGAGAGGGGGTAGAGAGAGAGCGTAAATGAGTGGGGGGAGAGAGAGCAAAAGAGAGGTGGGAGAGAAAGCAAAAGAGAGGTGGAGAGAGGGAGCAAAAGAGAGGGGGAGAGAGAGCAAAAGAGAGGTGGAGCGAGAGAGAGCACAAAAGAAAGGGGGAGAGAGCGCAAAACAGAGGGGGAGAGAGCACAAAAGACAGGGGGAGAGAGAGCAAAAGAGTGGGGGAGAGAGAGAGCAAAAGAGAGGTGGAGCGAGAGAAAGTGCAAAAGAGAGGGGTAGAGAGCGCAAAAGAGAGGGGGAGGGAGCACAAAAGAGAGGGGGAGAGAGCACAAAAGAGAGGGGGAGAAAGAGAGCAAGGGGTAGAAACGTTGTACTGCAAAAAATGGCCCGTGTGAATGGGCTTTAGGACTAGTTTAGCATATAATCCGTCACAGGTTTTAATTATCTACTTTCTCCTTGTGTGCTTCCCTTCTTCTCTTAGGCTATTATCCTAGCACTTCTAGCATTTGTACGTTGATATAGTGCCCATTGAAATCTTAAAGAAAAAACTAGTAGCCATACAGCAGTGTAATTTTAAAACTGCCAATTGAGTAACACACAAAAAACAGACTATGCTTTAACTTCAGCACTATGTTAATAAGTGAAGGTCCATTAAACATAATCTTCTCTATTGACTTGCCCAGCCACAAAGATAAAGTACTTTTATAAAAGTTTCCAGTTGGAGACGTTATGTCTCTTTTACTCACAGTACCAAGCTTTAGATCTAGACCTCTTTACATGATCCTTTTATTAGCCCTTGTGTAGTTTTTCTAGTCCGGTGCGTGTTTGCTGCTTCTGCGTCTTTTAGCCGACTTTACTGCTGCTTCAAACCGCTAGATATCTTTGTTGCCTGCCTCCCTCACGCAGCATCGGTGGGAGAGAGGGGATTTCCAGCTTCCCGGTTGCAGTGCTTTTCTCTCTAGCTCTCTTAAGGCTATTCCACACTCGGCACTATACGACTTGCGGTGAGCCTCGGTCTTTGGCCCGGTAATCACCCCAGGACTCGGGGTTGCGGCGCGATCAGTCCCCGCCAATGATTCTGGAGGTTCAGCTCACTGCCTAGCATGTACACGTCCTGCGTCTAGGCTCCTCCCCGGAAGTCAAGCTGTTTTCTTTTATGTGCACATTTTAGCCTGACTCACTCACCCAGGAACAGCTGCACAGGAAGTCATTTAAATCGCATTTAGTAGGTCAAACCTTGATTAATGGCATGATTTTTTTTATTTTTTTTAAACATTTTTATTGAGGTTTAATACATAATCATTAGCTGATAATTTGCATGACATGCAAATACAGGAAAAAGAGATCATATCAATGGCAAAGAAAAGGGAAAAGCATTAACTTGCACAAAATCTCGATTTACAGTCAAGGCTAGAAAGGGATATAAATGTCATTTAGCAATAAAAAAAAAAAAAAAGCAATAAAAAAAACCAATGAAAACATTTTCAACCTCATGTTTTCTGTTTTAGTGAGCTCCCCTTAGAATATAATAAAATATGAAATATATAACGTTTACCCCCAGAGAATTATAGAGGCCACTCTTGGACCCCCTAAACTATTAATATGGCATAATGGAGGGCAATGGGGAGGAAAGAAAATAATAAACTGGGCCACTCTGGGACCCAATATGTGAATTAGAAAGGTGATAACCAACACTTAAATATAGTGGATTGCTAATACAGGTACCAGTTGCTATCGGGCCATAAGTAAGCATAGTGCTTACGGATGTTTTCTCAACTTTTAGTAAATGACAGGAAAGGCTGTGTGGGAAGAAAGACGCCGGTCTAATAAGAATTTACAAGCCTTATGTCACATGAAGGCTAGGTAAATTTTGTTGCACAAGTAAATTTTATAATTGAAACTGCATTATCATCTAGTGGGAAAATTTAGTACCCAGACAGTACGGCATACACATAGTGAGTGCTATTATAAAACTAGTCACACAAACTTTACCCAGAAGCAGGGGAAATCTTAGCTGACCCCTAGTGGGGGGTGCTTTATAATATAATACAGATTGCTATAGATTAGAGTGTCCTTTGCCTTTTAAGGGTACATTCGTAACAAATGTCCTAGCTATAACTACTAAAATGTACTATTGCAAAATATATTGAACTACATCTTGATTATAAATAGGTAAATAGGCTAGTAAAATAATATAGACATGTACATAACAATCAAACATTAGCAGTAGACATTAAAAAACTGCTAAAAGGCCACCTTATCAGCTTCAGATATATTGAGTATCTTGGGCATTGTTTCTTCTTCGTTTGAATACTTAAGGTCTTCGTAACTTTTTAGCTAGAATGCCATAGATATTTCAGAGGCGTACTCATAAGATTTACTATAATATCCTTACATAAAAAACATTCCCCTATATAAGGTGAGTAGCAAGTGATCCCAGCCTTATGTTACCATTACCTGTCTACAAATACTGGATTTGGGTTAATATGGCTAAACTTTAACGCGGCTCTGCATAGAGTATTATACAGCTGCATACAAGTTGCACATTGCCCAGCATATACCAAATGCGCTAGCGACATGAATAAGAAAAAAAAAAGATATAAACTTTTACTGGATCTGACTCAATCATGTCGCCCATACAGACAACATAAGCATAGGCAAAAAAAGTCCAAAGCGAAAGAAAAAGCAGCACCCAAAGTATGTCCAACAAGACCCCCAGAGTATATAAGTTTTAACCCACTCCACATTGCTGAGTCAAGCTGGCCACTTCTGTGCCTACAAACCGTGTCTTCAGGGGCCGACTCGCTGTTTGTTGTCCAGCTGACCCTTCACTGCTGCAGAAGCTTAATGAAGTCCTGCAGGTCCACCTAGAAAGCCGAGCCCTCTGTGAGCTTCTTGGTATTAAGGAGGTGTAAGTGTCTCTTACTGTGGGTTTCCTCATAGGATCCGAGTTTGCCCTAGGGTAAACATATCCTGTTATCTGGCCAGTCTTCTCTAATATGTATCGCCTGGGACGCTGCATAGTGGAAGCCGGCATCATCGCATGTAAAGCGAACCTTGAGATGTTGTCTCCCCCGGCCACTATCTCCCCCTCCGCAATATTGGGCTGCACTACTATGGTCTGTAACTCTGCAAGGCCATCGGCCTCCCAGTCTTCCTGCTCGTGAAACAGCTCGTCTGTGTCTTTGAGGATCGGGGAGCGGTGAGTCGCCTCTATGTCAAGTTGCTTTACTGAGGGGTATAGTTTTAACGCTCTCTTGTCTAAGCTGCCCTCTGGGTAATTAGCCTGGGGATTGCTTACGGATATACTTATATTCTGGATTGCCTTAACTTGAACTTGGGCTTGGGGTGGAGGGTTTGGCAGGCCGGGGGTTGAGCTCTGAACATTTAAAACTTTGTCAGGTTGTTCTGGTGACTCGCTTGGAATCAGACGTTGCTGGCTAATTCGCTCACAAAGGTTACTCCTTTCAGCAGACCAGGATTGCAAAATCTTCTCATGGTGTTCCTGGAGTAAGCTTGCCACAGCCTCAAGTAGGATGCTGGCACCAGACGCCATCTTTAACAGGTGCGTGCGTGGTTGAAAAGGCACTCAATTCTCCTTCTATCTGTAGTGTATAGCATGTATGGTACTGAAGAATCACAAATAATGTTGGTTTGAAGTGAAGTAGTTCTTACAGTGAGTATGTACTGCTTACCCGGCCTGTAGTATTACCGGGGGGAGGGGGGTGTTGAGAGCCTCTCAATTAAGAGCTTGCCTTAGGCCTCAACGCTCCAGATTGGAGTGCAACTGCGGAATGCTCACAAAAAGTTCAGCTGTCAAACTATCTTGATCAGTAGAGTCGGAATTTTAGAATGATATGACTAGTTGATCATTTAATTCACTGGTAACAGGCAAATTATCAGTGATCCACACGGAGCTCCCAATATTGCTACCATTCAAGGTGCTGCCCAGAGACATGCCCCCAGGATGATTTTAATAGGTTCATTGTATGAAATAATCAATGTATTGTGTACATAGATTAGAAAGTGTTATTTTTTCCTGGATCTGGCATTTAATTTGTATTTTTTATTTTTAATAAATGTGAATTTTTAAATAAATATAATAAAATGAAAAATGTTTCTGTATCTGTTGCCTTCTTCTTAAAACAGCCCTATTGATGAAAGAAATGAAGGAATGCATGCTAAAAAATGCAGTTAATTCATTTGTGTGGTTATAACTGTTACTCTAAAGGTGGGAACAGATTTTCTGCAGGCACAAAAGGCTTGACAAGTTCTGATTTATAGTATTTATGCATAAAGGCTTCAAAAGTTCCCATTTACACAATTCAATAACAATTTAGCAATGTCCTTGCCAATTGATTCCTTTGTCAGTCATTAAATATATAAGGTTGAGGGAAAGGTTTAAAAAGTAAAAATTTACATCATGTAGGTAAGAGTCCTCAAATGTTCCATTTACAATACTCAATAACATTTACCAATGTCCAGATCAGTTGATTGAGTCATGTGTCAGACAAGAAGCATATAATCTTCACTTGTGTTTATTTAAGTTTAAAGGAACATAAAAATCACATTTCTTTCATAATTCAGACAGAGCATACATTTTTTAAACAGCTTTACTTCTAGTATAATTTTTGCTTCATTCTCTTGGCATTCTTTGTTCAAGGAGGATCATTAATTACTGTGAGCTAGCCAGGGCCGCCATCAGGGGGTGACAGGGGCCTATGAGGCAAGAACAACTTATTTAAAAAATATATATATTTAATATTTTTTTTTTTTACATTTTGGCAGCCACCCTAGGATACTACAGAAAAGCTCTATTGAGCATGGAAAATGTTATTACAAGGAGTAAAGCATTAGCATTTGAGAGGATTTCTGAGTGTGCACTAAACCACTATGCACAGTGTGAGACAGACTTGGCACCTAAGTTTGTACAGTGTTTGCCTGAGTCAGACGACAGATCACTTTCATTTGCAGAGTAGGTAGGGCTTACTTAGTAAATGGTTTAAACACATTGATTTGCAAGGTATATATAGTTCAGTTCATTAGATGTTTCAATATAATATGTAAAAGGATTGACAAGGTAGTTTGTTATACAGAGTACTTGCGGTAGGACCAGAGAGTGTGCAGCCGAATGTGAGGATATGATGGAGCACAGACAGCGTCTGTGAGAGACTGGATAGCGTGCAGGTGAAATGAAATGAGCTGGAAGTGCACAGACAGCGTTTGTGTGAGACTGAACAGCGTGTTAATGAAATGGATAAGCTGCAGGTGCACAGGCAGCATCTGTGAAAGGAGGAGATTAATTCTGGACTGCTGGTAACAATAGGAAATAGAGAGTTGGTTGTACACAGACAGCGTATGTGTGCAAATAAAGTAACTTCCAGGAATTCAATGGTAACAAAAGTTCAGTAAGCAAAAACAACACTCAGAGTTAGAGAGCATTACTAGCCACTAGGTATATTCAATAATCAAGCAATTTGGATAAGCAGGAAGTGGGAATTTAAAGGGAGAGAGGAGAATGGGAGTTATTTAGGATTTAAAGGTACTGGTATGTTACATTTCCCCCTCCTCAAGGAATCCGCACAGAGGATTCGGCACATGGTTTGTTAGGGAACCTCTTGTTGGAGTTAGCCAATAATCGTGGAGCGTGAATATCAGAAACTGGTACCCAGGAAATGTCTTCAGGAGGATAGTGTCACCATTTAACAAAATACTCCATCGGTGATATCGAAGTCTAGAATCAAGAATTCGTTCAACTTCATATTCCAAATGATCTCCACATTGAATTGGGGGTTCAGGTTTATGAGTTCTTAGTGGGTCATCCTGATGGGAGTAAGGTTTTAAGAGAGAGACGTGAAAACTTGAAGGGATTTTATATGAATCAGGCAAAGTCAAAATAACAGCTGATGGATTAATGATCTTTTTGATAGGAAAGGGACCAATGAATTGATTGGCTAATTTCTTTGAGGGTACTCCCATGTGTAAATGTTTGGTTGAAAGCCAAACCAAGTATGTAGGCGCTGGTCTATGTCGTTTGTCATAGTAAGTCTTTTGTTTAGCTTTAGCCTCAGAGAGATGTAATTTTAGAACATCTTGATTTTAGAAGCGTAGTCTTTTGCTGCAGGAGAAGTATCAGAGTGTGTTGTTATGGAAATGGTATTTGGATGATAACCATATGTGGCAAAAAATGGTGTCATTTTAATCAAACTATTTAAGGAATTGTTAAAAGAAAATTCAGCCATGGGCAACAGAGAAAACCAATCATCTTGGAGGTGGGAAATGTAACATCTCAAATATTGCTCTAAACTCTGATTCATCCTTTCTGTAAATCCATTAGTCTGTGGATAGTATGATGTGGACAATCTAGAATCGATTTGTAATAATTTGCAGAGAGCCTTCCAAAACTTTGAAGTAAACTGGCTTCCCCTATCAGTGATGATGGTTTTAGGTAAACCATGAAGTTTTACGATTTGTGAGAAAAAGGCTTTTGCTGTTTCTGACGCACTTGGTAGGTGTCTGAGGGGAATAAAGTGTGCCAGTTTGGTTAAGTGGTCTATTACAACCATAATGGTATTACGTTGTTGAGAGGGAGGCAGTTCGACAATGAAGTCCATAGAGATTACTGTCCAAGGGGTCTCTGGTATTGGAAGTGGTGTAAGTAAACCAAACGTTTATTTACACTCAGATTTGTTCCTGGCACATATATGACATGTCTTTACATATTCTTCAATGTGATCATCCATATGAGGCCACCAGAACGATCTACGGATCAGTTCAATTGATTTCTTAATTCCTCAATGACCTGCTAAAAGGGAATCATGAACATGTGGCATTATGGAATGACGTAGTTCTGAGGGAATATATAGATAGTCTCCATGATAGTATAAACCATTAGAGTTTTTGTTAAGACTATTTATAGAAATATCAGTATTGGAGTCAAGAGATTTTAGTATATCCATCTCCAATGTAGTTAAAGTGGCGAGAAACTTCGTAGCTGGTATAACTGTTGTTGGAGAATTAGAGTTAGGTATAACTTCAGAGACATGAGATAGGGCGTCAGCGTTCATGTTTTTTGATCCTGATCTGTAAGTTATGAAAAAATCAAACCTGTCAAAGAATAAACTCCAGCGTACCTGTCTGGAAGATAGTGTGGTATTTTTCTTTAAATATTCTAGGTTTTTATGGTCAGTGAATATCAGGAATGGTTGTAAAACTCCTTCCAGCAAATGATGCCAGGATTCTAAAGTACATTTTATAGCCAAAAGCCCTTTGTCTCCAACTGAATAATTGGTTTCTGCTGGTTGAAGGGTTCTTGAGCAAAATGCTATGGGATGTAATGGAGAAGACTGGTTAGATCTTTGAGAAAGTATAGCTCCTATACCAGTATTTGATGCGTCAACTTCAAGTATGTATTGATGTTGTGGGTTTTGTAAATGTAATATAGGAGCTGTAGAAAATTTAGGTTTGAGTTCATCAAAAGCAAATTGGGCATCTGAATTCCAAGTAAACCTTTGGTTTTGTTTTGTCAAGTTTGTTAAAGGTTTAACAATCGAAGAAAAGTTGAGGATAAATTTCCTATAAAAATTTGACAATCCCAAGAATCTTTTTAGAGCTTTTACTGTATTGGGTCTGGCCCGTTTAAGGATTGCTGAGATCTTATCAGGATCCATTTCTACTCCTTTGGAGGAGATTATGTATCCAAGGAATTTAATGCGGTTAACATGGAATTTACATTTTTCAAGTTTACCGAAAAGTTTGTGGTCTCTCAGCCTGGTTAGAACCAAACGAACATGTTTTATATGTTCTTGTATATCTTTTGAATATATCAAAATGTAATCTAGGTAAATAATTACGCAAGTATTCATCAAATCTCTAAAGATATCATTGATGAAATACTGGAATGTGGCAGGGGTGTTACATAAACCAAAGGGCATTACCCTATATTCAAAAAGACCATAACCTGTCCGAAAAGCTGTTTTCCACTGGCCACCCTCTTGTATTCTAATAAAATTGTATGCGCCTTTTAGATCCAGTTTTGTGTATACCGTGGCATCTTTTAATCTCTCTAATAATTCTGGAATCAGAGGTAGTGGGTAACAATTTTTAATTGTTATGTTGTTAAGTGACCTATAATCTATTATTGGTCCTAAAGTAGCATCTTTATTTTTAACAAAAAAGATACCTGATGCTGCTGGTGAGGTAGAGGGTGTTATGAAACCTTTTTCTAGGTTATCGTCTAAATATTGCCTCAAGTGTTTCAATTCAGGCTCAGATAGGGGATAAATCTTCCCAAAAGGAATCTGAGAGCCTGGTTTAATATCAATCGGACAATCATATATCCTGTGAGGTGACAGAACATCTGCTTCCTTTAAGTCAAACACTTCAGACAAATCCTCATACTCTTGAGGTATGGCTATGTTTAAGTTGGAAATACTTTATTGAGGATAACTAAATAATTCCTATTTAAAACTAAATACTTACCTATAAAATAAACCCTAAGCTAGCTACAATAGAAGCTGATTGCAACAGCCAATAGGATTTTTTCTACCTTAATTCCGATTGGCTGATAGAATTCTATCAGCCAATCAGTATCTAAGGGACGCCATCTTGGATGACGTAATTTAAAGGAACCTTCATTCATCTTTAGTCCGTCGGAAGAAGAGGATGGATGTCGGATCTTCAAAACTGTAAGTCGATCTTCAGGGGTTAGTGTTAGGATTTTTTAAGGGTTTATTGGGTGGGTTTTATTTTTTGATTAGGGTTTTCGGGCTGCAAAAGAGCTAAATGCCCTATTCAGGGCAATGCCCATCCAAATTCCCTTTTCAGGGCAATGGGGAGATTAGGTTTTTTTAGATAGTATTTTATTTGGGGGGTTGGTTGTGTGGGTGGTGAGTTTTATTGTAGGGGGGGTATTTGTATTTATTTTACAGGTAAAAGAGCTGATTACTTTGGGGCAATGCCCTGCAAAAGGCCCTTTTAAGGGCTATTTGTAGTTTATTGTAGGCTAGGGTTTTTTTTATTTTGGGGGGCTTTTTTATTTTCATAGGGCCCTTAGATTAGGTGTAATTAGTTTAAAGCTTTGATAATTTATTTTTTATTTTTTGTAACTTAGTGTTTATTTTTTTTGTGTAACTTAGTGTTTGTTATTTTTAGTAACTTAGTTAGTTTTTTGTAACTTTGTAATTTTGTAGTGTAGATTTAAATTATTTGAGTAGGGTTAGGTGTTTAAATATATAATATATTTAATTTAATTTGTAGTTTTATGTAATTTTAGTATAAAAGTTAGATTAGATTAATTTTTATTTTAATATAGTTTAATGTAATTTTAGTTAAAAAGATAGGTTGGATTAATCATTAATTTAATATAGTGTAATGTATTTTTATTATAATAGGGTAGGTTAATTAATAGTTTAATATAATTTTATTATAATAGGGTAGATTAATTAATAGTTTAATGTAATTTTAAAGGTAAGTTTAAATTTATTATAAGATAGGGATGAGTTAATATTTAATATAAAGTTAACAAGTTGTTAGGTTTAGGGGTTAATAGGTTAATTTAGTTTATGGCGATGTGGAGGCTGGCGGTTTAGGGGTTAATACATTTATTTAGTTGTGGTGGGCTCCGGGAGCAGCAGGATAGGGGTTAATAACTTTATGTAGGTGGCGGCGGTGTAGGGGGCAGCAGTTTAGGGGTTAATACATTTATTTAGTTGCGGCGGGGTCCGGGAGCGGCGGTATAGGGGTTAAACATTTTGGTGTTTAGTAACAGTATACAATAGCTGTTGTTAGTTAACAACAGTCTGCTGCTCATCGCCCAGTACTTGGTGCGAGGCTTTTTGACAGCTTTTTTGTTAAATATGGAGAGCGTATTCAGGTCCGCGACAGCGAAGTTAGGCGATGTCAGGCAAGCGTATTGGTGCCAGCGGTTGACGCCTTGATAAATAGGCCCCTAAAAGTAAATTGGAAATTTGCTTAAAATTGTATGCTCTATCTGAATCAGGAAGGAAACATTTTAGGTTTTGTCTTCCTTTTAAGCTGCTGTCCAGCTGCTCTTTTGCTATCTTGAAGATGTTTCCTAAAGGATATAGCAAACCAATTGATTATTATTAATAAATTAATTTTGAATGATCAACTTAACAAATATCAGATGAAACAAAATATGTTTTGGAAGAAACAATTATTCCTAAACCTTTTTGTCTTGTGCATATGTGTAATTTTAATCTAAGATTTTGCTATTGTATTAAAATGATTTCTATTAAAACTTTTTAATTTCAATTACTAAAAGTGCCATTATATTCAAAAACTGACATGTTGTGCTCCATTAGTGCATGTGATTTTTAAGTCTATTGACCCTCCAGCACTGTGTGTTTAACCCCTGCAATAGGGTTAAACACACAGTAGAAATACCATTCAGGACTCAATGTGCACTGCTAGCCCCGAGCTGAAAACATCTCTGACCCAATCAGCAGTGCTAGTTGCACAAATTAGTGCTGCAGGGTCGATAGTCTTAAATATACATGTTCTAAAAGCATTAGACATGTATTTTTTTATTATTATGGCCCTATAAATCACATATTTATGATAGCAAATTTGCAATATTAGGATACTAGGAGCTTTAAGTGAGTGCATAGAGAATTCAATATTTTATTTATTTACATTTTTTCATGTGTGTGCTCAATAAGGTAGTAAAAGAAAAATGTTATTATTTCAATATATTTTGTTAGCTTATTGGATGATTTTATTGAGATCTAATAAACGGTTTACTGTCTCTAAACATAATTAGTTCATTAAACTTCATTTTAAAGGTACAGCGTACTGTAATAATGAAAGTATATTGCAAAGTTATTTCATTACACATAACTAAACACATAAATAATCATTTTATATAGCTATCTAATGATGTTTACTGTCCCTTTAACAGATTGGTTTCTGAAACTTTAGGGTATAGTGGGGTATAGATTAGTTTCCAGTGGGGATTACTAGTAAATATAATCTGTGGTGAAAAAATACTGCATACTGTCTGAGTAGTATTTCCTCTTTATTAAAAGAGGTACAAAGTAAAAAGCAAACTTCTATTTTCAGTGAGATTACTTCATCAGCATGCCAAAACTATTTGGAGGAATTCAATTGTTTGACAGGGAATCAGGGATATTAACTGAAAGGTATTTTATTTGGTTGGTACAGCCAAATCCTAGATTATTTGCTCTGTTGAAATCAATCTGATCATGGGCTCAGATATTCATATGGTAACTGAACTGGAGAATTATTGCCCCATATGCTCTTTTAATTACAGGAGCCTGCAATGAATATTAAATGATTTGCCCTTGAAACTGGAATAAAACATCCAATAAATATAAATAATTTAGATCAGAGATGAGAAATGAAACAAAAGAAAAATACAACAAAGTTCTGTTGCAGTGCTTTCCATCCAAAATGAATTTTAAGATAAGCATAAAGGCTGACAACATTTCGTATTTTGCTTACTATGAAAATACTCTAACAAATAGCCCACTAGTTAGCATAATTCCATTTTGGTTTGATATGAAATCAAGTTGGCACCTAAATTATTGAACACATGGTCACATGATGTGTTCCAGTTTACACGTTCAATAATATGGGCGCAAGCACTTCAAAATACACTGTCATGGCTGTGTTTGGACTTATCAAGCATGGAGGTGCATCCCCGTTAAAACACGGTTATGAAGACACAATCTTGTTTGAAGTTCTCCTAGGCAGATACAATGGGCCTAATTTATCAAGCTGCAAAAACAGCTTCGGGACCTCTGTGTTTCAGGCTCACGCAAATGAGCCTGAAACACTACTTAAGTATCAGTGGTCTTAATACTGCTGCTACATAAAGGGATAGAGCATGCAATTTTAAGAAACTTTCTAATTTACTCCTATTATCATTTTTTCTTCATTCTCTTGCTATCTTTATTTTAAAAAGCAGCAATCTAAGCTAAGGAGCCGGCCCATTTTTGGTTCAGCACCTAGTTTGCGCTTGCTGATTGGTGGCTAAATATAGCCACTGATCAGCAAGCGCTATCCAGGGTGCTGAACCAAAAATGGTCCAGCTCCTTAGCTTAGATTCCTGATTTTTCAAATAAAGATAACAAGATAACAAAGAAAAAATGATAAATGGATTAAATTAAAAAGTTGCTTAAAATTGCATGCTCTATCTAAATCATGAAATAAACTTTTTGGGTTTAGTATCCCTTTAACTTCTATATAACTAAAATGTGGCAGAGTGAAATCAATCCAATCTGCTAGGTCCTTCAAATAATTTTCGAAAGGCACATTTTAGCTTAAAAGCTGTTTATGTTTCTATGCAGGGTTCTGTTTATGAAGGAGCAAAGTCTAAATTACAATATAATGTTAAAAAATGCCTAAATAATTTGAGTGATTTCTTTCCATGCTGGAGTTTTTGATCATCTGGCCGTCTCTCTATTTGAGTATAAATAATTGTACTGGAAAGTTGAGAAAGCATCATGGTGACCAAGAAGTAAGTGAAAAAATACAGGGAGGGACTTGTTTTTGAACCATCCACTAATTGGGTGAGTATTGGCCAAAAACAACAATAAAACTTGCATAGTCATTGGCTAACACAGCCTTTCCTACTATTTGTTTCCACATTTAAGTGGGGCATCTTTAATTTTGAATGATGAATATTCACCCCTCTAGTTTATTCAAGATGGAAATATAGACACCATTGCAGCACCCTTTCCCTTACCAAAACTCAATTTTGATACTTATGCAAGTAATTGTCATTTTACAGTGATCATTTTAATCCTTGCTCAAATGAGGGGTCTCATGACCCTGAAAGTGATGTAGGGGCTGAGATAAAAGCTTTGTAAAAAATCTCCCCTCTCACCAGTAACAAGAGCCTCTGACCCTGGGTACAGCTATTGTGTGAAGGTAAAGCACTGGCAGTAGTTAAGAACAGATTTGTTAATTTATTGTTAAAAAAAAAAAACAACTTGACTGAAATGTATCTTAATGCCAGGTGAGAATGGAAATTTCAAACTTGAACTCCACCTCCATAAAATTTTTATTATAACATTAATGACAATCACAAACACTATAAATTAATGTAATTGGTGTCTTCAAATTTGTAATAATCTATGTTAGAGTCTATGGGGCAGATTTATCAAGCTCTGTAAGGACCGCTGCTCCATAACTTGTCCGCCTGCTCTGAGGCCGTGGACAGAAATCAACCCGATCGAATACGATCGGGTTGATTGACACCCCCTGCTAGCGGCCAATTGGCCGCGAATCTGCAGGAGGCAGAATTGCACCAGCAGTTCACAAGAACAGCTGGTGCAATGATAAATGCATACAGCGTATGATGTCGGCATTTATTGATGTGCAGTGGACATGATATGCTATATTGTATCATCTCGGCTCGCACTATAATAAATCTACCCCTATAACTTCACTGGTGATTTAATAAATTATAGAATTATGAGCATAGTTTTAACTGATAATATTTTCATTTTGAAAATGGTGATTTTTCTATTTTACCATTTAAAAACATCTTTTGTGTATAACAAAATAGTTATAATTGTGGATGTATTTTTATTTTATTAAAAAATATGGAAAGGTAACCTATTTTTTTTTGTATTTAAGTTTATATACATAATGCAATTGAGGTAGTTCATTTTCTTTTGTTTTTTTAAATAAAAATGTTAGGATTGTAGAAATAATTTGTAGCTAGTATGAAAAAGTTTCATAGACTATTTATTTTACTTTTACTGTATTTTATTTTTATCTTTATTATGTATTTGCATTAATAAAAGCAATACTAAATATTATGGAAAAGAAACAGAAAATAACCCATTTTGATTAATTTATATTAACGTTTCATATATATATATATATATATATATATATATATATATATATATATAAACCCTTTGTACCATAGAAATAATAAATAATCTGGGAGCAGAAATAGGAGCCCCTTTATCAAGCCCCGTATGCATCTGGTTCCGTGCAAGCCTTCAGACTCGCTGGAAACAGGAGTTAAGAAACAGCGGTCATAAGACCGCTGCTCCTTAACTCATCCGCCACTTCTATCTCTTCTTGGAAGAAGACTTTCTCTGCCGGACTTCAGGAACGGTGAGTACCTATTTGGGGGTTAGGCAAATGTTAAATATATATGTATATGAATAAACATATATATATTTGTGTTTCATATTAACACATAAATATATATGTATATAAGCATATAGATATATATTTAATAGTTCCCATGCACCGCAATGTAAAGGTACTTTTCAGTGACTTTTTTTTTTCTAACACCCTACACCTGCTCACTTTAAGCCCCTAAAACTGCATCTACTTTGTCCGTTTACGGGTGAATGATAAATTAGCGATCCACTTGTTTCTAGCCCTAATTGTAATTCGGCTAGATTACGAGTTTTGCGTTATGAGGGGTGCGGTGCTAACTTGCACGTTATTGTCACTGCTCACTTCCCTACAGTGCTGGTATTACAGGTTTACAAAAACCCAGCGTAATCAGGCAAAAAGTGAGCGTAGAGCAAAATTGAGCTCCATACCGCACTCCAATACCAGCGCTGCTGAAAGCTGCGGTGAGCTGGTTTTACGTGCTCATGCACGATTTCCCCATAGACATCAATGGGGAGAGCTGGCTGAAAAAAAGTCTAACACCTGCAATAAAGGAGCGTAAAGCTCCGTAACGCTGCCCCTTTGATTCCTATGGGGAAACAAAATTTATGTTTACACCTTACACCCTAACATGAACCCCGAGTCTAAACACCCCTAATCTTACACTTATTAACCCCTAATCTGCCGCCCCCAACATCGCCAACATCTACATTATATTTATTAACCCCTAATCTGCCGCACTCCCGCATCACAAACACTAGATAAATATTATTAACCCCTAATCTGCCGCCCCTAACATTGCCGCCACCTACCTACATTTATTAACCCCTAATCTGCCGCCCCCAATGTTGCCGCCAATATAACAAACATATTAACCCATAAACCGCTGCACTCCCGCATCACAAACACTAGTTAAATATTATTAACCCCTAATCTGCCGCCCCTAACATCGCCACCACCTACCTACATTTATTAACCCCTAATCTGCTGCCACCAACGTCTCGCCACTATGCTAAATTTATTAACCCCTAAACCTGTCTAACCCTAACACCCCCTAACTTAAATATAATTAAATTAAATCTAAATAAAACCTTCAATCATTACCTAAACAATTCCTATTTAAAACTAAATACTTACCTTTAAAATAAACCCTAAGCTAGCTACAATATAACTAATAGTTATATTGTAGCTAGCTTAGGGTTTATTTTTATTTTACAGGCAAGTTTGTATTTATTTTAACTAGGTAGAATAGTTACTAAATAGTTATTAACTATTTACTAACTACCTAGCTAAAATAAATACAAATTTACCTGAAAAATAAAACCTAACCTGTCTTACACTAACACCTAAATTAAATACAATTACCTAAATTACAAAAAACAAACAAACACTAAATCACACAAAATAAAAAAATAAATTATCAGATATTTAAACTAATTACACCTAATCTAATAGCCCTATCAAAATAAAAAGCCCCCCTCCCAAAATAAAAAAAACCCTAGCCTAAACTAATAGCCCTTAAAAGGGCCCTTTGCGGGGTATTGCCCCAAAGAAATCAGCTCTTTTACCTGTAAAAAAAAAAATACAAACAACCCCTCAACAGTAAAACCTACACAACCAACCCCCCAAATAAAATCCAAACTAAAGAAAACCTAAGCTCCCCATTTCCCTAAAAAGGGCATTTAGATGGGCATTGCGCTTAAAAGGGCATTTAGCTCTTTTTCAGTGCCCAAACCCTAACCTAAAAATAAAACCCACCCAATAAACCCTTAAAAAAAACTAACACTAACCTTCGAAGATCCACTTACAGTTTTGAAGCCCGGACATCCATCCTCAATGAAGCCGGGAGAAGTCTTCATCCAAGAAGCAAGAAGTCCTCAACTAAGCCGGGAGAAGTCTTCATCCAAGCCGGCAGAAGTGGTCCTCCAGATGAAGTCTTCATCCAGACGGCATCTTCTATCTTCATCCATCCGGCACGGAGCGGCTCCATCTCCAAGACATGTGGTGCGGAGCATCCTCTTCTTTCCACGGCTAACGACAAATGAAGGTTCCTTTAAATGATGTCATCCAAGATGGTGTCCCTTGAATTCCGATTGGCTGATAGAATTCTATCAGCCAATCGGAATTAAAGGTGAAAAAATCCTATTGGTTGATGCAATCAGCCAATAGGATTGAGCTTGCATTCTATTGGCTGTTCCAATCAGCCAATAGAATGCAAGCTCAATCTTATTGGCTGATTGGATCAGCCAATAGGATTGAAGCTCAATCCTATTGGTTGATTGCATCAGCCAATAGGATTTTTTCACCTTTAATTCCGATTGGCTGATAGAATTCTATCAGCCAATCGGAATTCAAGGGACACCATCTTGGATGACGTCATTTAAAGGAACCTTCATTCGTCATTAGCCATGGAAAGAAATTGATGCTCTGTGCTGGATGTCTTGAAGATGGAGCCGCTCCGCGCCGAATGGATGAAGATAGAAGATGCCGTCTGGATGAAGACTTCTGCCCGTCTGGAAGACCACTTCTACCGGCTTGGATGAATACTTCTTCCGGCAATGGGGAGCTTAGGTTTTTTTAGTTAGGATTTTATGTGGGGGGTTGGTTGTGTGGGTGGTGGGTTTTACTGTTGGAGGTTGTTTGAATTTTTTTTACAGGTAAAAGAGCTGATTTCTTTGGGGCAATGCCCCGCAAAAGGCTCTTTTAAGGGCAATTGGTAGCTTAGTTTAGGCTAGGGATTTCTTTTTATTTGGGGGGGGGGCTTTTTTTATAGGGCTATTAGATTAGGTGTAATTAGTTTAAATATCTGATCATTTGTTTTTTTATTTTGTGTGATTTAGTGTTTTTATTTTGTAATTGTATTTAATTTGTGTAATTTATTTAATTGTAGTGTAATGTTAGGTGTTAGTGTAAGACAGGTTAGGTTTTATTTTACAGGTAAATTTGTATTTATTTTAGCTAGGTAGTTAGTAAATAGTTAATAACTATTTAGTAACTATTCTACCTAGTTAAAATAAATACAAACTTGCCTGTAAAATAAAAATAAACCATGAGCTAGCTACAATGTAACTATTAGTTATGGTGTAGCTAGCTTAGGGTTTATTTTTTAGGTAAGTATTTAGTTTTAAATAGGAATAATTTAGGAAATGATAGTAGGTTTTATTTAAATTTATTTTAATTATATTTGTTAGGGGGTGTTAGGGTTAGGGTTAGGTTTAGGGGTTAATAAATTTAGTATAGTGGCGGCTACATTGGGGCGGAAGATTAGGGGTTAATAAATGTAGGTAGGTGGCGGCGATGTTAGGGACAGCAGATTAGGGGTTAATAATATTTAAGTAGTGTTTGTGATGCGGGAGTGCCGCGGTTTAGGGGTTAATATGTTTATTATAGTGGTGGCGATGTCGGGAGCGGCAGATTAGGGGTTAATCATTTTATTTTAGTGTTTGCAATGCGGGAGGGCGGCAGTTTAGGGGTTAATAGGTAGTTTATGGGTGTTAGTGTACTTTTAAGCACTTTAGTTATGAGTTTTATGTTACAGCTTTGTAGCGTAAAACTCATAACTACTGACTTTAGATTGCGTTATGAATCTTGCGGGATAGACTGTTCCACTCACTTTTTGGCCTCCCAGAAAATGCTTGTAATATCAGCGCTATGGAAGTCCCATTGAAAAAAGAGTTTATGCAAATTGCGTAAGTTAATTAACGTTACGGCCAAAATAGTGTGCGGTACAGCTTTTTTGCCAAGACTCGTAATAGCAGTGATAGTGAAAAAGCAGCGTTATAAGCAATAACGCTGCTTTTTCACTCATAACGCAAAACTCGTAATGTAGCCAATTGTTATTAAAAAAAAAAAAAAATACATCAATATAAAATTAGGATCTGTTTTCACTTTTATCTCAAAAAATTTTTAAATCATGGTTTTGATATTGAAAAAAAAGATTTTTCCACGTCTACCGACTGCCACATTGCAGCAAAAACTGAATTAGGCTTATGCAAGAAATCCCTAAGGATATAACAGAAGTTTTGACATGTGGGATAACTTGCTTTTTGCCAGTTGTGTTGTTGTCTCTCCAATGCAAACATCTGTTTTATTTTATGTAACATATTTTTTTATAAAACTAGTAATAGGAAAAACAAAAATATGTTTTTAGAAAATACAAAAATGGTTAAGGAATGTTCAGCATGCAATGGATAAATGGATAGCTCTCCTTTTGGTAAAAATGTTGATGATATTTTCAGTAGCTTCTAAAGGTTAAAGAAATACTGGCATAAGATCAACTAATATATTTCCAAAGTGTAATGCATTAACATCCAGTGGAAAGAATAAGGAATTACAGCTCATTCTATCTATAATTCAACATATAGGCCTAGATTACAAGTGGAGCACTATTAATAGAGCAGAGTGTTCGCAACCTTTTATTACAAGTCAACAGTAAAATAGTTAGCACAGATGACTTTTTTAATTCACACTATGAGGCATATTTAAGAAATGTCTTGCGGACCTGATGCGACAGTGGGGATCAGGTCCGCAAGACATCGCTTAATGCGGAGAGCAATACGCTCTCCGCATTTAACTTTGCACCAGCAGCTCACAAGAACTGCTGGTGCAACGCCACCCCCTGCAGACTCGCAGCCAATGGGACGCCTTTCGGAGCTTGATAGATAGGCCCCTATACCTTCAATGGATAGTTCAGGGTGTGCTAAGTATGTTTGTGTTTTAACCCCTTAAGGACAAGGCCATTTTTCAATTTCTTACCCTTAAAGGGACACTGAACCCAAATTTTTTTCTTTTGTGATTCAGATAGAGCATGCGATTTTAAGCAACTTTCTAATTTACTCCTATTATCAATTTCCCTTCATTCTTTTTCTTTATTTATTCAGAACTATGAAAAGCACTTGTTTATTGGTGGGTGGATTTATCCACCAATCAGCAAGAGCAACCCAGGTTGTTTACCAAAAATGGGCCAGCATCTAAACTTACATTTTTGCATTTCAAATAAAGATACCAAGAGAATGAAGAACATTTGATAATAAAAGTAAATTAGAAATTTGCTTAAAATTGCATGCTCTATCTGAATCACAAAAGAAAAAATTTTGGTTCAGTTTAAGGACCAGGGCTATTTTTATATTTCTGTGGTGTTTGTGTTTAGCTGTAATTTTCCTCTTACTCATTTACTGTACCCACACATATTATACACTGTTTTTCTCGCCATTAAATGGACTTTTTAAAGATACCATTATTTTTATCATATCTTATAATCTACTATAAAATATTTTATAAAATATGATGAAAAAATGGAAAAAAAAACACTTTTTCTAACTTTGATCCCAAAAATCTGTTACACATCTACAACCACCAAAAAACAACCATGCTAAATAGTTTCTAAATTCTGTCATGAGTTTAGAAATACCCAATATTTACATGTTTTTTTGCTTTTTTTGCAAGTTATAGGGCAATAAATACAAGTAGCACTTTGCTATTTCCAAAAAAAATTTCCCCTCAAAATTAGCGATAGTTATGTTATAACACTGATATCTGTTAGGAATCCCTGCATTTCCCTTTACATGTATAATTTTATTTTTAGTAGATAACCCAAAGTATTGAACTAGGCCCATTTTGATATATTTCATGCCACAATTTAACCGACAAATGCGATCAAATAAAAAAAATTGCTAACTTTTTCACAAACTTTAGGTTTCTCACTGAAATTATTTACAAACAGCTTGTGCAATTATGGCACAAATATGTGTAAATGCTTCTCTGCAATCCCCTTTCTTCAGAAATAGACATATATCGCTTTGGCGTTGCTTTTTGGTAATTAGAAGGCCACTAAATGCTGCTGCGCACCACACTTCTATTATGCCCAGCAGTGAAGGGGTTAATTAGGTAGCTTGTAGGGAGCTTGTAGGGTTAATTTATATTTTAACTTTAGTATAGCGTAGTGTAGTAGACAACCCAAAGTATTGTTCTAGGCCCATTTTGGTATATTTCATGCCACCATTTCATCGCCAAATGCGATCAAATAAAAAAAAATCGTTAACTTTTTCACTAACTTTAGGTTTCTCACTGAAATTATTTACAAACAGCTTGTGCAATTATCGCACAAATGGTTGTAAATGCTTTTCTGGGATCCCCTTTGTTTAGAAATAGCAGACATATATTCTTACAAAAGCTGACATAGGTGGCCATTCCAGAATGGAAACAGGCTACATAACCAAGAAAAATTTGGGTTGCCTGGGATGTTCCAATTGTAATTCTTTAATCAAAGGGGATAAGTTTGCACACCCTCGAAATGGTAAATTGTATAATATTAGAGATTTCTTTACTTGTAATTCATGCTATGCGATTTATCTGATAAAGTGCCCATGCTCCATCATCTTTTTAGGAGAGACCACAAGGAGGCTACGTGATTGTATCACCGAACACAAATCGAACATTAGGTGCAATAATAAAGATGCGCCTGTTTCATTCCATTTCCTGGAAGCTGGGCACTAGAAGAGGGGGAAATAGGGAATTATTATTAAAAAGAAAATAATTGTTTTGGATATCTACTCTTAACTCTATGAGGCCTCTAGGGATGAATAAAGATTATGATGTATCAGTATTCATGTAGATTATTCAATTTAGCACAGTGTACTAAGTATTTTCTTGTTTTTAATATACATTTTTGTATGTATTTTCTATTTGATAGAATGAAAATGTAGTACCCAGGATTTACCATTAGATGGGATAGGTGAGTTGTTACCTTGTCTTAAAGGACCAGTCAACACAGTAGATTTGCATAATCAACAAATGCAAGATAACAAGACAATGCAATAACACTTAGTCTTAACTTCAAATGAGTAGTAGATTTTTTTTCTGACAATTTTAAAAGTTATGTCTTTTTCCACTCCCCCTGTACCATGTGACAGCCATCAGCCTATCACAAATGCATACACGTACCATGTGACAGCCATCAGCCATTCACAAATGCATACACACTTATTCTTGCACATGCTCAGTGGGAGCTGGTGACTCAAAAAGTTTAAATATAAAAAGACTGTGCACATTTGGTTAATAGAAGTAAATTGGAAAGTTGTTTAAAATGGCATGCTCTATCTGAATAATTAAAGTTTATTTTTGATTGAGTGTCCCTTTAACATGTATTGGAATTAATTAAACACTTACAGGTGTATGTTAATTAAGTAACCTGTGTTGCTATAAACAGAGAGTTTGTGAAAAGTCTTACATTGCATGACTAAGGGTGTATA
Organism: Bombina bombina; assembly: GCF_027579735.1. Taxonomy (NCBI): domain Eukaryota; kingdom Metazoa; phylum Chordata; class Amphibia; order Anura; family Bombinatoridae; genus Bombina; species Bombina bombina. The sequence continues at coordinate 525,671,761 of NC_069502.1, read as the reverse complement.
ACCTGAAACGTTACTGCTGTTTGTACCTTTGAATCCTCCCCTAAAATAAAGAAGAATTTGGAAGCTTATGCTGTGGACACACTGGGGCCTATTTAACAAGCTCCGTAGGGAGCTTGTGGGCCCGTGTTTCTGGCGAGTTTTCAGACTCGCCAGAAACACAAGTTATGGAGCTGCTCCATAACCCTGCTGATCCATAACCCTGTCTGCCTGCTCTGAGCAGGCGGATAGGAATCGCCAGAAATCAACCCGATTGAGTACAATCAGGTTGATTGACACCCCCCTGCTGGCAGCCGCTTGGCTGCGAGTCTGCAGGGGGCGGCGTTGCACCAGCAGTTCTTGTGAGCTGCTGGTGCAATGCTGAATACAGAGAGGGTATTGCTCTCCGCATTCAGCGAGGTCTTGCGGACCTGATCCGACACCCTGTAACTGAGCTGCAGTATGGTGGGCAAGACCATACAGTGGTTTCACAGGACAGGTTCCTCATAATGGTCGACCAAAGAAGTTGAGTGCACATGCTCAGCGTCATATCCAGAGTTTGTCTTTGGGAAATAGACGTATGAGTGCTGCCAGCATTGCTGCAGAGGTTGAAGGGGTGGGGGGTCAGCCTGTCAGTGCTCAGACCATACGCTGCACACTGCATCAAATTGGTCTGCATGTCGTCCCAGAAGGAAGCCTCTTCTAAAGATGATGCACAAGAAAGCATGCAAACAGTTTGCTGACAACAAGCAGACTAAGGACATGGATTACTGGAACCATGACCTGTGGTCCGATGAGACCAAGATAAACTTATTTGGTTCAGATGGTGTCAAGAGTGTGTGGTGGCAACCAGGTGAAGAGTACAAAGACAAGTGTGTCTTGCCTACAGTCAAGCATGGTGGTGGGAGTGTAATGGTCTGGGTCTGCATGAGTGCTGCCAGCACTGGGGAGCTACAGTTCATTTAGGGAACCATGAATGCCAAGATGTACTGTGACATACTGAAGCAGAACATGATCCTCTCCCTTCAGAGACTGGGCCTCAGGGCAGTATTCCAACATGATAATGACCCCAAACACACCTCCAAGACGACCACTGCCTTGCTTAAGAAGCTCATGGTAAAGGTGATGGACTTGCCAAGCATGTCTCCAGACCTAAACCCTATTGAGCATCTGTGGGGCATCCTCAAATGGAAGGTGGGGGAGCGCAAGGTCTCTAACATCCACCAGCTCTGTAATGTTGTCATGGAGGAGTGGAAGAGGACTCCAGTGGCAACCTGTGAAGCTCTGGTGAACTCCATGCCCAAGAGGGTTAAAGCAGTGCTGGAAAATAATGGTGGTCACACAAAATATTGACACTTTGGACATTTCCACTTAGGGGTGTACTCACTTTTGTTGCCAATGGTTTAGACATTGTATCAAAGTGTCATTTCTTAAGTGTTGTCACATGAAAAGATATAATAAAATATTTACAAAAATGTGAGGGGTATACTCCCTTTTGTGAGATACTGTACAGATATATATATATATACATATATACATACATATATACATACATTACACATACAACTTAATGGACACAAAGAATAATGTAAAATGTACAAACAACAATCGCTCATACAACATAGCACATTCGCATTCAACATTCACAATCATTTACAACAAATACTACATAACATTTACACTAAACAAGGATTCAAAAAATATGTTTGGATGTGCATCACTGAACATAAGAAGAAGAAAAAATAATTACACACTTATACACAAACCAAACAGGGATTTTCCAAAATAAACATTTAGAACAGTTAACAAATACGATACGATTAAAAATCATCATTTGTATTTTGCTATACTAAATTATGATAATGTTATGCAAAATGATCACTATGACATCATCACATTATACACATTCCCTAAAAACATATGTGGATTTAGAAACTCAATATGAGCATGTGTAAATGCAAACAACTACTCCACATTTCACACATACAAATCTTCTCTAAAGCACACCTGGACCTCATTTACTTGCTACCTTGACTGTATTGCTTTTTTGAGACAGGTACAGGTCTAGGCGTTGGAGGTTAGAGATAGTCAGAAATAGTCAGAGATAGTGAGAGAGAGAGAGATAGTGAGGATAGAGATAGAGAGAGAGAGAGATAGTGAAAGAGAGAGATAGAGAAATAGTGAGTGAGAGAGATAGTGAGAGAGAGATAGTGAGAGAGAGTTTGTGTATGAATCTGTCTGGGTGAGTGTGCGAGTGCTGCTTTGTTTGTCATTCCTTACACATAGTTAAAAACATTTACATTCATTTACACGCAAACACATTCAATACATACATACACATAACAGTAACACTACATACACAAACATACACTCCATACCCTATTCCCTTTAAAGCTAGAACCATCCCATAGTTATATTTTGTTCTTTTTAGACCAAATTATTGTTTACACACCCTCACTTAGTCCTTTTATATATGTTTGTCTGTGTATTACTGCCCCTTACACTATTTTCTAAAACCCATTCACACTTTGAGCACATTTTACTCTTATTTTTTTTATTTTAACCCCCTTTCATTTGTGCACGTTCACCTTTGGAAAAGGTATGGCGGGAAGGAGGAGTAGGGACGAGTTTATGGAGGAGATTAGGGAGGAGAGTGGGAGAGGAAGGGGGAGAGAAAGGGGGAGAGGAACTAGAGAGGAAGGGTGAGAGGAAGGGGGAGAGGTCAGGGTGGGTGGGCACAGCCATATTGTTGAAGACGAACAAGTGGCTGGGCCAAGTGGCAGGAGCACAGAGAGGGTGCAATACAGTCTGGGGAACAGAGGCTCACATCACAGGGGAGGCCCAGGCAAAGGAAAGAGAGGTATACCATGGAGGATAAGGAGGCCCTTATAATGGCCTATATGGAGAGGGCTACGAGGCTGCAGACACAGAAGGCCACCCCTTCAGAGAAGAAAAAGCTGTGGCTGGAGATCAGGGATGCTTTCAATGCATTGGGGGAGTTCAGGGGGGACGTAAAATCTATACAGCACTGCTACCGGGACTGCAAAAGCGAGCTAAAAAAAATGTAGAGGTAGAGGCAAGCCAGTACCGGGACCGGTGGCGGGCCGGAGTAGAGATTTGTCTACAGCCGCTGGGAGGAAATGCTGCATCTCAATATCTCCAAGGTGGACCTAGTCAAGATCAAAGGAGGGATCGAAACCGGGAACCTGCACTTTTCATCTGCTGGTAAGGACATTTACTAATTTCTTTTCATCCACCTCATAACTCATTTACACGCAAAATAAATTATGGGAATGATTAACGCAATTACGCTTTTTTAAACATTATTCTGAAAATGCATTCAGAATTACCTTGAGAATGTTGTATTTGAAGAAAAGCTATCACATTAGTCTCTAGTCTCCAGATTATGTGGGCATTTAAACATATTTAAGACACACACAAAAATACATTAATATTGACCATCTAGATATCCGAAAGATGGGATTTCAAATACGTAAATCGTATCGTAAATTAATTATGAGGCAGCCTCATTAATACACTTTCAAATATAACAGTTAAATTTTTATTTGGAACTGTGCTAACATCTCTTATTTCTTTAATTTTAAAATATACAGAGTCTGAGGCTGGTGAGGAGGAAACACAGCAGGAACATACTCCTCCTTCACCCAGGCATGAGAGTGGTGCAGAAGGTGACACGCCACCTCGGAAAGAACAGGAGGATACCCCTGCAGAAGATACCCCTGCAGAAGATAACCATGCAGCAGCCCCCCGTGCAGTAGCCCCCCCTGCAGCATCTCGCCATGCAGCAGCTCCCCCTGAGAACCTCCCCCCCGAAATGCCTGAGGTGGAGCTAATGAGGGTCTTCTTACAGGAAATGCAGGACTCCCGAAGGGCACAACAGGCACAAACACAGTTTATGATGAACGCAGTGAACACCCTGATAGAAGTACAAATAGAAAGTATAGGGTATTAGCACCCTATAGAGATGCGCTACGGATCACAAACAGACTGGTCGATTCACAGGCAGCTCTCCCAATGATACGATGTCAGATGCAAAATCCTAAACAGGAAATAAGAAGGCATCAATAGGGTGATATCGTCAAGAACTCAAACAGACAATACAGATGGATGATTTAGTACTCAAAAACAATGCAGCACTTGATAATGCCTGAAATCGCAAGTCGAGACTTCACAGTCGCCCGGCAGACAACAAACAGCAATGGCCACCAGTCGATCACGTGCGACCTTCCACCAATCAGGATCAGACCTGCAACGGCGCCTTCCAATGGATTAACCAATAGTACCAAGAGCTGGAAGAGGTGTGTGGATATGGTGCGCCCTGTTATCGCCAAAGTACTCGCTCGTTGGAAGAGCTATTTCAACATGTATGACAGTTCAAAATAATAGAGGTAAACTCCAGCAGGGATACAAGTTAAAATGATTTTAATAACAGTTTAAAATCCAGCAACGCATTTCTCGGCTACACAGAGTCATTTCATCAGGCTGTACATGCACTCTAAAAACCTGCTGTTTAAATACCTCTTCTAACCAATCGGAAATTGGATCTCCGTACACTCCCATAATGCACAAATGATGAAATACGCCATGGCAATTTCTAACAGTAAATATATCAAGAAATTTGTGGTTACTTTGTCAAATTTCCTATAACCAATTAATCTAAAATGTGTATAGATTTCATATAAACAATTAATAAAAGATGTATATGATGCGTAATATCTGTATACCCATCTCGTTCAAAAAACATTATGCAATACATATTACATGTTAATGAACTTACATATCATCCTGGGTAATTATGTATAGATTTCATTTAGACAATTAATTAAACATATATATATGATACATAATATATGTATACACATTTCATGCTAAAAACATTATACAATACATCTTACATGTTGATGTACTTCATATCATCCTGAACAATTGTATAGTACAAATTTTACATGCTGATTGCCTACCCAATTCAAATATATACAATGTACAATGTGCTCTATGTTCTGCATATTTCAAGAGGGCACAACTAAATTAATATAAATGTATATATATATATATATATATATATATATATATATATATATATATATATATACAGGGAGTGCAGAATTATTAGGCAAGTTGTATTTTTGAGGATTAATTTTATTATTGAACAACAACCATGTTCTCAATGAACCCAAAAAACTCATTAATATCAAAGCTGAATAGTTTTGGAAGTAGTTTTTAGTTTGTTTTTAGTTATAGCTATTTTAGGGGGATATCTGTGTGTGCAGGTGACTATTACTGTGCATAATTATTAGGCAACTTAACAAAAAACAAATATATACCCATTTCAATTATTTATTTTTACCAGTGAAACCAATATAACATCTCAACATTCACAAATATACATTTCTGACATTCAAAAACAAAACAAAAACAAATCAGTGACCAATATAGACACCTTTCTTTGCAAGGACACTCAAAAGCCTGCCATCCATGGATTCTGTCAGTGTTTTGATCTGTTCACCATCAACACTGCGTGCAGCAGCAACCACAGCCTCCCAGACACTGTTCAGAGAGGTGTACTGTTTTCCCTCCTTGTAAATCTCACATTTGATGATGGACCACAGGTTCTCAATGGGGTTCAGATCAGGTGAACAAGGAGGCCATGTCATTATATTTGCTTCTTTTATACCCTTTCTTGCCAGCCACGCTGTGGAGTACTTGGACGCGTGTGATGGAGCATTGTCCTGCATGAAAATCATGTTTTTCTTGAAGGATGCAGACTTCTTCCTGTACCACTGCTTGAAGAAGGTGTCTTCCATAAACTGGCAGTAGGACTGGGAGTTGAGCTTGACTCTATCCTCAACCCGAAAAGGCCCCACAAGCTCATCTTTGATGATACCAGCCCAAACCAGTACTCCACCTCCACCTTGCTGGCATCTGAGTCGGACTGGAGCTCTCTGCCCTTTACCAATCCAGCCACGGGCCCATCCATCTGGCCCATCAAGACTCACTCTCATTTCATCAGTCCATAAAACCTTAGAAAAATCAGTATTGAGATATTTCTTGGCCCAGTCTTGACGTTTCAGCTTGTGTGTCTTGTTCAGTGGTGGTCGTCTTTCAGCCTTTCTTACCTTGGCCATATCTCTGAGTATTGCACACCTTGTGCTTTTGGGCACTCCAGTGATGTTGCAGCTCTGAAATATGGCCAAACAGGTGGCAAGTGGCATCTTGGCAGCTGCACGCTTGACTTTTCTCAGTTCATGGGCAGTTATTTTGCGCCTTGGTTTTTCCACACGCTTCTTGCGACCCTGTTGACTATTTTGAATGAAACGCTTGATTGTTCGATGATCACGCTTCAGAAGCTTTGCAATTTTAAGAGTGCTGCATCCCTCTGCAAGATATCTCACTATTTTTGACATTTCTGAGCCTGTCAAGTCCTTCTTTTGACCCATTTTGCCAAAGGAAAGGAAGTTGCCTAATAATTATGCACACCTGATATAGGGTGTTGATGTCATTAGACCACACCCCTTCTTATTACAGAGATGCACATCACCTAATATGCTTAATTGGTAGTAGGCTTTCGAGCCTATACAGCTTGGAGTAAGACAACATGCATAAAGAGGATGATGTGGTCAAAATACTCATTTGCCTAATAATTCTGCACTCCCTGTATATATATATATATATATATATATATATATATATATATACACACAGGTGTGCAATAAATGGATATAGCAATATGTGAATAGCATACACGTGAACAAATACAACCTTAGTTTCAAATGGAAGGTTGAAATTTCATAATTTACCATTGATGGGGGGCAGATAAATACACTTACCATTACCTACATATAATAATTTCACACTAACATATTCATATTTTGGCCAAATTAAAGGCTAGTATTTATTTAGTAGATAGAGAATTATGAAAGCTAAATAGTTGATGACTGATATTTTAAAAAGATTAATGAAAAGCTGCCAAATCTATGTTCATATTGAGACCAAGTGGATACAATGTTTGGAGTTTATGAATCCAAAATGTCTCTCTTTATCTCAATCTGAAAAAATGATTGTAAAGATCAGGAATATGTTCAATTGGTGTAATTTTGAAACAATTGAATCTGCAATTCTGTTTCAAATGGCAATGTCTTGGTACACTGTGTGATTTAAAATTAATTTTAATATTACGGTGGTGTTCAGACCATCTTGTGATCAAGCACCTACAGGTACGCCCAATGTATTGACACCCACAAAAATATGAAAGCAAATATATTACATAATTTGATGCACAGGTCATCCTGCTTCCCATAAGGTATGTTTTTTTTTGGTGGTATTAGATTGAAGAGAATGCACATTGTGTGTGATGAAATCACACATCTTGCATCTTTTAATATTACATCTAAAACAGCCTTTTATAGGTTTTCTAATTGTATTGTTATTATTCTTATTAATTATATTTTTATTTTTATTATTATTTAGGACGTTATCCACCGCACCTACAGTGGATTTACTTTTATTTCTTACAATTTTGCTTGGTGCCAAGATACCTTTTAGATTGAGCGCCTTTTTGAAAACTACAGTTGGTTTAGTTTCAATTAGACTTCCAAGTATTGGATTCTTTCTTAAGAATTTTCCAATGTTTATTAATAATTTGTTTAATTATATAAAAATTACAATTGTATTCTGTAATAAACATAGTGCGGTTGTTCGTATTATCGTGATTCTGTCTATTTATTCTATTTTTTTGGAAATAAGAACTTCTATCATCAAGTTTCGCCCTTTCATTGCCACTGTTAATAATATGTTGAGGATATTTTTTCTCTTTAAATCTTTCTTTTTAAGATCTGACTTTGTATCTCATAATCAGATAATCTACTACAATTCCTACGTACACATTTAAATTGGCCATAGGGTACATTCTTTTTCCATGGGTAATAATGGTTACTCGTGAAATCGAGATAACTATTACAGTCCACCCCCTTGAAGTGGGTGCTGGTGATGATTTTATCATTCTCAAAGCGAAGATTCAAATCCAAAAATACTATAGTATCAGGATCAACTACACTGGTAAATTTCACACCTCTACTATTATTATTGAGATGCTCAACAAATTTGTCTGCTGACAAGTTATCACCTCTCCACACAAAGATCAAATCATCTATAAAATGGCCATAGAATACCAGGTTCGCCCCATACATGGAGTCATATATATATAATGTTGTTCAAAAGACCACATATACAAATTAGCATAACTTGGGGCGAACCTGGTACCCATGGCCCTCCCTCTCACCTGAAGATAGTAATCGTCTTGGAAAAGGAAATAATTATGACATAAAATGTATGATATTAATAGTAAAATAAACTCACTTTGGAGATCAGGTAAATATATGTCCAATTCCAAATAACCCGCAATGGCTTGAAGTCCCAAGTCATGCGGAATATTGGAATATAAAGCTTGGACATCTCATGTGATCCAAATAAGATCACGCATGATGGCAACTTGTTCAAGTTTATTAATTAAATCGGATGAATCTCGAATGTAAGATTCAAGCCCCAGTATGTATTTTTGCAGAAAATGATCTACATAGGAAGATATGTTGTCAGTTAAACTCCCTATTCCCAATATTATTGCGCGGCCCGGTGGACACCTGGGGTTTTTGTGTAATTTAGGGAGGTGATAATAAAAAGCCCAGTTAGGTTCATTAGGAATAAGATAGTTTTTCTCTTTTTTTGTTAAAATGGCCATAAACTTAGTGGTGGGATAAAATGTCAATTTAGTGTAGTATACAGTGTCATCAATGATCTTCCTGGCCTCCAAAAGGTAGTCAGTTAGGTCCTGTATAACGATCCCACCACCTTTGTCCGCCTGTCTGATGACAATTGACTGATCGTTTTTTAGGGTTTCTAATGCAAATATTTTTATTTGTAGTATTTTTAGGGATCAAATCAAAATCATCACTGACCAGTTGTCTAAATATCTCTATAGCTTTTCATTAATCTTTTTAAAATTATATCAGTCATCAACTATTTAGCTTTCATAATTCTTTATCTACTAAATTAATACTAGCATTTCATTTGGCTCAAATATGAATATGTTAAAATATGCAGGTATCCAATATATGTATTAGTACTTAAAAAGTATCACTCCTTATAAGAGGTCATGAAAAAACACTAAAATTAATGATCCAGTTAATTTGATCAGAATATTATAAAATAAATTAGATAAATTAATAAGAGTGCTAGTTAATAAAGTTCATATAGAATATTTATTCTCACAGAAAGGCAGATGCATTCATTCAAGTAAAATAAAATAGAATCAAATAAAATAAAAAATGAAAAAAATAATAATAAATAAAATATTAACTTAGTCAAAAAATGAAAAAAGATGTGGCCACATCTAGTTACTAATCATATATATATAATCCTAAAAGACGGTATTTATAATAACCAAGTTATGCATATAGAAAATTCTAATTGTAAAGATGACTGCTGCAGGCTTGTAAAGGAGTAGATGGTGATTTATTGTTATCCAGCAAGGTCTGTTTCCTTTGAGTAAGTCTGTGCAAATGTCTGTTTGATTAGATATAGCACACTTGTGATGATAAGTAAAGAGGTTAGCTGTAGTCCAAGTATATAATTCGGAACGCCAAATGTCACTAAGTTAGTGTCCTATAATACTGATGAGTTCCTAAAAACTAAACAAATGCTGACCGGTCAGTCAAATAGATGTTCCCATTTGAGTGTAAGAGCTTGCACGTACCTAACAGACTTTGTGGCTGTAAGCGGCTCCGGTGCTGTGTGGATGTTTTCCCTGGGCAATCAGCTGTGGGCACTACACGCCGAGTATCGGTTCACTCCTAAGCGTGGCTTCAGTGTCTTCACTGTCAGCGTGTACGTGTTCTTCGTCACCTGACTCAAGTGACCAATCCGGATCCTTGGAAAACGTGCCAAATTCAAATAGTTCGCTGATAATCTCAGACAATCCAATATCAAGTGGTTCATAGGTTGTAAGTCATTCTACGCGTTTAAGCACAGCGTGCCTTTATCAAGATGACTTACAAGTGGTCTAATTCTTCCATTTATAGGCTCAAATCTTGTAACACCTTTTTTAACTCTATAGTATCCATTATCACATGCTCTATTTTAAGCACTAGTACAAGGTATTTACTTGGCATTTGGTATATGAAAGTACAAGGGTTTTGCACAAAGGATCACATGAATTATATATATAAAAGACATGTATTAAAAATACATATATACACAAAAATATATCCATATATGCACCTCTAAAAGCATATATATAAAGAGAATCAGAAAATAATAATAATAGATTTCCTCTGATTATTTATAAGTTAAATTTGATTTTTTATTAAATAATTAAAATTTGATTTAAGATTAAATATATAAGATTACCAAACTAATGAATAAAAAGTAAATGATTCTAAAATTGATGATAAAAAATAGTGATTAAAAAACTGATTAGGAAGGTTTTAATAAATGTTCATAGTATCTTGATAAAACTTTTTCTTTTCCTGAACTCGCTAGGTGCTAAAATAGATTTTAGTGTTTTAGCTTTTCTGTAGACTATCTTAGGTTTATTTTCTGTAATTTCACTCAGAACTGGATCTTTCTGCACTAAGTGCCAGTGTTTATGAATGATTTTTTTAATTAATTTATAATCTGCACTATACTGAGTTATAAAAGTAGTATCAAAATCTTTAGAATTGGTTTGTGTTTTTACTTTTTTCTGAAAAAGTGTATTTCTTTCTATTTTCTCTACCTCTTGTATAGCTCCTGTTATAAATTCCTCATTATAACCTTTCTCTATGAATCTTTCTTTAAGTACATTTGCTTGGAATAGATTGGCCGTTAAAGAAATGATACCCAAAATAATCGGTCTTCCCGGTGGTTTCACTAATGTTTTATGTGTTTTAGGCAAGTAATAGAAGATTGGGGTAACTGGATGTTGTGTTTTTAAAAAATTAAATTCTTTCTCATTTAAATTTTTTTCTCTTTTAGCATAAAAAAGTAACTTATCTAATTCTATACTAAATTTATTTACAGGGTTTGTTTTTAGTCTAATATAAGTCTCGGTATCATTTAGTAATAGTCATCAGTGTTCAGTATAACTAGACCTCCCCCCTTGTCCGCTGCCTTTATTATAATATCAGGGTTATTCTTCAGATCTTGGAGTAGTTCTTTTTCTTTTTTAGTAAGGTTATATTTCTGTTTCCCTTTATTAGTACTTTTAGTAAGATCTTCTTTTACATGAACTTGGTTATTATAAATACCGTCTTTTAGGAATATATATATATGATTAGTAACTAGATGTGGCCACATCTTTTTTCATTTTTTGACTAAGTTAATATTTTATTTATTATTATTTTTTTCATTTTTTATTTTATTTGATTCTATTTTATTTTACTTGAATGAATGCATCTGCCTTTCTGTGAGAATAAATATTCTATATGAACTTTATTAACTAGCACTCTTATTAATTTATCTAATTTATTTTATAATATTCTGATCGAATTAACTGGATCATTAAGTTTAGTGTTTTTTCATGACCTCTTATAAGAAGTGATACTTTTTAAGTACTAATACATATATTGGATACCTGCATATTTTATTTTATTTATAACTCAGCCTAGTGCGCCACTCCTACCCCCTTTTTTGTTTATTTATTAATATTTAACTGTGTTTGAGAGATCACAGTATACTTTGGAGTTGGCCTCGAGTTATTTGAGGTATAAGTCCAGATCCATCTACTGTATTGTATTCTTGTTTATTTTATCTCTCTGGGTCTGTTGATTTTAACCTCTTTTATCTATTGTATTGTCATTTGGCATTTTTAAGGAATTTTTAGTTAATCATAAACTTTTTTATTGTGATTTTTCAATTTTATTTATATCTATATTTATATTTGTATCTTCGGATATATTAATTATTTAGAATGGACATATTCAATCTTAGAGAAAATATTTTAGGAAGTATGGATAAACGTCCTAACTTTAACCCTAATAATACCTCTAAAGATTGTATGGATTTATTAAATAAATTGGAAGATAGTCTTATTAAAGAAATAAAACTAAAAGCTGAACTGACATTTACACAAAAATACTTAGACAAAACTATGGTCCCAAGAGGGCTAAGACTTAAAAAGAATTGTACATTTACATTAGATGAAGACCACAATACTGAGTGGTATGGCATTTTAGAAGAAGCATCAATAAATCTTTTAAAAGTTCTTATCAAATCTAGAACTAGAGCACTTGAAAATGTTGATAAAACAATAAATGAATTCAAGGATAATTTGACTAAATTCAATGAGGAACCCAAGTTTAAAGATAAACAAAAAGAAATAATTAATAATATAACCTTAATTAAAAATGAAATATTAGATAACAAATGGAAAAAATATATTAGAGATGAAACAGATTATTCTAGTGGGAATTCAAACGAAAGTACAACCCCCCAAGATTCTCTAATAAATGAAAATAGAACAAACGTACAAACACACACTGGAGATAACAAAACAGAAAATCTATTTAGAAAGAGTAATAGACTTAATTCTACCAAACAATTAGATATGAATTATCAAAAGAAACAAGAAAGAGAGATAAATAAGAACTTTCAAACACCCCAGGGTCCACACAACAATTATTATGGAACCAATTCCAGACATACACGATATGATACTAACCGCTATCAAAATAACACTTTTAGACCACAAAGAAATGACTATCAGGGCCATAATGGATATAGAAGAGAAAGTAGAAACAACTATGGGAACTTTACATATAAAAACACTCAAGAATACCATAGAGACTATTCGAGAGACCAGTGGAAAAATCCAGAGTATAATGACCATATCAGACACTCTAGAGAAAATAAACCAGACTTTGGACATTATTCTAGAAACTTCCAAGATAATTATAGAAATTCTCGTAGAGATAATTGGAGAGAACCCAATCAGCATAACCATTATGGAGGTTATTCTACTAGACCTAAAGATGAGCATTATTTTAAAGAAAATACTGCAAGACGTCAAAACACCCACACTTCTGCACATAATGATAACTACCATTTGAAATTGCAAGAACTACCCACACAAAATAGGTATATAGTACTAGATGAGGTCAGAGAAGAACAAGCAACCACTAGGCCTTTTTTAGGACTAGGTACACCTACAGAAGGAACATCGTGGGGAATACAACAAGAAAGGAATGTCGAAAGAAATTGGATGCAAAAAGGAAAACGAAGGTTAGAGGAAAGAGAGGTAGAAGAAGAAGAACAGGAAACAAAAAGATTGAGGTAGTTAATACTAGTGGGATTTTTAATTTAAGTAAACTGACACTGACCAAAGAACAAGAAACAGTATTGAGTAAGGGACTATCATTTGCCCCAACATGTAGAATGAATAAATTCAACACCATGATAAATGTGAATCAATACATACGGAAACTAACCCTTAAGCGATATTTTATTAAGAACCCATTGGAACGTAATAACATTAGTTCTCAATCTAGTTCAATTACATCACAAGATCATTATAGTCACACAGACCTTAGACAAAAATCCACTTTTTACCCCACCCAAGATAAAGGTAAATATCTAGAACTCTTTGAAAAGTCTGTAAAAGAAGATCTTACTAAAAGTACTAATAAAGGGAAACAGAAATATAACCTTACTAAAAAAGAAAAAGAACTACTCCAAGATCTGAAGAATAACCCTGATATTATAATAAAGGCAGCGGACAAGGGGGGAGGTCTAGTTATACTGAACACTGATGACTATCTCACGGAAGCTTATCGATTACTAAATGATACCGAGACTTATATTAGACTAAAAACAAACCCTGTAAATAAATTTAGTATAGAATTAGATAAGTTACTTTTTTATGCTAAAAGAGAAAAAAATTTAAATGAGAAAGAATTTAATTTTTTAAAAACACAACATCCAGTTACCCCAATCTTCTATTACTTGCCTAAAACACATAAAACATTAGTGAAACCACCGGGAAGACCGATTATTTCGGGTATCATTTCTTTAACGGCCAATCTATCCCAATATGTGGACAAATTCCTACAGCCTTATCTAACTAATTTATCAACGTATTTGAGAGACTCCACTTCATTAATCCAGGAGTTAAGTAAGATTCATTGGCAGAAGGATTTTCTTCTGGTAACCTGCGATGTAAATGCACTTTATACCAATATAACACATATTTTAGGAATAGACTCAACTAAGTATTTTTTACATAATGATGCCAGTATGTCGACTAATCAAGCAGATTTTTTAATACAGTGTATTAGTTTTATTCTTAATAATAATTATTTTAATTTTAATGGTGAATATTTTTTACAAAGAAAAGGAACAGCGATTGGTACGAGGTTTGCGCCCAGTTATGCAAACCTCTTCATGGGTAGATTTGAACAAGACCACATTATTAATAGTGCATGGAGCGCAAACCTCGTGCTCATCAAGCGTTATATAGGTGATCTATTCCTGATTTGGAGGGGAGGAGAAGATCTCCTAATTCAATTTATGGAAGATTTAAATAATAATGGTTGGGGAATCACTTTCACATATGATTTTAATGTTAGGACTATAGATTTTTTAGACTTGACTATTGAGATTGTGGATAACAAAATTCAGACGAAAACATTTTTTAAGAAAGTGGATACAAACAACTATATACACTATAATAGTAGTCACTATGACCAATGGAAGTTGAATGTCCCTAAAGGACAGTTTCTAAGATTAAGGAAGAATTGTTCTTCAATAGATGATTACAAGAGTCAAGCAAATGTACTTAAAGAAAGATTCATAGAGAAAGGTTATAATGAGGAATTTATAACAGGAGCTATACAAGAGGTAGAGAAAATAGAAAGAAATACACTTATTCAGAAAAAAGTAAAAACACAAACCAATTCTAAAGATTTTGATACTACTTTTATAACTCAGTATAGTGCAGATTATAAATTAATTAAAAAAATCATTCATAAACACTGGCACTTAGTGCAGAAAGATCCAGTTCTGAGTGAAATTACAGAAAATAAACCTAAGATAGTCTACAGAAAAGCTAAAACACTAAAATCTATTTTAGCACCTAGCGAGTTCAGGAAAAGAAAAAGTTTTATCAAGATACTATGAACATTTATTAAAACCTTCCTAATCAGTTTTTTAATCACTATTTTTTATCATCAATTTTAGAATCATTTACTTTTTATTCATTAGTTTGGTAATCTTATATATTTAATCTTAAATCAAATTTTAATTATTTAATAAAAATCAAATTTAACTTATAAATAATCAGAGGAAATCTATTATTATTATTTTCTGATTCTCTTTATATATATGCTTTTAGAGGTGCATATATGGATATATTTTTGTGTATATATGTATTTTTAATACATGTCTTTTATATATATAATTCATGTGATCCTTTGTGCAATACCCTTGTACTTTCATATACCAAATGCCAAGTAAATACCTTGTACTGCTGCTTAAAATAGAGCATGTGATAATGGATACTATAGAGTTAAAAAAGGTGTTACAAGATTTGAGCCTATAAAAGGAAGCATTAGACCACTTGTAAGTCATCTTGATAAAGGCACGCTGTGCTGAAACGCGTAGAATGACTTACAACCTATGAACCACTTGATATTGGATTGTCTGAGATTATCAGCGAACTATTTGAATTTGGCACGTTTTCCAAGGATCCGGATTGGTCACTTGAGTCAGGTGACGAAGAACACGTACACGCTGACAGTGAAGACGCTGAAGCCACGCTTAGGAGTGAACCGATACTCGGCGAGTAGTGCCCACAGCTGATTGCCCAGGGAAAACATCCACACAGCACCGGAGCCGCTTACAGCCACAAAGTCTGTTAGGTACGTGCAAGCTCTTACACTTAAATGGGAACATCTATTTGACTGACCGGTCAGCATTTGTTTAGTTTTTAGGAACTCATCAGTATTATAGGACACTAACTTAGTGACATTTGGCGTTCCGAATTATATACTTGGACTACAGCTAACCTCTTTACTTATCATCACAAGTGTGCTATATCTAATCAAACAGACATTTGCACAGACTTACTCAAAGGAAACAGACCTTGCTGGATAACAATAAATCACCATCCAGTCCTTTACAAGCCTGCAGCAGTCATCTTTACAATTAGAATTTTCTATATGCATAACTTGGTTATTATAAATACCGTCTTTTAGGATTATATATATATGATTAGTAAATAGATGTGGCCACATCTTTTTTCATTTTTTGACTAAGTTAATATTTTATTTATTATTATTTTTTTCATTTTTTATTTTATTTGATTCTATTTTATTTTACTTGAATGAATGCATCTGCCTTTCTGTGAGAATAAATATTCTATATGAACTTTATTAACTAGCACTCTTATTAATTTATCTAATTTATTTTATAATATTCTGATCAAATTAACTGGATCATTAATTTTAGTGTTTTTTCATGACCTCTTATAAGAAGTGATACTTTTTAAGTACTAATACATATATTGGATACCTGCATATTTTATTTTATTTATAACTCAGCCTAGTGCGCCACTCCTACCCCCTTTTATGTTTATTTATTAATATTTAACTGTGTTTGAGAGATCACAGTATACTTTGGAGTTGGCCTCGAGTTATTTGAGGTATAAGTCCAGATCCATCTACTGTATTAAATATGAATATGTTAGTGTGAAATTATTATATGTAGGAAATGGTAAGTGTATTTTTCTGCCCCTCATCAATGGTAAATTATGAAATTTCAACCTTCATTTTGAAATTAAGGTTGTATTTGTTCACTTGTATGCTATTCACATATCGCTATATCCATTTATTGCACACCTGTATATATATATATATATATATATATATATATATATATATATATATATATATATATACATTGATATTAATTTAATTGTGCCCTCTTGAAATATACAGAACATAGAGCACACTGTACATTGTATATATATGAATTGGGTAGGCAATCAGCATGTAAAATTTGTATTATACAATTATTCAGGATCATATGAAGTCCATCAACATGTAACATGTATTGTTTTTAGCACGAAATGTGTATACATATATTATGTATCATATATATATATTTAATTAATTGTCTAAATTAAATCTATACATAATTACCAAGGATGATATGTAAGTTCATTAACATGTAATATGTATTGCATAATGTGTTTAGAACAAGATGGGTATACACATATTACGCATCATATACATCTTGTATTAATTGTTTATATGAAATCGATACACATTTTTGATTAATTGGCTATAGGAAATTTGACAAAGTAACCACAAATTTCTTGATATATTTACTGTTAGAAATTGCCAGGGAGTATGTCGTCATTTGTGCATTATGGGAGTGTACGGGAGATAAGACAAACTGTATGGGTGATAATACAAACTTGTTTCCTGGTGGTGAGAAGTGCCGTGATGGTGATCCTGTTGAATCCTAATAGTCCTTTTATTTTTCTTGTTGAAGTATCCTGTAAAAATAAAAGAATATGTGCAAAATATCCAAGCTAATGTTAAAAGATTGGAAAAGAGCTTACCAGCTGTTTGTCAACGCATTTTGGCCCAATATGAGGGCCTTTATCAAGAGTTATTAGGATTCAACAGGATCACCATCACGGCACTTCTCACCACCAGGAAACAAGTTTGTCTTATCTTTACACTGTGACTTTTCTTTTTTGGATTTCCATTTCTTAACTTTTATTTGGATTGTGATTTTTACTTCAGTATGACGTTCATCTTTCCAATTGGACACTATTCATTGTTTCACTAATTCAACTTTTTTATATTTTTCATTAATTTTCATAATTTTTTCATTTTTTCACTTTTATATATTTTTACCACATTTTTTCATCTTTTCCCATTTTTGTGCACAATTTGGTACACATTTCTGTACTTACTATTTTTTGATTTGTACTTATGCACGTGCATTTTTTATTTATTTTGTTTTATTTTTTTATTTTGGTTCACCAAAACCTATTAAGATTTTCACCTTTCATGACACACAGCGCTTACACCTGAACATTTACCACTGTTCTACAAGTGTTTTTAACTTGAACATAATTGTTTTAACCTGAATATTACGCTCTGTCTTAACCTTAAATCCATATAAGATGGTCCAGTACCACTGATTCAAGCCAATTTTAGTTTGAGCTTTTTTAAACATTTTTTATCATTTTTTATCATAATTTATTTTTTATGTGGATCCACAATGTATGATTTGTAATAAATAGTTGCAATTTTCATACCCACCTTGCCTTGATTGGCGCTTTGAGCACATCAATACTCAGATTACACTTTTTCTGGCTGGCTAGGCAACCTTTGTTCAAAGCTATAGGTGATTATAACCAGGCGCTTTATCCAACAATTTCAGGATTATTGGTATATCTACATGTGCTTGTTAAATAAAGCAATTACTGTTTTTTAAAAAACATGTATGCCATATTTCTCTTGATGTGTTGACAACATTAAATACATTAAATAAAGTGTATTTTTGGAAAGCTAGCTTAAAGTGTTTTACTTATTTTGGAAATCTATTTAATTTAAAAGGTGCATGAAAGCAGAAAATTCTCTTTCATGATTTTTATAGAGCATTACATTTTAAACAACGTTCACATTTACTTATCTTATTTAATTTGCTTCATTATCTTGTTATCCTTTGCTGAAAGGTTTATCTAGGAAAGTTCAGGAGAGGTAAAGAACCTAGCTTCTATCTGCTGATTGGTGGCTGTATTTATATACCGATTTTCATTGCCTCACCTATGTGTTCACTTTGAAACTAGTAGTGTATTGATGCTCCTTCAGCACATTATACCAAGAGAATGAAGCACATTTGATAATAGAAGTAAATTTTAAACTTGTTTAAAAATGTATGTTCTATATAACTAATAAAAGATACATTTAGGGTTTCATGTCCCTTTAAGAGTTACATTTGAAATTCATGCTCACAGTGCTAGATTATTTGGATAACAACAAATGTTGAATCGATACATGAAACGATATTGAAAATTTAAGTTACGAATAAATATCAGGACATAACATCTCTAATAAGTATACATGATTTATTATATGTTATACAATTAAAATATAATTTATATATCATATGATATAGATGAATGCATATTGAAAAATAACTTCAAATACAAATGCTCAGGTTTAGGAAATTACAATGTATACAATTAAACACAACACATAATTTTTATTTGTTAATGAGAAAATATTGTTGACAAACATATTAAACAAGATGAAGTATATTCATCGCAGAACATTCATGGATTATCACTTACCTCAAAATATATTCAGGATCAACAACACATTGACTTCATTTGTTTCTTCCACGAGACAGCCATAATTCTAATTTTTTTAGATATTTTATCATCTACTGTATGTTTCAACAATGTAAAAGATTGACACAATCAAAAAATCATGGTTTTAAACTTGTGTCCTCATTCGCCAACATGGCGCATACAATACAATACAAACGTGATAAATTCAAATTTACACCTTTGCATGTGACGTTTTACACAACATGGCGCATCCAATGTCGCTGAACAATGTGATACAATCAAATTAAGGATTCTACACCTTTGCATGTGACGTTTTATGCAACATGGCACATCCAATATCGCCAAACAACGTGATCCAATCAAATTACGGAATTTACACCTTTGCATGTGACGTTTTACACAACATGGCGCATCCAATATCGCAGAACAACGTGATCCAATCAAATTACAGAATTTACACCTTTGCATGTCAATAACAATTGTATTTGTATTTAAAAAAATTAGCATGTTCTATATTGTTAAATAGCAAGCGTGTTTGTTCTATGTAATGTACATCTTCACCTAATGTAATGCTAGATAACATAACAATGTGATATGTGAAATATAATCCATTGATGTTTATTAATATATATTTCATTAGAATAGTAAGATTACACCCCCCAATGACCATATCCTACTTGCACAAATAATGCCAAACTCACTTTTTGAGTGCAGGGAATAATATAGTTTTTGAAATATGGTTTAATAAACCCATGGCAGCATTTTATCCTGTGCACCTTGTCTTGTACATTTATACATCTAGGTTTAGCCTAGAAATAATGCTACTATATACATCACGAACATGTGTATTGTTTATACATTATAGGTTACCTATAGCAATATATCGATTGATAATTAAATATAATAAAACATCATACAAAGAAATTAATAATCTAAAATATGTGTGCATTACACACAGTGATTTCTTATGTTCTACTACTACAATAAGATTTCATGAGAATTGGAATATATGTGCTGTCAACATTAAGATTATAGTCTGTTTAAAATATATTATATGTGTATGTTGAATAAAACAAAATTAGATATTAAAAAGTACCTTATAAATGCATATCCATAAATTAATAACTGCTGTCAGCATCACTTAAGAATTATCAACATAAAATCACTTTTATTAGAAATGACATTAATAAATAAAGAAGAAATATAGCATTTTAATTAAATTATTCTTTTTATTTTGATAAATATGATTTATGAAGGTCATAAAACATAATTAAATAACAGAATAGGACGAATAAGTTAGAATAATAACACAGCCCCTTTGGAGCCATCTGACAAGGTGACATAGTGCATCACAGTTCTTTCAGGGAGTTAAGGGCAAACAAAGGCTAGCATAACCCCTTTAGAGCCATCTGACAAGGTGACATAGTGCATCACAGTTCTTGGAGGGAGTTGACAAGGGCAAACAAAGGCCAGCACCGTCCCTTTGGAGCCATCTGACACGGTGACATTTTGCATCACAGTCCTTTCAGGGAGTTAAGGGCAAACAAAGGCTAGCATAACCCCTTTGGAGCCATCTGACAAGGTGAAATAGTGCATCACAGTTCTTGGAGGGAGTTGACCAGGGCAAACAAAGGTCAGCATAGCCCCTTTGGGACCATCTGCAAAGGTGACATAGTGCATCACAGTCCTTGGAGGGAGTTGACAAGGGCAAACAAAGGCCAGCATAGCCCCTTTGGAGCCATCCACAAGGTAACATAGTGCATAGTGAAAATATAGTATTTTCCTATAAAATTAATATTTAGCATAATTTTAAATCTGTAATTATTTTTGCCTAGATTACGAGTCTTGCGTTAGGGTTAAAAAGCAGCGTTGAGAGGTCCCAACACTGCTTTTTAATGCCCGCTGGTATTACAAGTCTGGCAGGTACAGGTGTACCGCTCACTTATTTTCCGCGACTCGAGCATACCACAAATCCACTTACGTAAATTGCGTATCCTATCTTTTTAATGGGATTTTCCTACCGCCGGTGTTACTAGTCTTGGAAAAAGTGAGCGGTAGACCCTCTCCTGTCAAGACTCCTACCGCATTTAAACGTCAGTAGTTAAGAGTTTTATGGGCTAACTCCGTAACATAAAACTCTTAACTAAAGTGCTAAAAAGTACACTAACACCCATAAACTACCTATTAACCCCTAAACCGAGGCCCCCCCACATCGCAAACACTTAAATACTTTTTTAATCCCTAATATGCCGACCGGACATCGCCGCCACTTCAATAAAAATATTAACCCCTAAACCGCCGCACTCCCGCCTCACAAACATTAGTTAAATTTTATTAACCCCTAATCTGCCGTCCCTAACATCGCCAACACCTACTTACATTTATTAACACCTAATCTGCCGCCCCCAACGTCGCCGCAACTATATTAAATGTATTACCCCCTAAACCTAAGTCTAACCCTAACACCCCCCTACTAACTTAAATATAAATTAAAATAATCTAAATAAAATTACTACAATTAACTAAATTATTCCTATTTAAAATGAAATACTTACCGATAAAATAAACCCTAAGCTAGATACAATATAACTAATAGTTATATTGTAGCTAGCTTAGGGTTTATTTTTATTTTACAGGCAACTTTGTATTTATTTTAACTAGGTAGAATAGTTATTAAATAGTTATTAACTATTTAATAACTACCTAGCTAAAATAAGTACAAATTTACCTGTAAAATAAAACCTAGCCTATGTTAAAAATACACCTAACACTAAACTATCATTAAATAAATTAACTAAATTAACTACAATTAATTACAATTAAACTAAATAAACTAAAGTACGAAAAATTTTATTAAACTAATTACACCTAATCTAATCCCCCTAATAAAATAAAAAAGCCCCCCCAAATTAAAAAAGCCCTACCCTATACTAAATTACAAATATCCCTTAAAAGGGCTTTTTGTGGGGCATTGCCCCAAAGTAATCAGCTCTTTTACCTGTAAAAAAAAATTACACCCCCCCCACAACATTAAAACCCACCACCCACACACCCAACCCTACTCTAAAACCCACCCAATCCCTCCTTAATAAAACCTAACACTAACCCCTTGAAGATCACCCTACCTTGAGACGTCTTCACCCAACCGGGCAGAAGTGGTCCTCCAGACGGTCCGAAGTCTTCATCCTATCTGGGCAGAAGAGGTCCTCCAGACAGCCATCTTCATCCAAACGGCATCTTCTATCTTCATCCATCCGGAGCTGAGCGGGTCCATCTTCAAGACATCCAACATGGAGCATCCTCTTCTTCCGATGACTAACACTAAATGATGGTACCTTTAAGTGATGTCATCCAAGATGGCGTCCCTTCAATTCTGATTGGCTGATAGAATTCTATCAGTCAATCGGAATTAAGGTAGAAAAAAATCCTTTTGGCTGATCCAATCAGTCAATAGGATTGAGCTTGCATTCTATTGGCTGATCCAATCAGCCAATAGAATGCGAGCTCAATCCTATTGGCTGGGGGCAAATTAGAGGTTAATAACTATAATGTAGGTGTCGGCGATGTTGGGGGCAGTAGTATATGGGTTCATAAGTATAATGTAGGTGGCGGCGCTGTCCGGAGCGGCAGATTAGGGGTTAATAATATAATGTAGGTGTCAGCAATAGTGGGGGCGGCAGATTAGGGTTTAATAAGTGTAAGATTAGGGGTGTTTAGACTCGGGGTTCATGTTAGGGTGTTAGGTGCAGACATAAAATTAATTTCCCCATAGGAAACAATGGGGCTGTGTTAGGAGCTGAACGCTGCTTTTTTGCAAGTGTTAGGTTGTTTTTTTTTTCAGCCAGCTCAGCCCCATTGTTTCCTATGGGGAAATCGTGTACGAGCCCATTTAGCCAGCTTACCGCTACCATAAGCAACACTGATATTACAGTGAGATGTGGAGCTAAATTTTGCTCAACGCTCACTTTTCTGAGACTAACGCCGGCTTGAAGAAAACTTGTAATACCAGCGTTGGCTTAAGTGAACGGTAAGAAAAAAAGTCTTGTTAGCCCCGCACAGCCTTACCAACAAAAACTTGTAATCTAGGTGATAGTTTGTAAAATTTCTGCCATCCTAGATCTGCCTCGGCCAACTATAGGTGCTATTATTGTAAAGTGGAAGCATCTATAAGCAACAAAAGCTTAGACACAAAGTTGTAGACCAAGCAAGCGCACAGAGCAGAACTGCTGAGAGTTGGCACGCATAGCACATACAAATGAACTATCATCTGTTGCATTATTTACTCGCTATAGAGTTTCACATTGCTTCTGGAAGGAACATAAACATGATAACTTTCCATCAGGAGCTTTGTGAAAGGGGTTTCCATGGCTGAGCAGCTATACACAAGCCTCACATGAACATGTGCAATACCAAATCTCAGGTGGATTGGTGTAAAGCATGCCACTACTGAACAGTGGAAATGTGTTCTCTGGAGTAACAAATCATGCTTAACTCTCTGGCAGTCTGGGTTTGGTGGATGCCAGGAAACCAGAATGCATAGTGCCTACTGTAAACATTAGCGGAGATGGGATAATTGTCTGGGACTGTTTAGCTCTAGTAAAGGGTCCTCTTAAATGCTAGAGGATACAAGGAACAGTTTGGAGAAGGCACATTTCTGTTCTAGCAATACTGTGCCTCTGTGCACAAATCAATGTCCATAAACATATGGTTTGACGTGTTGTGGAAGAACTCGGCTGACCTACACTGATCCCTGAACTTAACTTTGCTGAGCACTTCGGTATAGATTGGAAAACATACTGAGAGCCAGACTTTCTTGCCCAACAAAAGTGTCTAACCTCATAAATATTCTTTTGGCTGAATCGGTATAAATTCTTATACAAAATATTGTGGAAAACCTTTCCACAAGAGTGAAAGAATTTATAGCAGTAAAGAGGATGAGGCAACTACATATTAATCTCCATAGTTTTGGAAAGGGATGCCCAGCAAGCTCAAATATGTGTGATGGTCAGGTGTCTGCATACTTTTGGCCATATAGTGTATGTAAATGTCTGTCCAACCCTCTAACACTAAAGGTACTTGTTCAGCAGTATTCCCACTAAGGACACATTTTGTGAATGGTCCAGCAGTAAAACAGATAATAAGGCAACCACACCCTGCACTGCAGTTAGTAGGGCAACCGACACCACACAATACAGGCAGCAAGGTATAGATTCTTTATTAACGGTTTCACTGCTGGGCTGCTCACAAAATTTCCCCTTAGAGGAAACGCTGCTGTACAGTACTGCCTAATAAAGATTTAATGAATCTAAACCATATATTCATATATACTACTAATTTGGCGCTGTGACCATTTAAAAATGTGCAAGAAATGCAATTATTCAAAATTATTTTGTAATACTGCAAACGTGGAAAAGGCCAGTTTTGCACTTTATCAGCAATGATTGGGTGTTGAATTTGATGTATCCATTTTGGGGAGGAAGGATTGTGATTGCTGAAGCCATTGCTGTCCATGCATCATATGGGCACATTTCCTGATTTCTTCTTGGATCTAATCTAAACTTTTCCCAATAAGGAAATGGTATCATATCTTGGATTGTGGCCACTCAGAACTTGAAAAACCAAGGATCGGGAACAAAAAAATGCCAATAAACAGGATCAGAAAAACTGGAATCGACCACAATGTTACTTACAATATTTGGTTTAAGAAAAAAAATATCAGTAATTAGCATTTGCATGTTAGATGCTTATTATGTTTTAATGTCATCAAGAACATTTAGCTTCATTTAAAATACTTAAGAATTTAAAATTCTAAGTAAATCCATTTCAAAGTGAAGTTGCATATTTTTAGTCACATATTTTACAAATAAAAAAACAATAATATACTTCTGTCTGGAGAACATTAAATACAGGAAATACATTTTTTTTTCAAACAGTCATTTGGTAACAACAGACTATTTTTAGTAGTTATACTTTTAATAAAGAATGTTTAAAAGTACTAGTGTATTCTTTGTCTTATCATTTGGTATTGAAGTAGAGTTTCTGTAAAGTTTTGGGGGTCCATTTATTAGTGTGCGGACAGACATGATCCGATATAGCAGATCATGTCCGCCGCACATCGATAAATGCTGACAGCATACGCTGTCTGCATTTATCATTGCACCAGCAGTTCTTGTGAACTGCTGGTGCAATACCACCTCCTGCAGATTTGCAGCCAATCGGCCGCTAGCAGGGGCGTCAATCAGCACGATCATATTTGATTGAGTGGTTTGCTGTCCGCCACCTCAGAGGACCGCTGCTCTTAGGACCTCTGCTTCTTAACTTCCACTTCAGCCAGAACTGAAGCGGAGTGGGTCGGAGGCAGCATCTGCTGCTTCATAAATAGACCCCTTGGGGTAGAGTAAACAAAGGTGGAAACTGCATGAAATGTTACTAATTAAAAATAATAACACTTTTATTTAGAGGAGGCTGGTATTAAAGGAATTTCTAGCCCCACTGTACGACTTTATAGCCCCACTGTGTTTTAGGTTTTCTGACCAAAGTTCCCAATTCTCTGAAGTACAATCTCAAATCAGATGAGGGCTCCAGAGAAGAGCAGATTATCATCTATGGATTTCTGCTATAAACACATAAGAGATTATATAATTTTAAAAGGAATCAAGCAAGAATAAAATGGCATTAAAATTGCAAATAGACAATTCAGTTCAAAGATATTAATATTTTTTAACATTTTTTAAAAAACCTTGCAAACCAAAGTAGATTTTTACGTTAACATTTTATATTTCCATACAATATAATTACAATGAGATTAAAGTAAAACTGACTAAGTCATTATTTTCTGATTTTGTAATTAACTAAAATGCAGCTTCAAAAATAGTTATAAACATTTAGAAGTTTATTATTTCCACAAATAATACAATAAATGTGTCCATTATTGTGGAATGTAGAATGCATTAGTTACCCCATAAAGCCCCCCTATAAGGGGCGCGATCCGATATAGATCGTAGTTTGCGGCGCAAGCGAGGGAACCCCCGCCGCCCATAGTTTCAGCTCGCAACTTGAGCTATCACATATATGGCGCCGTCAGATGCTAAAGTGCCGTAAGTCCGATAAACCAGCGATGTCCATAAATCTGCGTAAGTACAAATTTCTGGAGTGGCCAGTGACTTACGGCACTTTAGAAACTGCTGGCGCCTACAAAACCTGACTAAGTTATAAAATCTCCCGTACTGTCTAACACGCCTCCCAAACATAGCCCGACACGTATACCCCTCTATCCGCTATCCCCCCTCACTCTCCTAATAATAAAAAATGTATTAACCCCTAAACCGCCGCTCCTGGACCCCGCTGCACCTAATAAAGTTATTAACCCCTAAACCGCCGCTCCCGGACCCCGTCGCCACCTACATTAACTACCCCCTAATGTGAGCCCCTTACACCGCCGCCACCTACATTAACTAACCGCTAATGTGAGCCCCACACCGCCGCCACCTACATTAACTACCCCCTAATGTGAGCTCCTACCCCGCCGCCACCTACATTAACTACCTCCAAATGTGAGCTCCTACTGCGCCGCCAGCTATATTAAAATTATTAACCCCTAATTTAAATCCCCCTACCCCGCCGCCAGCTATATTACATTAATTAACCACAATCTAAATCCCCCTACACCGCTGCCACCTATATTACATTTATTAACCCCTAATCTAATCCCCCTATACCGCTGCCACCTATATTAAATTAATTAACCCCTAATCTAATCCCCCTATACCGCCGCCACCTATATTAAATTAATTAACCCTTAAAATAATAAACTATCCCTACCACTAAACCTAAGTCTAACCCTACAAATAGCCCTGAAAGGGGCTTTTTGCATGGCATTACCCCAAAGTAAACAACTCTATCGCCAGCCCTTAAAAGGGCTTTTTACGGGGCTTTGTCCCAAAGTAATCAGCTCTTTTACCAGCCCTTAAAAGGGCTTTTGGCGGGGCATTGTCACAAAGTAAACAGCTCTTTTGCCTATAATCTAAATCTCCCTACACCGCCGCCACCTATAATAAATGTATTACCCCCTAATCTAATCCCCCTACACCGCCGCCACCTATATTAAATACATTAACCCCTAATCTAATCCCCCTACACCGCCTCCACCTATATTAACTATATTAACCCTAATTATATTAGGGTTAATATAGTTAATATAGTTATTATATTATATATATTAACTATATTAACCCTAATTATATTAGGGTTAATATAGTTAATATAGTTATTATATTATATATATATTAAGTATAATAACCCTATCTAACTCTAACACCCCTAACTAAATTCTTATTAAAATAAATCTAATTAATATTATTATTATTAATTAAAATATTCCTATTTAAATCTAAATACTTACCTATAAAATAAACCCTAAGATAGCTACAATATAATTAATAATTACATTGTAGCTATTTTAGGGTTTATATTTATTTTACAGGTAACTTGGTATTTATTTTAACTAGGTACAATAGCTATTAAATAGTTAATAACTATTTAATAGTTACCTAGTTAAAATAATTACCAATTTACCTGTAAAATAAATCCTAACCTAAGTTACAAATATACCTACACTATCAATAAATTAAATAAACTACAAATCTCTAAACTAAAATACAATTAAATACACTAAATTAAATTACAAAAAAATAAAAAAAGATTACAAGAATTTTAAGCTAATTACACCTATTCTAAGCCCCCTAATAAAATAATGCCCTACACTATTCTAAATTAAAAATTAACCAGCTCTTTTACCAGCCGTTAAAAGGGCTTTTTGCGGGGCATGCCCCAAAGTAAACAGCTCTTTTGCCTGTAAAAAAAGCACAATACCACCCCCAACATTAAAACCCACCACCCACATACCCCTACTCTAAACCCACCCAAACCCCCCTTAAAAAAACCTAACACTAAGCTCCAGAAGATCTCCCTACCTTGAGTCGTCTTCACCCAGCTGGGCCGAACTCTTCATCCAATCCGGGCGATGTCTTCATCCAAGAGGCAAAGAAGAAGTCTTCCATCCAGCGATGTCTTCATCCAAGCGGCAAAGAAGAAGTCTTCCATTCTGGCGATGTCTTCATCCAAGCGGCAAAGAAGAGGTCCTCCATCGGGGCAAATTTTTCCTCCAAGCGGCATCTTCAATCTTCTTTCTTCAGCCCTCCGACGCGGAATATCCAGCTGGCCCTACGACTGAACGACGAATGAAGTTTCCTTTAAATGACGTCATCCAAGATGGCATCCGTCAAATTCCGATTGGCTGATTTCGACGGACGCCATCTTAGATGACATCATTTAAAGGAAACTTCATTCGTCGTTCAGTCGTCAGGCCAGCTGGATGTTCCGCGTCGGAGGGCTGAAGAAAGAAGATTGAAGATGCTGCTTGGAGGAAATCTTTGCCCCGATGGAGGACCTCTTCTTTGCCGCTTGGATGAAGACATCGCCGGGATGGAAGACTTCTTCTTTGCCGCTTGGATGAAGACATCGCCGGATGTAAGACTTCTTCTTTGCCGCTTGGATGAAGACATCGCCTGGATTGGATGAAGAATTCGGCCCGGATGGGTGAAGATGACTCAAGGTAGGGAGATCTTCTGGGGCTTAGTGTTAGGTTTTTTTAAGGGGGGTTTGGGTGGGTTTAGAGTAGGGGTATGTGGGTGGTGGGTTTTAATGTTGGGGGGTGGTATTGTGCTTTTTTTACAGGCAAAAGAGCTGTTTACTTTGGGGCATGCACCACAAAAAGCCCTTTTTTAAGGGCTGGTAAAAGAGCTGGTTAATTTTTAATTTAGAATAGGGTAGGGCATTTTTTTTATTTTGGGGGGCTTTATTATTTTATTAGGGGGCTTAGAATAGGTGTAATTAGCTTAAAATTCTTGTAATCTTTTTTTATCTTTTTTGTAATTTAGTGTTTGTTTTTTTTTGTAATTTAGTTTAGTGTATTTAATTGTATTTTAGTTTAGAGATTTGTAGTTTATTTAATTTAAGGTTAAGATTAAGATTTATTTTACAGGTAAATTGGTAATTATTTTAACTAGGTAGCTATTAAATAGTTATTAAGGGGGGTTTGGGTGGGTTTAGAGTAGGGGTATGTGGGTGGTGGGTTTTAATGTTGGGGGGTGGTATTGTGGTTTTTTTTACAGGCAAAAGAGCTGTTTACTTTGGGGCATGCACCACAAAAATACCTTTTTTAAGGGCTGGTAAAAGAGCTGGTTAATTTTTAATTTAGAATAGGGTAGGGCATTTTTTTATTTTGGGGGGCTTTATTATTTTATTAGGGGGCTTAGAATAGGTGTAATAAGCTTAAAATTCTTGTAATCTTTTTTTATCTTTTTTGTAATTTAGTGTTTGTTTTTTTTGTAATTTAGTTTAGTGTATTTAATTGTATTTTAGTTTAGAGATTTGTAGTTTATTTAATTTAAGGTTAAGATTAAGATTTATTTTACAGGTAAATTGGTAATTATTTTAACTAGGTAGCTATTAAATAGTTATTAACTATTTAATAGCTATTGTACCTAGTTAAAATAAATACCAAGTTACCTGTAAAATAAATATAAACCCTAAAATAGCTACAATGTAATTATTAATTATATTGTAGCTATCTTAGGCCTAGATTTAGAGTTGGGCGGTAGCCGTCAAAACCAGCGTTAGAGGCTCCTAACGCTGGTTTTAGGCTACCGCCGGTATTTGGAGTCAGTCAGGAAAGGGTCTAACGCTCACTTTCCAGCAGCGACTTTTCCATACCGCAGATCCCCTTACGTCAATTGCGTATCCTATCTTTTCAATGGGATATTTCTAACTCCGGTATTTAGAGTCGTGTCTGAAGTGAGCGTTAGAAATCTAATGACAAAACTCCAGCCGCAGAAAAAAGTCAGTAGTTAAGAGCTTTCTGGGCTAACGCCGGTTTATAAAGCTCTTAACTACTGTGCTCTAAAGTACACTAACACCCATAAACTACCTATGTACCCCTAAACCGAGGTCCCCCCACATCGCCGCCACTCGATTAATTTTTTTTAACCCCTAATCTGCCGACCGCCACCTACGTTATACTTATGTACCCCTAATCTGCTGCCCCTAACACCGCCGACCCCTATATTATATTTATTAACCCCTAACCTGCCCCCCACAATGTCGCCGCCAGCTACCAACAATAATCAACCCCTAATCTGCCGACCGCAAAGCGCCGCCACCTACATTATAGCTATGTACCCCTAATCTGCTGCCCCTAACACCGCCGACCCCTATATTATATTTATTAACCCCTAATCTGCCCCCCTCAACGTCGCCTCCACCTGCCTACACTTATTAACCCCTAATCTGCCGAGCGGATCTCACCGCTACTATAATAAAGTTATTAACCCCTAATCCGCCTCACTCCCGCCTCAATAACCCTATAATAAACCTAACTTCAATTATTAACCCCTAATCTGCCGACCGAATCTCGCCGCTACTGTAATAAATGGATTAACCCCTAAAGCTAAGTCTAACCCTAACACTAACACCCCCCTAAATTAAATATAATTTAAATCTAACTAAATAAATTAACTCTTATTAAATAAATTATTCCTATTTAAAGCTAAATACTTACCTGTAAAATAAACCCAAATATAGCTACAATATAAATTATAATTATATTATAGCTATTTTAGGATTTATATTTATTTTATAGGCAACTTTGTATTTATTTTAACCAGGTACAATAGCTATTAAATAGGTAAGAACTATTTAATAGCTAAAATAGTTAAAATAATTACAAAATTACCTGTAAAATAAATCCTAACCTAAGTTACAATTAAACCTAACACTACACTATCAATAAATACATTTAAAAAACTACCTACAATTATCTACAATTAAACCTAACACTACACTATAATAATAATATTATAATAACAATAAATAAATTAAATACAATTCCTACAAATAAATACAATTAAATAAACTAACTAAAGTACAAAAAATAAAAAAGAACTAAGTTACAAAAAATAAAAAAATATTTACAAACATTAGAAAAAAATTACAACAATTTTAAACTAATTACACCTACTCTAAGCCCCCTAATAAAATAACAAAGACCCCCAAAATAAAAAAATGCCCTACCCTATTCTAAATTACAAAAGTTCAAAGCTCTTTTACCTTACCAGCCCTGAACAGGGCCCTTCGCGGGGCATGCCCCAAAGAATTCAGCTCTTTTGCCTGTAAAAAAAACACATACAATACCCCCTCAACATTAGAACCCACCACCCACATACCCCTAATCTAACCCAAACCCCCCTTAAATAAACCTAACACTAAGCCCCTGAAGATCTTCCTACCTTATCTTCACCATACCAGGTTCACCGATCGATCCAGAAGAGCTCCTCCGATGTCTTGATCCAAGCCCAAGCGGGGGGCTGAAGATGTCCATGATCCCGCTGAAGTCTTCATCCAAGCGGGAACTGAAGAGGTCCATGATCCGGCTGAAGTCTTCTATCAACGGCATCTTCAATCTTCTTTCTTCCAGATCCATGTTCATCCCGCCGACGCGGAACATCCATCTTCACCGACGAATTCCCGACGAATGACGGTTCCTTTAAGGGACGTCATCCAAGATGGCGTCCCTCGAATTCCGATTGGCTGATAGGATTCTATCAGCCAATCGGAATTAAGGTAGGAAAATTCTGATTGGCTGATGTTGGACATCGTTGGAAGAAGATTGATCCGCGCTGAAGGTCTTCACGATGGAGCCGTTCCTCATCGGATGAAGATAGAAGATGCCACTTGGATCAAGATGGTTGCCGGTCTGGATCGCCTCTTCTTCCCGGATAGGATGAAGACTTTGGAGCCTCTTCTGGACCTCTTCAGCCGCAGGATTATGGATCGCCAGCCCCCGCTTGGGTTGGATGAAGATTTTGGAGCCAGGACCGATCGGTGATACCAGGTGAGGTGAAGATAAGGTAGGAAGATCTTCAGGGGCTTAGTGTTAGGTTTATTTAAGGGGGGTTTGGGTTAGATTAGGGGTATGTGGGTGGTGGGTTGTAATGTTGGGGGGGGGTATTGTATGTGTTTTTTTACAGGCAAAAGAGCTGAATTTCTTGGGGCATGCCCCGCAAAGGGCCCTGTTCAGGGCTGGTAAGGTATAAGAGCTTTGAACTTTTTAAATTTAGAATAGGGTAGGGCATTTTTTATTTTGGGGGGCTTTGTTATTTTATTAGGGGGCTTAGAGTAGGTGTAATTAGTTTAAAATTGTTGTAATATTTTTCTAATGTTTGTAAATATTTTTTTTATTTTTTGTAACAGTTCTTTTTTATTTTTTGTACTTTAGTTAGTTTATTTAATTGTAGTTATATGTAGGTATTGTATTTAATTCATTTATTGATAGTGTAGTGTTAGGTTTAATTGTAGGTAATTGTAGGTATTTTATTTTATTTATTTATTGATAGTGTAGTGTTAGGTTTAATTGTAACTTAGGTTAGGATTTATTTTACAGGTAAATTTGTAATTATTTTAACTATTTTAGCTATTAAATAGTTCTTAACTATTTAATAGCTATTGTACCTGGTTAAAATAAATACAAAGTTACCTGTAAAATAAATATAAATCCTAAAATAGCTATAATATAATTATAATTTATATTGTAGCTATATTAGGATTTATTTTACAGGTAAATATTTAGCTTTAAATAGGAATAATTTATTTAATAAGAGTTAATTTATTCCGTTAGATTTAAATTATATTTAATTTAGGGGGGTGTTAGTGTTAGGGTTAGACTTAGCTTTAGGAGTTAATACATTTATTAGAATAGCGGTGAGCTCCAGTCGGCAGATTAGGGGTTAATGTTTGAAGTTAGGTGTCGGCGATGTTAGGGAGGGCAGATTAGGGGTTAATACTATTTATTATAGGGTTATTGAGGCGGGAGTGAGGCGGATTAGGGGTTAATAACTTTATTATAATAGCGGTGCGGTCCGCTCGGCAGATTAGGGGTTAATAAGTGTAGGCAGGTGGAGGCGACATTGTGGGGGGCAGATTAGGGGTTCATAAATATAATATAGGGGTCGGCGGTGTTAGGGGCAGCAGATTAGGGGTACATAGGGATAATGTAAGTAGCGGCGGTTTACGGAGCGGCAGATTAGGGGTTAAAAAAAATATGCAGGGGTCAACGATAGCGGGGGCGGCAGAATAGGGGTTAATAAGTGTAAGGTTAGGGGTGTTTAGACTCGGGGTACATGTTAGAGTGTTAGGTGCAGACGTAGGAAGTGTTTCCCCATAGCAAACAATGGGGCTGCGTTAGGAGCTGAACGCGGCTTTTTTGCAGGTGTTAGGTTTTTTTTCAGCTCAAACAGCCCCATTGTTTTCTATGGGGGAATCGTGCACAAGCACGTTTTTGTAGCTGGCCGCGTCCGTAAGCACCGCTGGTATCGAGAGTTGAAGTTGCGTTAAATATGCTATACGGTCCTTTTTTGGAGCCTAACGCAGCCAGTCTGTGAACTCTAAATACCAGCGGTATTTAAAAGGTGCGGCCAGAAAAAAGCCAGCGTAGCTAACGCACCCCTTTGGCCGCAGAACTCTAAATCTAGGCATTAGGGTTTATTTTATAGGTAAGTATTTAGATTTAAATAGGAATATTTTAATTAATAATATTAATATTAATTAGATTTATTTTAATAAGAATTTAGTTAGGGGTGTTAGAGTTAGATAGGGTTATTATACTTAATATATATATAATATAATAACTATATTAACTATATTAACCCTAATATAATTAGGGTTATTATAGTTAATATAGGTGGCGGCGGTGTAGGGGGATTAGATTAGGGGTTAATGTATTTAATATAGGTGGCGGCGGTGTAGGAGGATTAGATTAGGGGGTAATACATTTATTATAGGTGGAGGCGGTGTAGGGGGATTTAGATTATAGGCAAAAGAGCTGTTTACTTTGTGACAATGCCCCGCCAAAAGCCCTTTTAAGGGCTGGTAAAAGAGCTGATTACTTTGGGGCAAAGCCCCGCAAAAAGCCCTTTTAAGGGCTGGCAATAGAGCTGTTTACTTTGGGGTAATGCCACGCAAAAAGCCCTTTTCAGGGCTATTTGTAGGGTTAGACTTAGGTTTAGTGGTAGGGATAGTTTAGTATTTTAGGGGTTAATTAATTTAATATAGGTGGTGGCGGTATAGGGGGATTAGATTAGGGGTTAATAATTTTAATTTAGCTGGCGGTGGGGTAGGAACTCACATTAGGGGGTAGGTAATGTAGGTGGCAGCAGTTTAAGGGGCTCACATTAGGGGGTAGGTAATGTAGGTGGCGGCGGTGTAAGGGGCTCACATTAGGGGGTAGGTAATGTAGGTGGCGGCGGGGTAGGAGCTCACATTAGGGGGTAGGTAATGTAGGTGGCGGCGGTGTAAGGGGCTCACATTAGGGGGTAGGTAATGTAGGTGACGGCGGTGTAAGGGGCTCACATTAGGGGGTAGGTAATGTAGGTGGCGGCGGGGTAGGGGCTCACATTAGGGGGTAGGTAATGTAGATGGCGGTGGTGGAGGGGCTCACATTAGGGGGTTATACATTTAATGTAGGTGGCGGTGGGGTCCGGGAGCGGCGGTTTAGGGGTTAAATACTTTATTAGGGATTGCGGCGGGGGATCGCGGTTGACAGGTAGATAGACATTGCGCATGCGTTAGGTGTTTGGTTTTATTTAGCAGTTTGCGGTTGACAGGTAGATATACATTGCACATGCGTTAGGTGTTAGGTTTTATTTTGCAGGTCGTTTAGGGAGTTACGGGTCTCCAATAGACAGCGTAAGGCTTACCACGCCTGCAATTTGTGGCAAGGTGAAAATGCAGTAAGATTTCTCCATTTTCGCCACGTAAGTCCTTACACTGTATATTGGATACCAAACTGCGCTGGTTTGGTATACCTGTCTATGGGCCAAAAAACTACGGCCAAAGGCAGAAATACACAAGCGTAACTTCTAGCTTACGCCGTATATGTGATACCAAACCAGCGTAAAATTTGACGTCACCGGCTTTTGCGGGCGACGCTGCATATCAGATCGAGGCCAAGGTTGCTAACAATTTCACATTTTCTAACTGCATTTTATATTGTAGGAAACAACGTAATAAAATGTTCTACTTTCACTGGAACATTTTATTATTGGACACCTTATTGAAGTAGGAATATGCGTTTAACCTCCAGAAATTTGTTAAACACAAAGGGTTGATTATTATCTATCATTGCATAATTATCTGCATGATAACTTCTGCAAATGAGCCACTTTCAATGTTGACGCAGTCACAATCAGCCATTTTCATCGCTGATCTACAGCATTTATTACATTATAGATTCAGTGAAAATTGCCCTATACTTAACATGTGTTTCATAGATCACAATCCAAAATGTTAGTACTTAAATTGATATAAAACAGTGCTCCTTTAGTAGAAAAAAAAAGTTAAATCCAAATAAACATAGAAAAGAAACTGTTTGTGCAACTAGATTAGATATCTTTTTATTTAAATGCATTTTTTGTGTTAAGTATCTGCTTTCGAAAAAGAAACTTGGGCCTAGATTTGGAGTTTGGCGGTAGAAGGGCTGTTAACGCTCCGCGGGTTTTTTTCTGGCCGCACCATAAATTTAACTCTGGTATCGAGAGTTCAAACAAATGCTGCGTTAGGCTCCAAAAAAGGAGCGTAGAGCATTTTTACCGCAAATGCAACTCTCGATACCAGAGTTGCTTACGGACGCGGCCAGCCTCAAAAACGTGCTCGTGCACGATTCTCCCATAGGAAACAATGGGGCTGTTTGAGCTGAAAAAAAACCTAACACCTGCAAAAAAGCAGCGTTCAGCTCCTAACGCAGCCCCATTGTTTCCTATGGGGAAACACTTCCTATGTCTGCACCTAACACACTAACATGTACCCCGAGTCTAAACACCCCTAACCTTACACTTATTAACCCCTATTCTGCCGCCCCCGCTATCGCTGACCCCTGCTTTTTTTTTTTAACCCCTAATCTGCCGCTCCGTAAACCGCCGCAACCTACGTTATCCCTATGTACCCCTAATCTGCTGCCCTAACATCGCCGACCCCTATATTATATTTATTAACCCCTAATCTGCCCCCCTCAACGTCGCCGACACCTGCCTACACTTATTAACCCCTAATCTGCCGAGCGGACCTGAGCGCTACTATAATAAAGTTATTAACCCCTAATCCGCCTCACTAACCCTATCATAAATAGTATTAACCCCTAATCTGCCCTCCCTAACATCGCCGACACCTACCTTCAATTATTAACCCCTAATCTGCCGAGCGGACCTCACCGCTATTCTAATAAATGTATTAACCCCTAAAGCTAAGTCTAACCCTAACACTAACACCCCCCTAACTTAAATATGATTTACATCTAACGAAATAAATTAACTCTTATTAAATAACTTATTCCTATTTAAAGCTAAATACTTACCTGTAAAATAAATCCTAATATAGCTACAATATAAATTATAATTATATTATAGCTATTTTAGGATTAATATTTATTTTACAGGCAACTTTGTAATTATTTTAACCAGGTACAATAGCTATTAAATAGTTAAGAAATATTTAATAGTTACCTAGTTAAAATAATAACAAATTTACCTGTAAAATAAATCCTAACCTAAGATATAATTAAACCTAACACTACCCTATCAATAAATTAATTAAATAAACTACCTACAATTACCTACAATTAACCTAACACTACACTATCAATAAATAAATTAAATACAATTCCTACAAATAAATACAATTAAATAAACTAGCTAAAGTACAAAAAATAAAAAAGAACTAAGTTACAAAAAATAAAAAAATATTTACAAACATAAGAAAAATATTACAACAATTTTAAACTAATTACACCTACTCTAAGCCCCCTAATAAAATAACAAAGCCCCCCAAAATAAAAAATTCCCTACCCTATTCTAAATTAAAAAAGTTAAAAGCTCTTTTACCTTACCAGCCCTGAACAGGGCCCTTTGCGGGGCATGCCCCAAGAATTTCAGCTCTTTTGCCTGTAAAAAAACACATACAATACCCCCCCCCCAACATTACAACCCACCACCCACATACCCCTAATCTAACCCAAACCCCCTTAAATAAACCTAACACTAAGCCCCTGAAGATCTTCCTACCTTGTCTTCACCATCCAGGTTCAGATTGAGCTTGCATTCTATTGGCTGATCGGAACAGCCAATAGAATGCGAGCTCAATCTGATTGGCTGATTGGATCAGGTAAAAGAGCTTTTAACTTTTTTAATTTACAATAGGGTAGGGAATTTTTTATTTTGGGGGGCTTTGTTATTTTATTAGGGGGCTTAGAGTAGGTGTAATTAGTTTAAAATTGTTGTAATATTTTTCTTATGTTTGTAAATATTTTTTTATTTTTTGTAACTTAGTTCTTTTTTATTTTTTGTACTTTAGCTAGTTTATTTAATTGTATTTATTTGTAGGAATTGTATTTAATTTATTTATTGATAGTGTAGTGTTAGGTTAATTGTAGGTAATTGTAGGTAGTTTATTTAATTAATTTATTGATAGGGTAGTGTTAGGTTTAATTATATCTTAGGTTAGGATTTATTTTACAGGTAAATTTGTTATTATTTTAACTAGGTAACTATTAAATAGTTCTTAACTATTTAATAGCTATTGTACCTGGTTAAAATAATTACAAAGTTGCCTGTAAAATAAATATTAATCCTAAAATAGCTATAATATAATTATAATTTATATTGTAGCTATATTAGGATTTATTTTACAGGTAAGTATTTAGCTTTAAATAGGAATAATTTATTTAATAAGAGTTAATTTATTTCGTTAGATTTAAATTATATTTAACTTAGGGGGGTGTTAGTGTTAGGGTTAGACTTAGTTTTAGGGGTTAATCCATTTATTATAGTAGCGATGAGCTCCGGTCGTCAGATTAGGGGTTAATAATTGAAGGTAGGTGTCGGCGATGTTAGGGAGGGCAGATTAGGGGTTAATACTATTTATGATAGGGTTAGTGAGGCGGGTTAGGGGTTAATAACTTTATTATAGTAGCGGTGCGGTCCGCTCGGCAGATTAGGGGTTAATAAGTGTAGGCAGGTGTCGGCGATGTTGAGGGGGGCAGATTAGGGGTTAATAAATATAATATAGGGGTCGGCGATGTTAGGGCAACAGATTAGGGGTACATAGGGATAACGTAGGTGGCGGCGCTTTGCGGTCGGAAGATTAGGGGTTAATTATTTTAAGTAGCTGGCGGCGACGTTGTGGGGGGCAGGTTAGGGGTTAATAAATGTAATACAGGGGTCGGCGGGGTTAGGGGCAGCAGATTAGGGGTACATAAGTATAACGTAGGTGGCAGTCGGCAGATTAGGGGTTAAAAAAATTTAATCGAGTGTTGGCGATGTGGGGGGACCTCGGTTTAGGGGTACATAGGTAGTTTATGGGTGTTAGTGTACTTTAGGGTACAATAGTTAAGAGCTTTATGAACCGGCGTTAGCCCAGAAAGCTCTTAACTCCTGCTATTTTCAGGCGGCTGGAGTTTTGTCGTTAGAGCTCTAACGCTCACTTCAGAAACGACTCTAAATACCGGCGTTAGGAAGATCCCATTGAAAAGATAGGATACGCAAATGGCGTAGGGGGATCTGCGGTATGGAAAAGTCGCGGCTGAAAAGTGAGCGTTAGACCCTTTAATCACTGACTCCAAATACCAGCGGGCGGCCAAAACCAGCGTTAGGAGCCTCTAACGCTGGTTTTGACGGCTACCGCCGAACTCTAAATCTAGGCCTTGGTGATTACTTGAAACTGAGTGATACAGGGCTAGATTCCAAGTGGCGAGACATCTGTTGGGCGCAAGCAATGAGGGGTATTTTGTGACTCTGTGCGCATCGGAAATAGCATGTGTACAATGAGTTAAAAGTAAATGCGTTCACTTGAGCACAATCAAATTTAATGTTCGTCGGATTAAACATACTGTAAAAATATAGATATATTCTATGGATTATTTAGAATATTTTATAGTATGTTTAATAATTTTTAATCATTTCTATTATATTTTTAAATATTTTATATGCAATATTTCAATAACGCTCCTTAAGATTACTAAAATTTCATGTGAGCCGAGTTAAATCGAAATCGCAAAACATGATACACAAAACACATATTTTACATTCCTATGTTCTGCACATAGAAAATAGTGTAATTTTTATTATTAAATATATATACTGTATATGATACTGTGCATGTAAAATAGATATCTATACCTATCTAGGAATAGATATATAAGTATAGGTATATACAGATATAAAGAAATATGTATTTACAACAAAAAGGACATTATCCTGTAAGTAAAGAACATTGGTACATATACAGTACATATACAGTAAAACACATACATACATATGTATACACACACACATATATATAAATATATTTATAAATATATACACACACACATATATATAAATACATTTATAAATATATACACACACACATATATATAAATACATTTATAAATATATATACACACAAACATATATAAATACATTTATAAATATATACACACACACATATATATATATATATATATATATATATATATATATATATATATACACACACATACACACATACACACATATGTATAAATACATTTATAAATACACACACACACACACACATACATATATATATATATATATATATATATATATATATATATATATATATATATATATATATATTTATATGTACATTGGAGCAAATATTTGCAGTCAAATACCTGAAAACATGAAAAATCTTTTTTATTCAATATTAATATTTCATAATGTGAAGAACATTGTAATGTAAAATATTAATAATTCATGTTGGGTTTAGGGCCCTTGAATATATGCGATCAAGTTAGTGTGCGAGTATGGGTGTTAACGCAGTCGCAATATTTTTTACTTATAATTTATAATACCAGTGCAACCCAATGGCCTCTAGTTATCAAAGTCTGGCGGACCT
Source organism: Bombina bombina (assembly GCF_027579735.1). Lineage (NCBI taxonomy): Eukaryota > Metazoa > Chordata > Amphibia > Anura > Bombinatoridae > Bombina > Bombina bombina. The sequence goes on along the minus strand of NC_069502.1, from coordinate 525,631,407 downwards.
GATCCGACAGTGCGGATCAGGTCCACCAGACCTCGTTGAATACGGAGAGCAATACGCTCTCAGTATTCAGCATTGCACCAGAGCTGGGGGGTCATTCAACCCAATTGTACTCGATCGTGTTGATTTCCGGCGATGTCTGTCCGCCTGCTCGGAGCAGGCGGGCAGGCACGCAGGTTATAGAGCAGCGGTCTTTGTGACCGCTGCGTCATAACAGCTGTTTCTGGCGAGTCTGAAGACTCGCCAGAAACACGGGCTGTCAAGCTCCTTTCGGAGCTTGATAGATAGGCCCCAATGCATGCAAAAAGCCTCCCTCTACCATAGTTTAAGCTCGAGCGGAGCACTAAATTGCACTCCACTGGTAATCTAGCCCAAAATGGGTAGAATTCAAATTTGAATATGCATCTCTAAATCTACATATGTATATGTATTTAATACATTCTATCCCATGCAGCTGAGGAGATCTTCAGGGAAAGTGAGATCAGGACTTCTAAATCCAAACTGGGTTTAGAGAAATCACTTTATGTAAATATTTGTTTCTAATTCACACTTTCAATGTCCTGATTGCCACTTTCAGATCGGATTGTGCCTTTGTGACTGCAAATACAAAACCTGTTTACAATAGTGCAGTTTACAGTTCTTGCAGCTATGTTATTAAAATACCAGTCATGAAGGGGCAATCCCGTTTAAAAGCCTGGCTACAAAGGCATGATCTTGTTTGAAAGCACAACATTATTTTGGCTACGTTACTGCAATGGAGTGGTTTCATAGTTTACAGTATGAGAACTGTTAAAATCTGGTTTTAGAAGATAAGATCATTTGAGGCCACTTCCTTTTAATAGAAACACAATGTAGATCTCTCCAAACCAGAAAATTAAATTGTGCATTCTCAATCAATAATTTTAAAAACACAACACTTTTAAAATATTAAAACATGTGCAGCATATTCATTCATATTCTTTACTAGTGATCAGCGTGGATTCAGATTACAATACGTTAATGTCACACATGTAAATGAGGATTTCCTGTACATTCTGTATAAAAAGTTTAATTTAAAAAAACTGTTATATAACCTTACGCGGTACGAAAGGGCCATTGCAGTTCAGTTTCTGTTGAATTCCCAGTTGCAATCTTAATAGCTGATGTTTTCAGAACTTTTGTTTTGAAAAATCATTCATGGCTGTGAGCTTTTAGCTGTCAAATCCATTATTAAAGGGACACTGAACCCAAATTTTTTCTTTCATGATTCAGACAGAGCATTAATTTTTAATCAACTTTCTAATTTACTCCTATTATCAGTTTTTCTTTGTTCTCTTGCTATCTTTATTTTAAAAGCAGGGATGTTAATCATAGCAGCCAGCCCATTTTAGGTTCAGAACCATGGATAGCACTTGCTTATTGGAGGATTACATTTACCCACCAATAAGCAAGTATATTTCAGGTTCTCAACCAAAAATGGTCTGGCTCCTATGCATATAAATATAATTAAAAATAGCAAGAGAATGAAGAAAAATTGATAATAGGAGAAAATTAGAAAGTTGCTTAAAATTGCATGCTCTACCTGAATCAGGAAAGAAAAAATTTGGGTTTAGTGTCCCTTTAATAGTGATCATTTGAAACTTCCCATATTGGCCAAAACAGAAAACCTTAATGGGAGCCGATATAGAAAAATTTGTGATCGACCCCAATGTGTTCAATGTTTAATCTGATTAATAGTTTTGGGTATTGATTTGGGAGATGGTGGACAATTGTGTGGAAGGACACTTTTCCCAGCAATGCAAATGCGAGCTCGCGTTCACATTGCTGGCAACTTGTAATACCAGCACACATTAGCGTGCGCTGGTATTACACAGTGGAGCGCAAATATTGTTTTCACTAAAGCGATATTTAGCGCTCCTCTTGTAATCTGGCCCCAAATAAATGCTAGATAGAATGATGCATTCAAAGACAAGATTAGTCGAAGAATAACATGCAGATGTATTTTCATTAGTTGTTTAAATAGTGACAAAATAAATATAAAGTTTTAGGGGTGGATTTTTTAAGCAGCAGAAGAGTCGTAAGACCACTGGTCCTTTTAAGTTACGGGCTGAAATAATTCCAATCCGATATGATCAGGGTGGTTGACACCCCCTGATAGAGGCAGATTGTTCTTGAGTGTGCAGCGGCGGCATTGCACAAGTATTTCACTAAAAATGCCTGTGCAGCAGTAATGCACACTTTCTTCTTCACATTGTATTTACTCATATATGCTGTCACGATTATAGGAGAGGGTTCAGGAGTTTAAAGCTTATGTGTTAAGATGACGGACTTAGTCCATCTAGAGCACTAAAAGGGGTGAGGGGTGAGGGGTATGGGCTTCTTTACGGTGCTACCTCTTTTAGGCCTGGCTGAGACAACAGACAGACAATGAAGGTTTTATTGTACAGGAAATTAGAAACAGGATTAGGCAGCAGTAATGCCCACGGCCAGAACTGCATTCAGAAGTAGTGCCCACTCTAGGACCAGGGTCAAGAGTGACCACTACAGATACAGATAAATCACAGACACCGGCTGCAGTTCTTGGGCACAGGAGCAGGGTGGCAGAGATTGGCAGATGCCCTCTAAGGGGTATGGATACTGGAACAGTATACTAGTGCTTGGCAGACACCCACTGCTGGGCTTGCACTGCTGGGCTTGGGTATGGGAGCTGAATACAGGTGCTTGGCAGATGCCCTCTGCAGGGCTTGGGTAGTGGAGCAGGATACTGGTGCTAGAAAGATGCCCTCTGCAGGATGTGGGTCCTCAAGCAAGGTAGTAGTGCTTGGCAGATGCCCTCTAAAGGGCTAGAGTATTGGAATAGGATACCAGTGCTAGAGAGGCACCCTCAGCAGGGTTTGGGTACTGGAGCAGAATACCGGAGTAGGGATACTGGATACACTGGTAGCTGTGAATGGCTGATAACAAGAGAATAGTATGAAGACAGGCCAAGGTTCAGATATGAGAAATAAGTCCAATCAGTTAACAAACACAAGGAGAATCTGCAAGAGAAGTATGGAAAACAGGCCAAGCTGTCAAGTTCAGAATACCAGAGAAGCTGTCCAATCCTTCATCAAATACAAGGGAGATCCAAAAGAGAAGTATGGAGGTGGAGGCAAGCTGGATTCAGGAACCAGAAGAATCACCAAACAACATGTAAACTGTCTTTACGTCAGAGGCACTAACAAAGAGAAAAACCCTTAATGTCAGTGCAGGGAGTGGCCTATAAGGCAGCCTTTTATAGCTTTGCTGATTGTGAAACTACCTGCAGCTGGCAAGCAGGTGGAGCCAGAGAGCTAGGCAGTGCACAAGGAACAACAGCACAAGCCAGAGCCCTCTGGTGGCCAGAGACAGGAAAACAGGCTGTGAATCAGGAGCCCCAGGTTGAATCCTGGACATGGCTGTGACATAAGCATGAGTTTCATTGTTACATTTAAACAATCAAACAGGTTTATAGTAAGGCTCAACACGCACATTATTCTTCCTCTTCTATTACCTTATACCTCCTAAGTAAAGTATTACCCTCTGTATTAATTGTCCAGTAATGCGTGTCATCCTACCAGGTTTTAATTGTACTGATAGTGTCATATATTTCCATTACTTCTGAGAGGTCTGGCTACCCTATTTTACCATATAACAAATAAGCCGATAGCCTTAGAAGTCCATTTTATAAAAAATAGTAAAGATATTGTTGAAAACAGAGGTATGTGCTGCCCATTTTATATATTTCAGCGAACTTGCCTTAGTCATGAATGCTAAACCAAAGCCTCTGCTTGCAATTAAAAGGAGCCCTGCTCAGTACACACAGAGGGCTAGATTATAAGTGAAATGCTACTTAGCACTCCTGCTTGCGTGTTAACTTTTATTAAAGTAAACCTCTTACGAGCATTGGATTACGCTCATAATTTAAGTTGTAAGTAAAAAGTTAGTGCACAAGGGAAAACCTGACGCACACAAAAGGTTGGACTTCGAATATCGCAACCGCATTAACGTATCCATCCAGAGACTTATATACACATATTAACACATAAATACATATATACACACACACACACATATTTATATATATATATATATATATATATATATATATACATAGTAACATAGTAACATAGTAGATAAGGTTGAAAAAAGACTGAAGTCCATCGAGTTCAACCTATACAAATCTAAAATACTTACAAAAAGCTCCAGTTAAGCTTAAACAACCCCATTAAAATGTGACCCATTTAATACTAGCAATCATATCCATGAATTTTGTTTATATACAGAAATGTATCCAGACTATTTTTAAATGAATCTATGGTATTGGCATTCACTACCTCCTTTGGTAATGAGTTCCACAATTTTATTGCTCTTACAGTGAAAAAACGTTTCCGTTGCAGGAGATTAAATCTCCTTTCCTCCAACATTAAATTATGACCTCTTGTCAGAAACAATTTTCTTGGAATAAAAAGAGCTTCTGCCATCTCTGTATATGGGCCTTCAATATATTTATATAAAGTAATCATGTCACCTCTCAAGCGCCTTTTTTCTAAAGAGAACAGACCCAGTTTGGCTAGCCTCTCCTCATAGGTTAATTTCTCCAATCCCCTTATTAGCTTTGTGGCCCTTCTCTGAACTTTTTCTAGTTCTGCAATATCTTTTTTAGCAATCGGTCCCCAGAACTGCACTCCAAACTCAAGGTGAGGTCTTACCAGGGCTTTATATAATGACAGAATTATGCTTTCCTCACTTGAATCAATACCCCTTTTAATACATGCTACTATCTTATTAGCCTTTGAAGCCGCTGCCCTGCATTGTGCACTCATCTTTAGCTTGTTATCTATTGCTACTCCCAAATCCCTTTCCTCCTGTGTTTGGCTAAGTCTTGTCCCATTTAAAAAATACGTAGCCTGCTTATTTTGACTTCCAAAATGTAGAACCTTACATTTTTCCGTATTAAATCTAATTTTCCATTCACTTGCCCATAGTTCTAATTTTAGCAAATCCCTTTGTAAAGAGAGTTCGTCCTGCTCTGACCTAATGACCTTACTTAACTTAGTATCATCTGCAAAAATAGAGATGTCGCTATTTAATCCTTGCTCCAAGTCATTTATAAAAATATTAAAAAGAACAGGGCCCAGTACTGATCCCTGGGGGACGCCACTGATTACCTTTGTCCAATCTGAGTATGATCCATTTACTACTACTCGTTGCTCCCTATCTTTTATCCAGTTATTTATCCATGAGCTAACATTTTCAGCTATTCCCAGTCCCTTAATTTTGTGCATTAATCTCTCATGTGGCACTGTATCAAATGCCTTTGCAAAATCTAAGTATATCACATCAACTGATTCCCCTTTATCTATATTTTTACTTACTTCCTCGTAGAATCTAATAAGATTAGTTTGACATGATCTATTTCTCCTAAAGCCATGCTGATTAGAACTCATAATCTTGTTTACACAAATATGCTCATCAATATAATCCCTTATAATCCCTTCAAATATCTTCCCCACTATTGATGTCAGACTAACTGGTCTATAGCTTCCTGGATCATCCCTGCTTCCCTTTTTGAAGAGTGGCACCACATCAGCTTTACGCCAATCCTGGGGTACCATGCCTGAGGATAATGAGTCTTGAAAAATTAAGAGTAAAGGTTTGTCTATAACAGTGCTAAGTTCACTTAACACCCTTGGGTGTATTCCATCTGGGCCTGGAGTTTTATTTACCTTAATATTTTTTAGTTTTTTCCTGATATCCTCTAAACAAAACCCAGTTAGTGGTATGGACTGGCATGTTCTATTCTGTTCCAAAGTATCATTCAATGGTTCCTCTCTTGTGTATACTGAAGAAAAAAACTGGTTTAGTACCTCAGCCTTCTCCCTGTCATTATTTATCATGCTACCCTCCACACATTTTAATGTACCTATATTATCCTTCTTAGATTTTTTGCTATTTATGTACTTAAAGAACCTTTTAGGGTTAGACTTAGAATCCTTGGCAATTAATTTTTCATTTTCAATTTTGGCTAATTTGATTGCTTTTTTGCATGCTTTGTTACATTCCTTATAAATATTGTATGCTGAGTCTGTACTATTTTCTTTTAATAATTTAAATGCCCTACGTTTTTTCCTAATTTCTCTTAACACATTTTTATTTAGCCATAACGGCTTAGTTTTTTTATTTTTATTTTTATAACCATATGGTATGTATTGATATGTATATTTATTTAACAAATTTTTAAATATTATCCATTTATCCTCTGTATTTTTATTAGAAAATACATTGTCCCAATTTATATTATTTAATGATTTCCTTAAATCGTTGAATATGTACATTGAAGCCCTTTGCAGTTAAGTGAAACACATGTAAAAGCATATTTATTCAATTTTCATATTTAATAGTTTTATAGTATGTATTTACTGTAAATATTTTACATTCCAATGTTCTGCAAATAGCAGAAAATATTTTAAGTATTTATAAAAACTATAATTATCTAATAATAAAGAGATAGATATATATTGTACCAAAACACCATCAGATATATGTAGAAATATGTATTTATGAATAAATAGAACATATTCTTCTATGTGAAGAACATTGGAATGTCAAATATTCATATATTTTCGGGTTAGCGCACATGAGAATATGTAATTGAGATTGGCGCGAATTGGGTGTTTTTTCCCCACTTTTTTGCTCCATTGAGTTCTATGGATAAATACGTGAATGTGCATGCAAGATTTTTGTGCTCGTCTGGTTAGCGTGCAAAAACACTTTCAACTCATAATATGAGCACAACTTGACAAGCACAAAAAGCTTAGTTCTAGCGCAGTTAACACTCTAGTGGGAGCGTTAATAATGCTCCACTCGCAATCTAGCCCATTATTGGTTGAGTAAAAACCTTTATTTTCAAACATAGTAGACAGCCATTAATATTAAGTTGTGTCATATTTTATTATTGCTTTGGCCACATCTTTTGCTTCCATAAATGTCTCTAAAAAGCCTGAAATATATGTTTCTTTTAGGATTTAGTCTGTGTTTCTTTTGCATCCTTCCTTGTAAGGAAAAATTCCCCTACAAATCTAGAGATAAAAGTTGATTTTGTAACTTCTCTTATGTAATCAAATAGCTTTAAAATTAAAGTTGCTAAACAATGCCTTCATTTTCTAATTAAAAAATAACCTTTTCTTCATTTGCTTCCAATGTAGCTTTTTACAGTTTACACAGACTGTTCCACTAACCTCTTTACCAACCTTTACCCCCATATTGTATCCAGCAGAAAAACCAGCACAGTGTTCTTAAGACCCAAACACTTCTTTACATGCCAGTTTTTAGCCATACACCAGGCTTTGTCTGTTTTTCCACGTTATTGCATAGTACTGGTAGTTTTTCAGGAAATACTACTTTTGTGGTCCTTGTCTTAAGCTTGCTAGCTCTTTACATTTATTTTAGAACACTCCATCTCCTTCTATTTCATTGGTCACTGGTACCAACATACACCATAACTGCAGCGTCAATTTCAGAACCCTGCGAAAATTTGTAAACACAATCCGCAATATGCCAAACCCCAACACCTGGTTAAGAGCTATTTTGTTCAAAGTTACTGGTTCACAAATAGCTCTATCTACTTCCTTATGATCAAATTCTCTACAACCAGCATGTTACTTGGGCCTCTCCATAACTGAAGTACTGATCACAAGACAATGTACTGAGACAATATCTGTCTCAGATATGCTATACTGGAGATGATATCTCATTTATCTTTAGACAGTCTTTTGGGTGTATCATCTAAGAACTTGCTGCCTTTTTTGACCCCTGCTTTCTCTACTTTGACACAGCTTCTTCCCTGAATATCCTTCTCCACACCAGCCACATTCCACCTACCAGTCTCATGTAAACTTTGTTCTGTATAAAACCATTTTACTTTCAAGTGTATGAATATCATACAGTGTTAAAAATTCATTCCTCTTGTATGCTAACACAAACTTCTAGAGAGGCAAAATACTCACAGTTGCTACACAGGAACATAAGCTATCCCAGTGCAAACATATGACAAGCTAAGCACTGGATTCGTTTGTTACTCATTGGTAAGTATTATTATTAGCATTTATTTGTAGAGTGACAGCAGATTCTGCAGGAATATGTTAAGCACATTTTTAAACATTTATTGTATATATGTCAAGAGTTGCTTTTAATGATTCCTAAACTTTAGAGCTTGCATGGAAAAATATTCTGGATATCGAAGGGTCTAAAAAAATAACAGTATTGCCAAAAAATTAAATATCAAATATTTTACATGCCTGAACTTGAAATGTTTCTTGGTCTTAAAATCTTCTAAAAAATAGTTATTGGCTATGATGTGAGTACATTCTTTCAGTGAGTAGTGTGGACCATTTTCTTTTATTTTTTATGCCAGCAAATACAAAAAAATATTTTGATAATACTTTAAGGGACATACACATTTTAAGTTGTGTGATATAAAATATATTTATTATATATTTTATACTTTTACTTGCCATTTTAATGAATTTAAAGGGGCATGAAACCCAAAACCTTTCATGATTTAGGTAGAACATACAATTTAAAATAACGTTTTAGTTTACTTCTATTATCAAATTTGCTTCATTCTCTTTGTATCATTTTTTGAAGGAGCAGCAATGCACTACTCGTTTCTAACTGAACAAATGGACAATCTGTATATATAAATATATATGCATCCACCAATCAGCAGCTACAACCTAAGTTCTTTGCTGCTCCAGAGTTTACCTAGATAAACTTTTCAGCAAAGGATAAGAGAAGGAAGATACCATAATTAAACAATAGAAGTAAATTGAAAAGTTGTTTAAAATTGTATGTTCTATCTGAATCATGAATGTCTAATTATGACTTTAATTGTCCCTTTAATGAAATTATGATTGTGCAGATTACACCCATACGCTAACTTGATTGACAGGCAAGACGTTCCTGCAAGGAGAGTGAAGACGTTAGGTAATATTTATGTCCATGACAGTGTGAAAGCCAAAAACGGGAAAAAAATAACTAGACCTATATCCTAGGATGGTCACTATAATGAAGTTGCTATAAAAAAGTATTTAACCGATTTTACACAACAGCTCTGTTTTAGATACCTGGGGGTCGATCCGATATAAAGCGTCGCCCGCAAAAGCCGGCGACGCCAATAATTGCGCGGATTTGGTATCCTATATACGGCGTAAGCTAGAAGTTACGCGCGTATATTTCTGCCGTCGCCCGCAGTTTTTTGGGCCATAGGCAGGTATACCAAACCCGCGCAGTTTGGTATCCAATATGCAGCGTAAGGACTTACGTGGCGAAAATGGAGAAAACTTACTCCATTTTCACCTCGCCACAAAAAGCAGCCGTAAGAAGCCTTACGCTGACTATTGGAGCCCCGTAACTCCCTAAACTAACTAGAAAATAAACCTAACACCTAACGCATGCGCAATGTCTATCTCCCTGTCAACCGCGATCTTCTAAAATAAACCTAACACCTAACGCATGCGCAATGTCTATCTCCCTGTCAACCGCGATCCCCCCCCCCCCAAATCCCTAATAAAGTTATTACCCCCTAAACCGCCGCTCCCGGACCCCGCCGCCATCTACATAAACTAACCCCCTACTGTGAGCCTCTAAAACCGCCGCCATCTACCTTATCTATCCCCTAATCTGACCCCTTACACCGCCGCCACCTATATAAAAATTATTAACCCCTAATCTAATCCCCCTATACCGCCGCCAGCTATATTAATATTATTAACCCCTAATGTAAGCCCCTTACACCGCCGCCATCTCTATTAAAATGATTAACCCCTAATTTAATCTACCTACCCCGCCGCCAGCTATATTATCTATATTAACCCTAAGTATATTATAGTTAATATAGTTATTACATTATATATATTAACTATATTAACCCTAATTATATTAGGGTTAATATAGTTACTATAGTATTTATATTAACTATATTAACTCTATCTAACACTAACACCCCTAACTATATTTATATTAAATTAATCTAATTAATTTATAAACTAAAATAATCCTATTTAAATCTAAATACTTACCTATAAAATAATCCCTAAGATAGCTACAATATAATTAATAATTACATTGTAGCTATGTTAGGGTTAATATTTATTTTACAGGTAAATTGTTAATTATTTTAACTAGGTATAATAGATATTAAATAGTTATTAACTATTTAATATCTACCTAGTTAAAATAATTACCCAATTACCTGTAAAATAAATCCTAACCTAAGTTATAAATACACCTACACTATCAATAAATTAAATAAAGTACAAACATCTATCTAAAAATACAATTAAATTAACTAAACTAAATTACAAAAAAAAACAAACACTAAATTACAAAAAATAAAAAAAAGATTACAAGATTTTTAAGCTAATTACACCTATTCTAAGCCCCCTAATAAAATAATAAACCCCCAAAATAAAAACAATTCCCTGCCCTATTCTAAATTAAACATATTTCAAAGCTCTTTACCTTACCAGCCCTTAAAAGGGCCTTTTGTGGGGCATGCCCCAAAGAATTCAGCTCTTTTGCATTCAACAAATACAATCCCCCCCCCCCATTACAACCCACCACCCACATACCCCTATTCTAAACCCACCCAAACCCCCCTTAAAAAAGCCTAACACTACCCCCCTGAAGATCTCCCTACCTTGTCTTCACCACACCGAACTCCTGATCCGATCCGGGCGATGTCGTCCTCCAAGCGGCAAAGAAGAATTCTTCCTCCGGCGATGTCATCCTCCAAGCGGCAAAGAAGAATTCTTCCTCCGGCGACGTCTTCCTCCAAGCGGCAGCAAAGTCTTCATTCTTCCGGCGGCATCTTCAATCTTCTTTCTTCGCTCCGCCGCCGCGGAGCATCCATCCCGGCCGACTGCTAAACTTGGAATGAGGTACCTTTAAATGACGTCATCCAAGATGGCGTCCGCCGAATTCCGATTGGCTGATAGGATTCTATCAGCCAATCGGAATTAAGTTAAAAAAATCTGATTGGCTGATTGAATCAGCCAATCAGATTCAAGTTCAATCCGATTGGCTGATCTAATCAGCCAATCAGATTGAGCTCGCATTCTATTGGCTGATCGGAACAGCCAATAGAATGCGAGCTCAATCTGATTGGCTGATTGGATCAGCCAATCGGATTGAACTTGAATCTGATTGGCTGATTCAATCAGCCAATCAGATTTTTTTAACTTAATTCCGATTGGCTGATAGAATCCTATCAGCCAATCGGAATTCGGCGGACGCCATCTTGGATGACGTCATTTAAAGGTACCTCATTCCAAGTTTAGCAGTCGGCCGGGATGGATGCTCCGCGGCGGCGGAGCGAAGAAAGAAGATTGAAGATGCCGCCGGAAGAATGAAGACTTTGCTGCCGCTTGGAGGAAGACGTCGCCGGAGGAAGAATTCTTCTTTGCCGCTTGGAGGATGACATCGCCGGAGGAAGAATTCTTCTTTGCCGCTTGGAGGACGACATCGCCCGGATCGGATCAGGAGTTCGGCCCGGTGTGGTGAAGACAAGGTAGGGAGATCTTCAGGGGGGTAGTGTTAGGCTTTTTTAAGGGGGGTTTGGGTGGGTTTAGAATAGGGGTATGTGGGTGGTGGGTTGTAATGGGGGGGGGGGGGGATTGTATTTGTTGAATGCAAAAGAGCTGAATTCTTTGGGGCATGCCCCACAAAAGGCCCTTTTAAGGGCTGGTAAGGTAAAGAGCTTTGAAATATGTTTAATTTAGAATAGGGCAGGGAATTGTTTTTATTTTGGGGGTTTATTATTTTATTAGGGGGCTTAGAATAGGTGTAATTAGCTTAAAAATCTTGTAATCTTTTTTTTATTTTTTGTAATTTAGTGTTTTTTTTTTTTTGTAATTTAGTTTAGTTAATTTAATTGTATTTTTAGATAGATGTTTGTACTTTATTTAATTTATTGATAGTGTAGGTGTATTTATAACTTAGGTTAGGATTTATTTTACAGGTAATTGGGTAATTATTTTAACTAGGTAGATATTAAATAGTTAATAACTATTTAATATCTATTATACCTAGTTAAAATAATTAACAATTTACCTGTAAAATAAATATTAACCCTAACATAGCTACAATGTAATTATTAATTATATTGTAGCTATCTTAGGGTTTATTTTATAGGTAAGTATTTAGATTTAAATAGGAATATTTTAGTTTATAAATTAATTAGATTAATTTAATATAAATATAGTTAGGGGTGTTAGTGTTAGATAGAGTTAATATAGTTAATATAAATACTATAGTAACTATATTAACCCTAATATAATTAGGGTTAATATAGTTAATATATATAATGTAATAACTATATTAACTATAATATACTTAGGGTTAATATAGATAATATAGCTGGCGGCGGGGTAGGTAGATTAAATTAGGGGTTAATCATTTTAATAGAGATGGCGGCGGTGTAAGGGGCTTACATTAGGGGTTAATCATTTTAATATAGATGGCGGCGGTGTTAGGGGCTCACTTTAGGGGGTTATAGATATAATATAACTGGCGGCGGGGTACGGGAGCGGCGGTTTAGGGGTTAATAACTTTATTATGTTGCGGCGGGGTAAAGGAGCGGCGGTTTAGGGGTTAATAGCTTTTTTATTGTTAGGCTAGTGAGGGGGGATAGCGGATAGAGGGTTAGACAGTGCGGGCTATGTTAGGGAGGCGTGTTAGACAGTGCGGGCTATGTTAGGGAGGCGTGTTAGACAGTGCGGGTGTTTTAGATTTTAGTCAGGTTTTATAGGCGCCGGCAGATTCTAACGTGGCGCAAGTCACTGGCGACGCCAGAAATTTGTACTTACGCAGATTTCTGGACATCGCTGGTTTGTGAGACTTACGGCACGTTAGCATCTGACGGCGACCTATATGGGATGGCTCGAGTTGCGAGCTGAAACTGCGGGCGACGCCGGTTCCCTCGCTTGCGCCGCAAACTGCGATCGATATCGGATCGCGCCCCTGATCAAATGCATTAAATAATTATTTAGTGGCAGTGCCTCAATAAATAGTTTCTGCTCTACATTGCTGGTCCCTATGTCCAGCTGCCAGGAAGTTTCTGACCTATACATTGTAGTGATTTTGTAGCAGGGTTGTTTATAGTTAAGAAGTGAGTTTTAAAAAATCATACTGCTAGTTTAGGAGTTTTGCAGTATGAGTGAAAAAGCAGTGTTAAGGCTCTTTTTCACTACCGCTGGTATTACGAGTCTTGCAGGTTTAGCTGCACCGCACACTTTTTTGGCCGTAACACAATGTAATTACTGCAGCTTTCAAAAAGTCCTTTACAGGGACTTCCATAGCAATGGTATTACGAGTCTGCCTGGGAGGCCAAAAAGTGAGCGGTACAGCCTATACCGCCAAGATCCATACCATAAACTGAAAGTCAGTAGTTATGAGTTTTAAGCTACAAAGCTGTAACATAAAACTCATAACTAAAGTGCTAAAAAGTACACTAACACCCATAATCTACCTATTAACCCCTAAACCGAGGCCCTCCCGCATCACAAACACTAAAATAAAATTATTAACCCCTAATCTGCCGCTCCGGACATCGCAGCCACTATAATAAACATATTCACCCCTAAACCGCCGCACTCCCGCATCACAAACACTAGTTAAATATTAATAACCCCTAATCTGCTGCCCCTAACATCGCTATACTATATTAAATGTATTAACCCCCAAACATAAGTCTAACAATAACCCTAACACCCCCTAACTTAAATATAATGAAAATAAATCTAAATAGAAAATTACTATCATTACCTAAATAATTCCTATTTAAAACTAAATACTTACCTATAAAATAAACCCTAAGCTAGCTACAATATAACTAATAGTTACATTGTAGCTAGCTTAGGGTTTATTTTTATTTTACAGGTAAGTTTGTATTTATTTTAACTAGGTAGAATAGTTAGTAAATAGTTATTAACTATTTACTAACTACCTAGCTAAAATAAATCCAAATTTACCTGTAAAATAAAACCTAACCTGTCTTACACTAACACCTAACCTTACACTACAATTAATTAAATTACATTTATTAAATACAATTACCTAAATTACAAAAACAAACATACACTAAATTACACAAAATAAAAAAAGAAATGATCAGATATTTAAACTAATTACACCTAATCTAATAGCCCTATCAAAATAAAAAAGCCCCCCCAAAATAAAAAAAAGCCTAGCCTAAACCAAACTACCAATAGCCCTTAAAAGGGCCTTTTGCAGGGCATTGCCCCAAAGAAATCCGCTCTTTTACCTGTATAAAAAATTACAAACAACTCCCCAACAGTAAAACCCACCACCAACACAACCAACCCCCCAAATAAAATCCTAACTAAAAAAACCTAAGCTCCCCATTGCCCTGAAAAGGTCATTTGGATGGGCATTGCCCTTAAAAGGGCATTTAGCTCTTTTTCAAGTGCCCAAACCCTAATCTAAGAATAAAACCCACCCAATAAACCCTTAAAAAAACATAACACTAACCCCCGAAGATCCACTTACAATTTTGAAGACAGGACATCCATCCTCAACGAAGTCAGGAGAAGTCTTCATCCAAGCGGCAAGAAGTCCTCAACGAAGCTGCGAGAAGTCTTCATCCAAGCCGGCAGAAGTGGTCCTCCAGATGACATCTTCTATCTTCATCCATCCGGCACGGAAAGGGTCCCTCTTCAAGACATCCAGCGCGGAGCATCCTCTTCTTACGACGACTCTTCCAGAATGAAGGTTCCTTTAAGTGACGTCATCCAAGATGGCGTCCCTTGAATTTTGATTGGCTGATAGAATTCTATCAGCCAATTGGAATTAAAGGTGAAAAAATCCAATTGGCTGATGTATGGAGCGGCAGATTAGGGGTTAATAATAAAATGCAGGGGTCAGCGATAGCGGGGGAGGCAGATTAGAGGTTAATAAGTGTAAGGTTAGGGGTGTTTAGACTCGGGGTACATGTTAGGGTGTTAGGTGCAGACTTAGGAAGTGTTTCCCCATAGGAAACAATGGGGCTGCGTTAGGAGCTGAACGCTGCTTTTTTGCACGAGCACGTTTTTGAAGCTGGCTGCGTCCGTAAGCAACGCTGGTATTTAGAGTTGCAGTGGCTGTAAATTATGCTCTACGCTCCCTTTTTGGAGCCTAACGCAGCCCTTCAGAGAACTCTAAATACCAGCGTTATTTAAAAGGTGCGGGGGAAAAAAGACACGCGTAGTTAACGCACCCCTTCTAACGCAAAACTCTAAATCTAGGTGTATGTATTTAGAAATTGCAGCTTAAATTGTTAAAATTGAGAGTGACCTCACCTGTGTTGTAATTTCCTGTTATGAAATGTGTGATACTACTTTATAGATCCTTCCACACAGCTCACTATTTCCTGCACTCCCTTGCTGTCTATTATACATGTGTAAAGCCCTCTACTCAGCAGCCAGACATTACTAGCTGTAAAAGTACTAGCTGTGTACAGTATTGTGTATGCCATGCAAGGCTCCTCAGGCCGCCCATAACAGAACGCTATTTTATCACTGAGGTGATGTTTGTCAGTAGTGTGCTGGCTATCTGACATAATGCCAGCTGGGCCACACGGATATTGGCTAAAAGGTGGATATGGCACCTCATTGAAAAAATAGTGTTCTTTTAGCGGCCTGAGGCGCTCAGCACTGCAAATGCTGCAGGCAAATAAAGGAAACTTCAGCATTAACGCCTAGATTTAGAGTTTGGCGTTAGCCGTCAAAACCAGTGTTAGAGGCTCCTAACGCTTTTTTTTTTTGCTATCGCTGGTATTTAGAGTCGTGTAGGTAAAGGTCTAACGCTCACTTTGCAGCCGCGACTTTTCCATACCGCAGATCCCCCTACGCCATTTGCGTATCCTATCTTTTCAATGGGATCTTTCTAACGCCGGTATTTAGAGTCTTGGCTGAAGTGAGCGTTAGAAATCTAACGACAAAACTCCAGCCGCAGAGAAAAGCCAGGAGTTAAGAGCTTTCTGGGCTAACACCGGTTCATAAAGCTCTTAACTACTGTGCTCTAAAGTACACTAACACCCATAAGCTACCTATGTACCCCAAACCGAGGTCCCCCCACATTGCTGCAACTCTATTACATTTTTTTAACCCCTAATCTGCCGACAGCACACCGCCACAACCTACGTTATCCCTATGTACCCCTAATCTGCTGCCCCTAACACCGCCGACCCCTATATTATATTTATTAACCCCTAATCTGCCGCCCCAACGTCGCTGCTACCTTACCTACAATAATTAACCCCTAATCTGCCGACCGGACCTCACCGCTACTATAATAAAGTTATTAACCCGTAATCCGCCTCACTAACCCTATAATAAATAGTATTAACCCCTAATCTGCCCTCCCTAACATCGCTGACACCTAACTTCAAGTATTAACCCCTAATCTGCCGATCGGACCTCACCGCTACTCTATTAAATTTATTAACCCCTAAAGCTAAGTCTAACCCTAACACCCCCCTAAGATAAATATAATTTTTATCTTACGAAATAAATTAACTCTTTATAAATAAATTTATCCTAATTAAAGCTAAATACTTACCTGTAAAATAAACCCTAATATAGCTACAATATAAATTATAATTATATTGTAGCTATTTTAGGATTTATATTTATTTTACAGGCAACTTTGTATTTATTTTAACCAGGTACAATAGCTATTAAATAGTTAAGAACTATTTAATAGCTACCTAGTTAAAATAATTACTAAATTACCTGTAAAATAAATCCTAACCTAAGTTATAATTAAACCTAACACTACACTATCAATAAATTAATTACATACAAATAAATACAATTAAATAAACTAACTAAAGTAAAAAAAAAAAACGAAAGTACAAAAAATAAAAAAAATATTTACAAACATTAGAAAAATATTACAACAATTTTAAGCTAATTACACCTACTCTAACCCCTAATAAAATAACAAAGCCCTCCAAAATAAAAAAATGCCCTACCCTATTCTAAAATTAAGCTCTTTTACCTTACCAGCCCTTAAAAGGGCCTTTTTGCGGGGCATGCCCAAAAGAAAACAGCTCTTTTGCCTGTAAAAAATAACATACAATACCCCCCCCAACATTACAACCCACCACCCACATACCCCTAATCTAACCCAAACCCCCCTTAAATAAACCTAACACTAAGCCCCTGAAGATCATCCTACCTTATCTTCACCACACCAGGTATCACCGATCGGTCCAGGCTCCGACGTCTTCATCCAAGACAAAGCGGGGGCTGAAGAGGTCCATGATCCGGCTGAAGTCTTGGCCCAAGTGGGGACTGAAGAGGTCCATGATCCGGCTGAAGTCTTCTATCAAGCGGCATCTTCAATCTTCTTTCTTCCGGATCCATCTTCATCCCGCCGACGCGGAACATCCATCTTCACCGACGACTTCCTGATGAATGACGGTTCCTTTAAGGGACGTCATCCAAGATGGCGTCCCTCAAATTCCGATTGGCTGATAGGATTCTATCAGCCAATCGGAATTAAGGTAGGAAAATTCTGATTGGCTGATGGAATCAGCCAATCAGATTCAAGTTCAATCCAATTGGCTGATTGGATCAGCCAATCAGATTGAGCTCACATTCTATTGGCTGATCGGAACAGCCAATAGAATGCGAGCTCAATCTGATTGGCTGATCGGATCAGCCAATCGGATTGAACTTGAATCTGATTGGCTGATTCCATCAGCCAATCAGAATTTTCCTACTTTAATTCTGATTGGCTGATAGAATCCTATCAGCCAATCGGAATTCGAGGGACGCCATCTTGGATGACGTCCCTTAAAGGAACCATCATTCGTCGGGAAGTCGTCGGTGAAGATGGATGTTCCGCGTCGGCGGGATGAAGATGGATCCGGAAGAAAGAAGATTGAAGATGCCGCTTGATAGAAGACTTCAGCCGGATCATGGACCTCTTCAGCCCCCGCTTGGGCCAAAACTTCAGCTGGATCATGGACCTCTTCAGCCCCCGCTTGGGCTTGGATGAAGACGTCGGAGCCTGGACCGATCGGTGATACCCGGTGTGGTGAAGATAAGGTAGGATGATCTTCAGGGGCTTAGTGTTAGGTTTATTTAAGGGGGGTTTGGGTTAGATTAGGGGTATGTGGGTGGTAATGTTGGGGGGGGGTATTGTATGTTATTTTTTACAGGCAAAAGAGCTGTTTTCTTTGGGGCATGCCCCGCAAAAGGCCCTTTTAAGGGCTGGTAAGGTAAAAGAGTTTTTCTATTTTAATTTTAGAATAGGGTAGGGCATTTTTTTATTTTGGGGGGCTTTGTTATTTTATTAGGGGGCTTAGAGTAGGTGTAATTAGCTTAAAATTGTTGTAATATTTTTCTAATGTTTGTAAATATTTATTTTATTTTTTGTAACTTAGCTTTTTTTATTTTTTGTACTTTAATTAGTTTATTTAATTGTATTTATTTGTAGGTATTTTATTTTATTTATTTATTGATAGTGTAGTGTTAGGTTTAATTGTAACTTAGGTTAGGATTTATTTTGCAGGTAATTTAGTAATTATTTAAACTAGGTAGCTATTAAATAGTTCTTAACTATTTAATAGCTATTGCACCTGGTTAAAATAAATACAAAGTAGCCTGTAAAATAAATATAAATCCTAAAATAGCTACAATACAATTATTATTTATATTGTAGCTATATTAGGTTTTATTTTACAGGTAAGTATTTAGCTTTAAATAGGAATACTTTATTTAATAAGGGTTAATTTATTTCGTTAGATAAAAATTATATTTAATTTAGGGGGGTGTTAGGGTTAGGGTTAGACTTAGCTTTAGGGGTTAATAAATTTAATAGAGTAGCGGTGAGGTCCGGTCGGCAGATTAGGGGTTAATGCTTGAAGTTAGGTGTCAGCGATGTTAGGGAGGGCAGATTAGGGGTTAATACATTTATTATAGTAGCAGTGAGGTCCGATTGTCAGATTAGGGGTTAATAATTGTAGGTATCTGGCGGCGACGTTGTGGGGGGCAGATTAGGGGTTAATAAATATAATATAGGGGTCGGCGGTGTTAGGGGCAGCAGATTAGGGGTACATAGGTATAATGTAGGTTGCGGCGGTGTACGGAGCGGCAGATTAGGGGTTAAAAAATATGCAGGTGTCAGCAAAATCAGGGGCAGCAGATTAGAGGTTAATTAGTGTAAGGTTAGGGGTGTTTAGACTCGGGGTACATGTTAGGGTGTTAGGTGCAGACATAGGAACTGTTTCCCCATAGGAAACAATGGGGCTGCGTTAGGAGCTAAACGCTGCTTTTTTGCAGGTGTTAGATTTTTTTTCAGCTCAAACTGCCCCATTGTTTCCTATGGGGGAATCGTGCACAAGCATGTTTTTGAAGCTGGCCACGTCCGTAAGCACTGCTGGTATTTAGAGATGCAGTGGCGGTAAATTATGCTCTACGCTCCTTTTTTGGAGCCTAACGCAGCCCTTCTGTGATCTCTAAATACCAGCGGTATTTAAAAGGTGCGGGGGGAAAAAAAGCCAGCGTTAGCTACGCGGGTCGTTACCGACAAAACTCTAAATCTAGCCGTTAGTATTTTATACTTCATGACTGATAGTCCCCTTTATTTGTTGCACTGGTAAATCCTAGCATTTCAAAAATGCTAGGATTTACCATCACTTTAATAAAGGGACATTGTACACTAGACTTTTCTTTGAGTAAAAAAGTTTTGTGGATGATCCATTTATATAGCCTATCTGCAAGAGTTTTTGTAACAATGTAAAATTTTGCTTATTTTTAATAGCATTGTGCTGATTTTCAGAACTCTAACCGAGCCCAAAAGATTCAAATTTAGACTCAGGTCTACAGATTCCTGCTGCTATTGTTTGTGTAATCTGTCTTTTTATATGCAGGGAAGGGGGGAGGGGGGAGTGTCTGTACTTTCTGCTTTCCCAGCCCCTTTCACTGGGTGTCCCAGCCTAACCTCATAAATAGTGCTGGAAGTCTCAAAGAAAGTTTTTAAAAAGTTTTATACTGGATTTTTAGAGCAATATCTGTGCATATTCTTCTTTATAGTAGTGTTTATTACATGCAGTTATATTAAAACTGGTGTGTACTGTCCCTTTAAGGTAACACTGTGCAGGAATTCTTATCAACTACACAGCAGGTCTATCAGTTGCAAGACAGAAGCTTCTGCTTAATTTTTTGTGTGCATACATTTTAATTCTGATAATATAAGACAGAAAATTGTTGTGGTTTTGTATTATTCTCTGCACAGCTAGTTCTGTCACAGAAAGTTGTAAGTAGTATATATATATATATATATATGGAGGTTATGTCAAACTCATTTTGACAGGTGGACATGCCCCTTTCTCCTCCCCTAATCCCGCCCCTTTCTACTCCCACATTACGCCCCTTTTTGATATGAATTTAATATAAAATTGATATAAAAAGGGATTTTTTTATAGTAAACTTTATTTTTCTTGAGGCATCAATTAATCGTATAACAATTCCACATAGGAAAACATAAGTACAAAGTGAAACATGTACATTTTATAAACGATAACAGTGTAAGACTTAAACATAATCCTGATGGTGCTGCAACAAACTTCATAAATAAGGAGTGTCTTTAGGGAGCCATCTAGCACTCCTGGAGAATTTAGGTCTATGAAGTCTGTACATTAGTGTAGCAAGAACAACAACAGAAATGATATGAGAACATAGTGTTAAGACAATTATAGAATAACATAAACAGTAACGTGCTCTCAATTTTAGCTAGTAAAGGTTGTGTTAAAGGACGAGAAGACCAGGGAGGGAGAAAAAAAAAAAGGAATGCACATACGTACACGCGCACATATTGCCACACCTACATGTACAGCACATTACTCACAAAGGCGAAACCTCCAATCCTCTCCTTTACAATTTTAAGGCACTTAGTGATGCTTCTGAACTGAGGAACCCCACCCCCAGTTCCATGGGTTTTATGTAATTTGTGAGAGACGTGGTGGGGATTGGGATAGCTAATTTTTAGAGATTCCTACCTTGGTCGCTGTTAAGAAGATAATACTGAACCGAAGTTTGGGAAGAGGTAGGCGAGGGAGATCGACATGAAATAGAATAGTCTTGGGTGACCAAGGGAAGTCAATGCCCTTAAGTGATAAAGTACAGAGTACAGAGTACCAGTCTCCAAAAGTTATGGAGGATGGGCACTCCCACCACACATGGAGATGCAAGCCCTTTAAGCCAAATTTTCTCCAGCAAAATCCAAAGTGTGAAAAAAAGGGATTTTGATACAAGTTTGATATAAAATTGATATAAAAAGTGTTTTTTGATACAAATTTGATATAAAATTGATAGAAAAAGTGTTTTTAATAAGGATTTGGATTAAAAAGGTTATACAATTGTATAAAGCTTATTTTGTTTGATGTTTTCTTCTATTAGGAGGGTTATCAAAGGGAATAAAGCTTATTTTTTTTTATATTGTTGATTAGGAGATTTATAAAAGGATATAAAGTTTAAAGGGCCATAATACCCAAATGTTTAAACACTTGAAAGTGATGCAGTATAGCTGTAAAAAGCTGACTAGAAAATATCTCCTGAACATCTCTATGTAAAAAAGAAAGATATTTTACCTCAAAAGTTCCTCAGTAGCCACTTCCCATTGTAAAGGATTTCTAAGCAGCATATTAGTATATCTGTCCTGGGACAGCTGAAAGGATGAGCCTCGTGAACTCTCATATTATTTCACCAATCAGGTAAAGGAAGCTTACTATGAAATCTCATGAGAGTTAAGTCAAATCTCATGAGATCACAGTAAGAGTTCATGACCTCAGCACTGCTGATGCTGATTGGCTGCTGTTCATTTCTTCATTTTTTTTTATTTTTACCTGCAGCTGGGAGCAAGTGAAGTATAACTTTTTACACAGAACTTACTCTGCTGAGCTGAGGAGATTGTGAGGTAAAATATCTTCCTTTTTTACATAGAGATGCTCAGGTGATATTTTCCTGTCAGCTTTTTACAGTTATACTGCATCAGTTTCAAGTGATTTAGCATATGAGTATTATGTCCCTTTAATGTTGATATTGTTTAAAACAAATGTAGGTTATGAATAGGTTAATAAGGCATGTCAGGACTTGTCTTTTGCCAGAAATGCTAACTTTCATGTTAGGGCATGTCTTTTAACCAAAACTAAAAGGCATGTCAGGACTTGTCTTTTGCCAGAAATGCTACGCGGCATATAAGGACATGCCTTTTACTCAAAACAGACTAATACCTCACATGTATTTAGTAAAAAAACATATAATTCAAGGTTTTATGAAAAACTTGCCGTATATTACTTAAAGAATGGAGTCTATTAATCTGTATTAAGAGAATTATATCATAATCCTACAAACATCATTACAGAGTGTTAAAAATTTGTACAAAGCATCTAAAAAAAATTACACTTTTTTATATAAATTTTATATCAAACTTGTATCAAAATACCTTTTTTATATTAATTTTATATCAAATTCATGTAAAAAATGTTCATTCTTATATATATTTTTTTTTAGTATATATAAAAAATTAGCGTGGCCGCATTAGCATTGTGTATTGCAAGTTCAAAGCATTTTATATCAAATTCATGTAAAAAATGGGCGTAAAAGTGGGAGTGGAAAGGGGCGGGATTAGGGGAGTAGAAAGGTGCGTGGTGTTTGGTATGCAGCTAATACTATTACAGCCAGAGATGTCTGGCTGCTCAGAAGAGGGATCTCCACACTTCCTAGAGCTGGCTAGAGAGTGTAGGAAATTAGTAACCCATGTGGGAAAGGAAAATACAGTAGTATTGCACAAGTCATGTGGGAAAGGAAAATACAGTAGTATTGCACAAGTCATGAGGGAAAGGAAAATACAGTAGTATTGCACACAAGTTCATTCTTCTATTTTTTTTTTTTAGTATATATAAAAAATTAGCGTGGCCGCATTAGCATTGTGTATTGCAAGTTGAAAGCAAAAAGTTAGTGCAAGACCAAAAGACTCACGTGTGCTAACTTCAGGACTTCATGACAGCGCTAATTCTGTCTCAACATAGACTTCTATTGGGCTCACTACAAAAAAAAACTATTTGTAATAGCTTGCATGCTAAACCGTCACTGCGCTAGAACAACTGCGCTAAACCTAAAGGTTTAGGTGTGTTAGGAATACTGTACATTCCTATGTTCTTTACATAGATGAAAAATTATTTTAATTTTTAAAGATATATATATATATGTATACTAGTGTTAAAGCCTGTGTACACAGGCCAAAATAATTAAGAAAATAAATATACCTATCCCTCTATCCAACTATCTCTATCCCTCTATTTATCTATCCATCTATCTCTATCCCTATCCCTCTATCCCCCTATCCCTATCCCCCTGTCCCTCTATCCCTATCCCTCTTTCCCTATCCCTATATCCATCTATCTCTATACCTATCCCTCTATCCCTATCCCGCTATCTCTATCCCTCTATCCCTATCCCTCTATCCATCTATTCCTCTATCTCTCTATCTCTTTCCCTCTATCCCTATCCATCTATCCCTATCCCTTTATCCCTATCCCTCTATCTCTATAGGCATAGAGGGATCAAAAATAAATGATAAAAAGGCAGTGGGTCCTGATTAGTGATGTCCCGAACTGTTCGCCCGCGAACGGTTCACAGCGAACATAGCTTGTTCGCGTTCGCGTTTGTGGGCGAACACATGGCGATGTTCGATCCGCCCCTATGTGTCATCATTGTGGAAACTTTGACCCTTTATGTCACAGCCGCCTGACACATTAGAGCCAATCAACATCAGACACTCCCTCACAGACACTCCCAGCTACTCGGAATCCGCCATTTTAGACTCATAACGACCTTGCTTTTTTAATGAGAGGACGTGTTGTGTTTTTGCTCCTGACATTAATAGGAAAAACATAGCTAGGCTAGTGTATTTACAGTCCAGAAGGACTCCACTCATCTCTGCTGCAAGCACAGCACCCCAAAAAGCCCTTTTTAGGGCTATATTTCGTGCCGTTTTTTTTTTGTTTGTTTTTTTTTTATTAGCATTTGCCTGGCTTTCAGCTGTGTGTTTAAGGCTCACAGCATATGCTGTGACTACTGCCACCACTGATATCTCCCTAACAACATTAGTTTAAATTTAACTAACCCAAAAATATAATTATTTTTCTAGTGTAATTTTTTTTCATTTTCTATCAGGCCAGTGTCACACAGCATATACTCTGGTTCATTGCTCTGTGCCAGCCAGCAGCCAGCAGTGTTAATATCCGTTTATAACATTATTTTTAATTTAAAAAAAAAACACAAAAAAATATTTTTCTAATGTAATCTAATTACATTTACTATCATGCCTGTGTCTGTCAGGCTCACTCAGCATTAATATACCTCTTTTTTTTTCAGTCTTTTGGTTAAATGGTCTGTGCCAGGCAGCCACCCAGCACTCATAGCTATTTTTCTTTCACCTTAATTTTAATATATATAAAAAAAAAAGTTTAAATTTGTTTGCTAGTGTAATCAAATCTAATTTTCTATCTGGCCTGTGTGTTTTGCTGACATAGAGAGCCTACTGTGTTTACTTGCTGCCCTCCCTAGTCTATGAGCCACGACTCATATGTGTTTAACCTTTTTTTAATTCCCCCCCCCAAAAAATAATTTCAATCATTTTTCTAGTGTAATCTAATAGTATTTTCTATCAGGCGTGTGTGTATCCGACATACATAGCCTACTGTTTTTAATAGCTGCCCTTCCAAGGCTATCAGCCACGACTCATATGTATGTGCTTAACCTTTTTCTTAAAATTTCCAAAAAAAGTCTTTAAATCATTATGCTAGTGTAATCTAATTGTATTTTCTATCAGGCCTGTGTCTAACTGTCTATCTGACTTACGCAGCATACTGTTGTTATAATTGCTGCCCTACGTAGCAGCCAGCCAGTGCGACCACTCATAGAGTCATATGTGCATTGCACTTCTTAACATAATTTTAATATTAAAATAAAAAATTTTAAAATATTTTGCTAGTGTAATGTAACTTAATTTTCTATCAGTCCTGTGTTTTTGTCACTTACACAGCATACTGTGTTAAATTACTGCCCTACCTACCATCCACGACTCATATCTGCCAGCCTGTCTGCCAGGCCCAAGTAGCCAATTAGTGGCACCAATCACAATTCTTGTAACAGTAATAATAAAAAAAAAAACATAATTTTTTGGACTGCAAATATTCAGTCTCCTAGGGCCATTGAATTTCATTTACCTCCTGCCTGCCACTGCCAGCCTTTTGTGCCAGGCCGTCTAGCCAACTATTTACACCAATCATAATTGTTGTCACAGTCAGACAGTATAGTTATTAATTTAAATAAAAAAATTTTTTAGTGTTGATCTTAACCCTCAGTTTGCTCGTGCCTTTGAATTGCACTTTTCTACAGCCTTCCAAGCCTGTGTGCCAGGCCTACTTAAAAAATATTTCCACCAATCATATTTGTTGTGACAGTATTCTAATAATTAAAAATTAAAATTTTTGGTAATAGTTGCTGTGATTTGAATCGTCAGTTTGCTGGTGCCATTGAATAGCACTTTCCTCCTGCCTTGCAGCCTGCTGTGAGCCAGGCCCATCTAGCCAATTGTTGTCACCAATCATATTTCTGTTAACAGTATTGCAAAAATTGTCAATCATCACTGTTTAGACTGTCAGTAATCAGTCTCCTAGTGTCCTTGAATTGCATCTCCCTCCTGCCTGCCATCCTTTTGTGCCAGGCCGTCTTGCCAACTATTTACACCAATCCTAATTTTTTTGTCACAGTATAGTTACTAATTAAAATTAAAAAAATCTTTATTGTTGATGATCTTAACCCTCAGTTTGCTCGTGCCTTTGAATTGCACTTTTCTACAGCCTTCCAAGCCTGTGTTCCAGGCCTACTTAAAAAATATTTACACCAATCATATTTGTTGTGACAGTATTCTAATAATAAAAAATAAAAATTTTTGGTTATAGTTGCTGTGATTTGAATCGTCAGTTTGCTGGTGCCATTGAATAGCACTTTCCTCCTGCCTTGCAGCCTGCTGTGAGCCAGGCCTACCTAGCCAATTGTCCAAGGTTGGATTGTAGTATTTGGTTAGGCTAATCATGATGGCCATGTAGACCACCACCACCGAGAGTCCTGGAAGTAACAGGGATGATGAGATGAAAGAGCTAAGAATAGTAGAACTTGAAACAACAGAGTTAGCCATGGGTGTTAGTGCAAAACCGCTTGTTTTTTTTTGGCTTTGGGTGCGGCTATTCATGCAGGCCATATAGAGCTGACAACATTTGGTGTCGTATCAGCTATTAAACTAATAAGAACAGTACTACCAAAATACAGCCAATGAAGGGCCTTAGGAAGACTGGGCCAAGGTTGGATTGTAGTATTTGGTTAGGCTAATCATGATGGCCATGTAGACTACCACCACCGAGAGTCCTGGAAGTAACAGGGATGATGAGATGAAAGAGCTAAGAATAGTAGAACTTGAAACAACAGAGTTAGCCATGGGTGTTAGTGCAAAACCGCTTGGCTTTTTTTTGGATTTGGTTGCGGCTATTCATGCGGGCCATATAGAGCTGACAACATTCGGTGTCGTATCAGCTATTAAACTAATAAGAACAGTACTACCAAAATACAGCCAATGAAGGGCCTTAGGAAGACTGGGCCAAGGTTGGATTGTAGTATTTGGTTAGGCTAATCATGATGGCCATGTAGACCACCACCACCGAGAGTCCTGGAAGTAACAGGGATGATGAGATGAAAGAGCTAAGAATAGTAGAACTTGAAACAACAGAGTTAGCCATTGGTGTTAGTGCAAAACCCGCTTGGCTTTTTTTTGGCTTTGGGTGCGGCTATTCATGCAGGCCATATAAAGCTGACAACATTCGGTGTCGTATCAGCTATTAAACTAATAAGAACAGTACTACCAAAATACAGCCAATGAAGGGCCTTAGGAAGACTGAGCCAAGGTTGGATTGTAGTATTTGGTTAGGCTAATCATGATGGCCATGTAGACCACCATGTAGTAATAAGAACAGTACTACCAAAATACAGCCAATGAAGGGCCTTAGGATGACTGAGCCAAGGTTGGATTGTAGTATTTGGTTAGGCTAATCATGATGGCCATGTAGACCACCACCACCGAGAGTCCTGGAAGTAACAGGGATGATGAGATGAAAGTGCTAAGAATAGTACTACTTGAAACAACAGAGTTAGCCATGGGTGTTAATCCAAGACCGCTTGGATTTATTTTTGTATTGGGTGCAGCTAATCATGCAGGCCATATAGAGCTGACAACATTCGGTGTTGTATCAGCTATAAAAATAATAAGAACTGTACTATCAAAATACAGACAATGAAGGGCCTATGAAGACTGAGCAAAGGTTGGATTGTAGTATTTTGTTTGGCTAATCATGATGGCCATGTAGATGCCCGTAACAGGGATGAAAGTGCTAAGAATAGTACTAATTGAAACAACAGAGTTAGCCATGGGTGTTAGTCTAAGACCACTCGGCTTTTTTTGGGTTTGGGTGCAGCTAATCATGAAGGACAGATAGACCTGCCACCATTTGGTGTTGTAACAGGTATGAAAATGCAAAGAACAGTACTACATAACACAACCTACTTACCATGGGTCCCAGAACATATGTTTGGTTGTTATATTTTGTAAGGGTAATCATGCAGGCCATATAGACCTCCACCAATAGGGTGAGTATGAGTAACAGCTATTAAAATGTGAAGGACATTACTAATTAACACAACATAGTTACCATGGGTCGCAGACCAAGAGCAGATGTATTATTATTATATTTTGTATGGGTAATCATCCAGGCCGTATAGACCTCACCAAATAGGGGGAGTTACAGAGATTAAAGTGCTAAGAATGGTAGTACTTAAAACACAACCTCGTTAAAATAGGTAGCAGACCACATGTCTTATTATTATAATTTTTCAGGGTAATCTGGCAGGCCATATATAACTCCCCCGATAGGGGGGGGGGAACAGGGATTAAAGTGCTAAGAAAAGTACTAATTGACACAAGCTAGTTGGGTCCAAGAACGCATGTTTGATTATTAGAATATATTAGGGTTATTATATATCTAACAAATCTATCTATTTCTCTTCTATCGATTCTATCTAACTATCAATCTATGTATATCTATCTATCCTATCTATCACTATCAATCTATCTTCTGTCCGGGATGTTTTGAGACAGCCACTTTGGGAATGTTAGTTGATTTAGACCCATTATGGCTTAAAAGCAGACTCTGCATCAACTATGTAATTTTCCATGGGAGTTTTGCCAGGGATCCCCCTCCAGCATGCAACAGTCCAGGTGTTAGTACCCTTGAAACAACTTTTCCATCACTATTGTGGCCAGAAAGAGTCCTTGTAGGTTTTAAAGTTCGCCTGCCTATTGAATTCAATGGTGGTTCGCGCAGTTCGTGCGTTCGCGAACAATACCGGAAGTTCGAGTCCGCGGTTCGCGAACCGAAAATTTTAGGTTTGCGACATCACTAGTCCTGATAATATTCATCCAAGGGTTTTAAAAAGATCAGTGCTAACTGTTCCATTAACTGATCTGTTTAATCAGTCACTATTAACAGGAGCTGTTCCAGATGATTGGAAAATAGCAAATGTAATACCTCTTCATAAAAAGGGCAGTAGGGAAGAATCTGGTAACTACAGGCCAGTTAGTTTAACTTCCGTAGTAGGGAAATTAATGGAAAGCCTCTTAAAAGAAAGAATTATGACTTACATAAAGACAAACAATTTAGAAGACCAAAATCAGCATGGTTTTACTTAAAGGGACATTAAACACTAAATACATGCTAGATAGAATGATGCATTCAAAGAAAAGATTAGTCCATGACTAACATGTAGATGCATTTTTTAAAGTTTCATTAGTTGTTTAAATTGACAAAAAAAGTGTAAAGCTTTAGTGTCTATAAAACACTGGGAGCTGCCATGTTGTAACTTGTGTTACCTTCTCTGCTGTGGCCAATTAGGGACCGTTATAAATAGGTCACTAGAGTGTGCAGCCAATGGTTGTGCTGGATTTAACAGTGTTCTGCACTTCCATTTCTAACAGGAACTGAAAAGCTCACAATTTCAGAATGGAATTGCAGGCAAAGAGGACAAAATAAATAATGAAAGTATATTGCAGAGTTGTCCTATATATACAATTTATTATTTTATATTACCATCTCAAAGTGTTTAATGTCCCTTTAAGGGAGATCATGTCAGACTAATCTAATGGACTTCTTTGGTTATGTAACAAAAGTATTAGACAAGGGTGGAGCAGTTGATGTAGCATATCTAGATTTCAGCAAAGCATTTGACACCGTCCCACACAACAAACTAATTCAAAAACTGTATCTCCTTGGTCTAGACTCAAAAATTGTGAACTGGATGAAATGCTGGCTTAAAGACAGAAAACAAAGTGTCTTAGTAAATGGAGTTTATTCAGCAGAGGGGGCTTTTACTAGTGCTGTTCCTCAGGGGTCAGTTCTGGGGCCTGTTTTGTTTAACATATTAATCTGTGATATAAGCAAAGGACTACAGGGGAAAGTATGTCTGTTTGCAGATGATACAAAAAATTTTAACAGAGTGGATGTTCCTGGGGGGTAGACAAAATGAGAAGTGATATACAACATTTGGAGGATTGGACAAATGACTGGGATCTAAAGTTTAACACAGCAAAGTGAAAAATAATGCATTTATGGAAGAAAAATCCAAATGTTAATTACAGATTCAATTACACTTTACTGACTGTTACAAATGAGGAACATGACTTGGGAATTATTATTTCAGATGATTTAAAACTTAGTAAACAATGTAGTATTGCAGGGAGTAAGGCCAGCAGAATTCTTGGATGTATTGGTAGAGGCATTTGCAGCAAAAATAGTAAGGTTCTTATGCCACTTTATAGATCATTAATTAGGCCTCATCTTGAGTATTGTGTACAGTACTGGAGGCCATATCTTCAGAAGGATATTAACAAACTTGAATCTGTGCAAAGGAGGGCTACCAAAATGGTATATGGTCTAAAAAATAAAACTTACCAGGATAGGCTCAATTACCTAAATATGTATAGCTTAGAGGAGAGAAGGGAAAGAGGTGATATGATAGCAACTTTCAAGTACATTAAAAGGCTTAGTAAAACTGAGGCTGTGGGTATTTTACATAAAATGGAAAATTCAAGAACAAGGGGTCATGATCTCAAGCTGAAGGGTACTAGATTCAGGAATAATTTGAGAAAGCACTTCTTTACAGAAAGAATGATTGATTTATGGAATAAACTTCCTCAAGAGGTAGTAATGACAAACACTGTGGGGGACTTTAAAAATTCCTGGGACAAGCATAAGGCTATCCTACGAACTAGATAAGTTTATACTGTTAGGTAATATTGGGCAGACTTGCTGGGCCTATGGTTCTTATCTGCCGTCAATATCTATGTATGTTTCTATGTATCCCTCTATCCCTATCCCTTTATCCCTATCCCCCATCCCTAGATCTCTTTATTTTTCTGCAGTGTAGGATCCCCCTAACCCTCCAACCTCCCTGATCTTACCGCAAACAGCTGTCTAACTTTCCCCCCTCTAACTATTGCTGCCATCTTAAGTACTGGTAGCTGTCTGCCAGTATCTATAAAACTCTTTTTTTTATTTTATTTTACATTTTTAAAAAATTTTCTGTAGTGTAGTGGTCCCACCACCTCCCCCCTATCGCGATCGCTATTTATTCCCCCCGCACCCCCAAACTCCTTTTCTGTAGTGTAGCTGCCCCATTCCTCCCTGTTCCTTTACAAAAATAATTTCTGTAGCGTAGGGGCCTCCCACTCCCTCCCCTTCCTTCCAACCTCCGCTGCTGAGCAGGACACCCGCCACCCGCCACCCGCCTCCCGCCCACACCTCCCGTTGGCACCAGCAGAAGATCATTACAGACTGTGACACACACAGTGTCACTGTCTGTAACAATCAGGCATCTGCCCTCATATGGAGGCAGGGCACCGATTGCGCTCTGGCATCATATGCGGCAGATGCCTGGAGCTTCAGGAGCTCCAGCTCTCGGCTGTAACATAACAATTGAGAGTGCTGGAGCTTCTTGAAGCTGTCTCACACTGTGGTTAATGGCCAGGTATGTTTGTCCTCGCGCAGTCTCTACTGCGCAAGACAGCTTCAGACAAATATACTTGACCTTTTATAATATAGTATATATATATATATATATATATATGTAAAATATTTATCTATACCTATATATCTATATGAATATTTACAGATATAGATAGATATTGTATATACAAATATAAAAAAAATTCTAAGTGAATAACATAGGAATGTAAAGTATTTCTATAAAAATGGAAAACTGGAAGACTAAGCACTAGGGGAAAAACACCTTTAGCTCTATACAAAATGATTCCCTAGCGAGCCTAAAGAGAAGACAAAATGTGGAGTGTGTATAAAGCGTCTATCCAAGGAGGCTAAGGTGACTACAATAAAATATGGTTTATTATAAAATAGAATGTAAAATGATCAGATAATTACATAAAATCAGATAAAAACACAATTAGAACATGGATCTATGTATCAATGGTCTGTGTGACCATGACTGTTAGAACTTGAAGAGGACAGATTTAACAGAACTAAGAAGTCATTGGGATCATGTGACAGCTTCTACAACAGTATGGGTGTCTGCTGTGAAGGTTAACCTGGGGCAAAATCCTTGGCAACACAGAGCAAGTTATGCATTAAAAGATAGGGCTCCATGCCCTTTAACCCTTTAACATTGTATAGGCCCCTGCATCCAATGGGTTAACTTTCCACTGCATATTGTGTACAGATTCTCACATTTGTGATATCTTTACAGTGGAGGTAAACTCTGCAGCTGTAGCTCCTCTAGTTCCACTGTTCCTAATCTGTGGTTTCATTTTTGGGTACGTCATTGTTGCCTAATTCCTTGGCTCTCAGAGAGCTGTCATCATGTCAGATTACTTTAAACTATGTATTATAATAGTTCAGTTTTTCAGTGCCTGAAAAGGTGAATTCTGATTGATTTGTGGTCAATAAAGAAAACACATTTTTGAGACTCATGGATCATGACAGCTATATATTCAAAAAGTGATACCAGTCAGAAAAGCCAAACTTATCAGAGTTAAGAGTAATATAAAAACAGAAGCTTAATAACATACTATGTGAACAGTCTTTATTTAAATGATGACATAGCCTGACATACATTTGCATAGACAAAACCACAAGTATGCTTGCGTTAATGATATATTCTGTCAGAGAGGCAAATTGAAAGTTATCAGTGTGAGGAATCAACATTTAAGAGAGACATAGATTATTCAAATACAAATGTTTATTTCAAAATAAAAATCTGGGTTGGTTTTTACATAAAAATATGCATCAGACTAAAG
The DNA here is from genome assembly GCF_027579735.1 of Bombina bombina. NCBI lineage: Eukaryota > Metazoa > Chordata > Amphibia > Anura > Bombinatoridae > Bombina > Bombina bombina. The sequence continues at coordinate 525,598,923 of NC_069502.1, read as the reverse complement.
TGAGACTTAAGTTAATAGCTCATCATTATCAAATACAATTATTATGATATATATATCCAGTACAAAAGCACCCCAAAAAACTTACTTTTTCAGATACAGAAACCTATTTTGAAAATGATGAAGAGAATGGGGCCTATCTATCAAGCTCCGGATAGAGCTTGAGGTCCCGTGTTTCTGGCGAGCCTGCAGGCTCGCCAGAAACACCAATTATGAAGCAGCGGTCTAAAGACCGCTGCTCCATAACCTGTCCGACCTGCTCTGAGCAGGCGGACAGACATTGCTGCAATTCAACCCGATCAAGTACGATCGGGTTGATTGACACCCCCCTGCTGGTGGCCAATTGGCCGTGATTCTGCAGGGGGCGGCATTGCATCAGCAGCTCTTGTGAGATGCTGGTGCAATGCTGAATACGGAGAGTGTATTGATCTCCGTATTCAGCAAGGTCTGGCGGACCTGATCCGCACTGTCGGATCAGGTCCACCAGACTATGATAAATAGAGGCCAATGTATTTATTGCTTCAGATATTATATGAATGGAAGGACTTTCAGGTTCAGATACCAGTAGTAATACATTTGAATTGAGATGAATTAGATCAGTCCTTAGTGTCATCATCAATAAGTACGATACAATCAGACCTAAAGATAGTAGTAATCTGTCTGATTAGGAAACTATTAAAATGATTAACTATGGGATATTCCAAAGTTATTGAGTTATCCATAGTCAATGACTTATCTGTGCCTTCACACAATCCCTCTAAGGGGCCGATTTATCAAGGGCCCCTGATGCCCCTGTTTACACGTGAGCCTTCAGGCTCATCGGAAACAGCAGTTATGAAGCAGCGGTCTTAAGACCGCTGCTCCTTAACTGGTCCACTGCCTCTGAGGCTGCGGACATCAATCTGCCTGATCTAAAATGATCGGGTTGATTAACACCCCCTGCTAGCGGCCGATTGGCCGCAAATCTGCAGGGAGCGGCATTACACAAGCAGTTCACTAGAACTGCTTGTGCAATGTTAAATGCCGACAGCGTATCATGTCCGCTAGACTTTGATAAATCGGCCCCTAAGAGTGATTTTCAAGTGGGCGCTGGAAGAAGAGAGGAGGCAAAAGGCCCACAGATTCAAAACCTAAAACGTTTTCCATAGGTTTCATGAAACTTTGTAACTTTTCTTTGACCAAAACACAAAAAAGAGTTTAATCTTAGTCACACACATAGCCAACACTCACCACACTCAAAAACACAGCCAGCACACACCACACCACACACATAGCATGCACTTACCACTTTCACACACATAGCCAGCACTCACCACCCTCACACACATAGCAGGCACTCATCACACTCACACACAGCCAGCACTTATCTCCCTCGCACACATAGCCAGCGATTACCACCCTCACACACATAGCCAGCGATTACCACCCTCACACACACAGCCAGCATATACACCCATCACACACATAGCCAGCGATTACCACGATTACATACAAAGCCAGCACTTACCACCCTCACCCACACAGCCAGTGCTTACCACCCTCACACACACAGCAAGCACTTACCACCCATCACACACATAGGCAGCACTCACCACCCTTACACACACAGCTAGCACTCACCACCTTCACACATCCATCATTTACCACCCGTACACACATATCAAACACTCACCACCCTCACACACATAGCCAGCACTTAACACACTCACACACATAGCTAGCACTTACCACCCTCACACACATAGCCAGCACTCACCAACCTCACACACACACAATCAGCACTTACCACCCTCACACACATGGCCAACACTTACCACCTTCACGCACACACATACACACAATAAGCACTTGCCACCCTCACAGACAAAGAGGGCACTCACCATTCTCACACACACACAGCCAGCACTTACTACCCTCATACAAAAAACCGACACTCATCACCCTCAGACACACAGCCAACACTCACCACCCTCATGCACAAAGCCGGCACTCACCACCCTTGCACACACAGCCAGCACTCACCACTATCACACACACACAATCGGGACTTGCCACCCTCACACAGATAGCCGGTGCTCACCACCCTCACACACAGCCAGCACTCACTACCTTTACACACACAGCCAGAACTCACCACCCTCATACACAAAGCTGGCACTCACCACCCTCATACACACAACCAGCACTAGGGCTGCTTGAAATCAAAATATTTTATTTTGCATATTCTTCTATAAGTATTTAGAGAACACCTCAACATGTTGAGATTTTAATAATAAAAAAACAAATAGCTTTGTGCCCACACATAATAACTGTGTTTCATAGAAAGTGAATTTATAATAAAGAATGCTAGAAAGGCAAATACATTTCACTATAGCTCACTATGGGGAGTACCTTACATTTCTAGAAAAGACACAAGCACAGTACAATATAGTCTAGCACCCCTTATCTGAATTTCCCTTTGACAAATGAAAGTGTTATTGCTGTGTACTTGTTTTGTGAGACCTGTGCCTCATCAGATTGTGTGAAGTGGAACTAGAATTGGGCTCAAAAGAAATGTCAATATAATGCAATGCTTCCACTTACAGAGAGCACCATAGTTGTAGTATAGTCTGGGACTCTATAAGATTTAGTACAGATAATTAAAGAATCACTTAGAGAAATCTTCAACTGTAATATTACTTTGATTGTGGTGAAGTGATTTAACAACTAAAATAAAGCAAATACACATACAACTATTTAGGGATAGATTACAAGTGGAGCACTAAATTATCATGCTCCCACAAACGGGCAAATTTGCCCGTTTGAGGGAGCGCGATAATTAACCAGCCATTACAAGTGGCTGGTTATTGCTACCGTGAGCTCGCGGTAGCAATTAGCGCTCAAAAAACTAACCAGATATCCAATTTCTGGTTAATTTTCTAAAAGTGCCCCAAATGTCCTCAAAATAGAGGGCATTATAGTTTTTTTTATTAAAAAAAACTGTACTAGATATATTTGGGGGTTTAAAGTTGGTGGGAGTGGGGTGTTATAATAAAACGGCACTGAAAATTGCCTATACATTGCGGTCTACGGGAACTGTGTATTCTCATAGACCACAATGTATATATATATATATATATATATACTGTATGTATATGCTTATATACTTATATATTGTGTATATACACATATTAACACTTAAATATATATGTATATATATGTATTACCCCCTTCACTGTGCGAGCATCTGATGCCATCTCTGACGGCATCAGAATGAGACTCCTATAGGAGCCAATGGAAGTTCACTCTTGTGAACGCAATGCTTCCCTTATTGTGCGCTGGTATTACAAAGTGAAGCACTAATATCACTTGCACGCAAGCGATATTTAGTGCTCTGCTTGTACTCTTGCCCTTAGTGCATTCACTATGACACCTAATGACAGTGTCCAGGTCTTTATGAACTTATGTACTAAAATGCCGACATTATTATTTTTGTCAAGTAATTAGACGTATTTGAGAACAAAGCTAGTAAATAATATTTGTGATTGCTGCAATGTTACTCATGTTATCCTCTAGAATATTAAGTATATAGTCTCTAGCATTTAAGAATATGACCAGCAGTGATAACTCCTGTTTGACTCTTCACTTAGTTCCTTACATAATTCTGTTATTTAAACCAGTTTATGTAGAGCTTTATGTAAACTGTTTAGCTCAACATTAGCTGTTCGAATCTCCTCTGTTTTGTTATTAGGTAAATAATCACTAAGTGCAACACAATAAATAATAATAAAACGGTTTGCAGGTCAGCAGGTCATCACTTGTATTTGCAGAATACAGTGGGGCAAAAAAAAGTATTTAGTCAGCCACCAATTGTGCAAATTCTCCCACTTAAGAAGATGAGAGAGGCCTGTAATTTTCATCATAGGTATATCTCAACTATGAGAGACAAAATGTGGAAACAAATCCAGACAATCACATTGTCTGATTTGGAAAGAATTTATTTGCATATTATGGTGGAAAATAAGTATTTGGTCAATATCAAAAGTTAATCTCAACACTTTGTTATATATCCTTTGTTGGCAATGACAGAGGTCAAACATTTTCTGTAAGTCTTCACAAGGTTGTCACACACTGTTGCTGGTATGTTGGCCCATTCCTGCATGCAGATCTCCTCTAGAGCAGTGATGTTTTGGGGCTGTTGCTGGGCAACACGGACTTTCAACTCCCTCCAAAGGTTTTCTATGGGGTTGAGATCTGGAGACTGGCTATGCCACTCCAGGACCTTGAAATGCCTCTTACGAAGCCACTCCTTCGTTGCCCGGGTGGTGTGTTTGGGATCATTGTCACGGTGAAAGACCCAGCCACGTTTAATCTTCAATGCTCTTGCTGATGGAAGGAGGTTTGCACTCAAAATCTCACGATACATGGCCCCATTCATTCTTTCATGTACAACGGATCAGTCATCCTGTTCCCTTTGTAGAGAAACAGCCCCAAAGCATGATGTTGCTACCCCCATGCTTTACAGTAGGTATGGTGTTCTTTGGTTGCAACTCAGCATTCTCTCTCCTCCAAACACGACGAGTTGGATTTCTATCAAACAGTTCTACTTTGGTTTCATCTGACCATATGACATTCTCCCAATCCGCTTCTGGATCATCCAAATGCTCTCTAGCATATTTCAGACGGGCCCGGACATGTACTGGCTTAAGCAGGGGGACACACGTCTGGCACTGCAGGATCTGAGTCCCTGGTGGCGTAGTGTGTTACTGATGGTAGCCTTTGTTATGTTGGTCCCAGCTCTCTGCAGGTCATTCACTAGGTCCCTTCGTGTGGTTCTGGGATGTTTGCTCACCGTTCTTGTGATCATTTTGACCCCACGGGGTGAGATCTTGCGTGGAGCCCCAGATCGAGGGATATTATCAGTGGTCTTGTATGTCTTTCATTTTCTAATTATTGCTCCCACAGTTGATTTCTTTACACCAAGCTGCTTGCCTATTGCAGATTCAGTCTTCCCAGCCTGGTGCAGGTCTACCATTTTGTTTCTGGTGTCCTTCGACAGCTCTTTGGTCTTCACCATAGTGGAGTTTGGAGTGTGACTGTTTGAGGTTGTGGACAGGTGTCTTTTATACTGATAACAAGTTCAAACAGGTGCCATTAATACAGGTAATGAGTGGAGGATAGAGGAGCCTCTTAAAGGAGAAGATACAGGTCTGTGAGAGCCAGAAATCTTGCTTGTTTGTAGGTGACCAAATATTTATTTTCCACCATAATATGCAAATAATTTTTTTCCAAATCAGACAATGTGAATGTCTGGATTTGTTTCCACATTTTGTCTCTCATAGTTGAGGTATACCTATAATGAAAATTACAGGCCTTTCTCATCTTCTTAAGTGGGAGAACTTGCACAATTGGTGGCTGACTAAATACTTTTTTGCCCCACTGTATATGAATTTGAGAGAATAAAATAATGCTGGTAATTATTTATTATACATTATACCAAGTGTATAAAGATTGCTTACTCTGGAAGGTGGCCCTTTATCTTCATCTCTGCAGCATTCAATTGTAGGGATTTATGAACTAAAGTTTACATTTAAATATCCAGTATAAATAAGTTATTCCAGCTTGGAAAAGGGAAAAGTATTTTCTTCTCACTATCAGTTTAAACTCATTGTTTTCTTCTTCCCAGAGCTCTTCTTTCCTTCCCTCAGAAATCCTCTATTATCCCTTTCCCAGATATTTGTTTTAATCAATACAGTTATTACAGCAGCCATTATGAATAAGGACAGAACCCTTATAAAATAACTAGTTTTGTTAACTCTTTAACTGCTGAGCCATCCACACCCCTGTGCTGAGTTTTTTGGAGTTTTAAGACCCACTGTGAGAACCTACACATATTATACCATTATTTTATGTATATATCATGACACCTGAGAACTCAGCCACAAAGTGTTTATTCATTTTAAAATAAAAAACAAAACAAAGTGTGTATGTGTTTTTTAAACTGTTGTAAAAGATTAAGGGGTTATCTGCATATAAAAAAGGCTCCTTGGGTATATGTATATCACTTTGATGAGCACATAAGGGATCCTATGAGCCTCTACTAAAATAAATGCAAATTTATACAAGCCTGGGCATCACTATTACTACAGTAATCAATTGGCTAAAACACCTATACAAGGGGGCCTATTTATTAAAGGTCTTGCGGACCTGATCCGACAGTGCGGATCAGGTCTGCAAGACCTCGCTGAATGCGGAGAGCAATACACTCTCCGTATTCAGCATTGCACCAGCAGCTCAGAAGAGCTTCTGGTGCAACGCCGCCCCCTGCTGACCTGCCAGCATGGAGGTGTCAATCAACCCGATCGTACTCAATCGGGTTGAATTGCGGCGATTCCTGTCCGCCTCATCAGAGCAGACGGACAGGGTTATGGAGCAGCTGTCTTTAGACCGCTGCTCCATAACTTGTGTTTCTGGCGAGTCTGAAGACTCGCCAGAAACACAGGCCCACAATCTCCATACTGAGCTTGATAAATGGGCCTCATAGGCTTTACTTTAAAGAGGGGCTTCCGGGTTTTGAAAAAAGAGGTTATGGGGTCTGTAGGTATTTTTTTTGTTGAAAACGCTTTTATTAGCATAAGTCATATAATACATCATTACAATATTGCAAATGTAGATAGCAATACAAATATTTCAATATTTCATACAATAGTTTTCAGTTTAATCAAAACATCCATTCTAAAACATTAGAGAATAAAGTAGGCAATCCTGAACAATATAGATCTTCTTCACCTCCCCTATAAAACAATCTATTCATCATTTGCTAAGTTCTGGCGAGTTCCATGTCTAGCTTCTATATACATGATCCAGGGTTCCCAGAGAGCAACAAATTGGTCCCTAGTGTAAAGCAGGTCTGCTGCTGAACTAGACATCTTATAGAAGAATTCAATTGTTTGCTCTATTAAGTAAAAACCTGGTGGTTCTGTTTTTCAAAACTTAGTTATAACTAGCCTTACTGCAGTGCATATTAATGCAATTAGTTTATTTTGTTTCAGCGTAAACCTCTCCATTGGGAAATGCAGTAAACCATGTTCAGGGAGAAGTTCTACTTTCCTTTCAAAAACTTTACTTAGTAAGGAAGCTGCATTTTGCCATAGTGGCTGAATTTTGGGGCAATGCCATCACATATGGATATAATTGCCTTCCTCTTCACATCCTCTAAAGCATCCGTTTGTGCCTTCCCCCCACCCCATCCTGCACAACTTAGTAGGGTAGAGATACCATCTGAATGATGATTTTATAAAATTTTCTTGTAATGCAGAGTTAAGGGAAAAGGAAGTGCCCTGTCTCAGTGTTTTATTCCACTGTTGGATGGACCATTCTCTATCCAAGTCAGTCTCCCACTTTGTCATCAGAGATGTTTTAATGCTAGGGTCAGTGATATTAAATATGGGGTATAATCTGGCAATTGACCCTTTCATTCTCGTTTTAGCTAAACATAAAATTTCAAACAGGGTGGGGTTACATGGTGGAGAGTTGCTTATAACCTCTATCACTTTGGATCTTAATTGCAAATAGTGGAACCAAGTATGCCTGTCTGTTTGGTCTAATTCATTATATTGCTGGATTGTCATAATCTTCCCATTAACAAAGGAGTCTGCTATTCTGTATAAGCCTCTGTTTTCCCATTTGCTTTGTACTGTTTTGTCAATAGATGTATTGAGATCTACCAGTGGCGCTGCTGTTGACCTAGTGTTTAGTAAAGGGTATTTTAGTGTTGTTTTATCCCACATAAATAACGTGTGTGAAATAGCTATATAATTTTCTCCCATGTGAAGTCTATTCATTTTAGGGGCCCATAATAATTTTGCAATATCTTTAATTCCCATGATGTCTGCCTCTAGATGTATCCACTGTATATCACTTGTTACATGGTGCCATAAAGAAGTCTGTGCCAATCTTGCAGCATTATAATAGGAAGTAAGATGTGGTATGCCTAATTCACCTCCAGCTCTATGTCTGGTCATTATATGCTTATTAATCATAGCCCTTTTAATGTTCCAGATAAAAGTAAGAATATATTTTTGTAAGTTATTAAGCTCAATAAGTGGCACAGAAATGGGCAAAGACCTAAATAAGTAGAGCAGCTTGGGCATAATTGTCATTTTGGACGCCACTATTCATCCCATATGGGATAGCTTGAATTTTGACCATTTGGACATAAGGTGTCTTATGTTCAAAAGGAGGGGCTTATAATTATATTGATATAGGGAATGAACGTCCGTGGTAAGATTGATCCCCAAATACTTAATTGTCTTTTTGGCCCATTTGAAGGAAAAATTAAGTTCCAAAATTTTCTTAGTGTGTGCTGGGATATTAATGTTTAGAGCCTTACATTTTTCTTTGTTAATTTTATAGAATACAGTGGGGGTAATGATAGCAAGGGTTTTGTCAGGGCCAGAATTACATCGTCTGCAAACAATGCCATTTTGTAGTGTTTCTTTGCTATTGAGATACCTGTAATATTTGGGCACTCCCTAATTTTAACAGCAAGTGGCTCAATACAGAGGGCAAGTAAAAGGGGGGATAAAGGGCATCCCTGTCTTGTCTCGTTCACGATTTCTACATTCCTGGACTGGTAGCCCGCTAATCTAATATAAGCTGCTGGTGTAGTGTATAAGGCTTTAATGGAATTGAGAAGCTCTCCCTTCACTCCCACCTTCTCCAATACGGCATGCATATAATCCCAATCTACTCTATTGAATGCCTTCTCCGCATCCAATGATAGAAGCAGAGAAGGCACTCCCTCCAGTGATGCAAAATTTATTAGATCAATGACTTTTCAGATATTATCTGGCGCTTCTCTTGCTCTAATCTATCCTACTTGGTCCGAATGAATTAAGGAAGTTAGGGGCCCATTTAATCTATTAGCTAATATTTTAGTAAATAATTTGATATATTGGTTTATTAAAGATATGGGCCTTTAATTCTTGCAGTGTTGTTTGTTCTTTTCTGGCTTGGGGATTACTGATATTCTTGCTAGAAGCATCTCGTTGGGGATTGTGCTACCTTGCATAATGGAGTTAAAGATTGTCAATAATTGTGGAGCTATAATATTTTTAAATGTTTTATAGAAAACACCTGTATATCCTTCTGGTCCTGGTGCCTTGTTGGACTTCAGGTCTTTAATGGCTAGTAGTACTTCAGCTAGGGTAATTGGTGCATTCAAAGCTTGGGTGTCTGCCGACAGCAATGAGAGAAGCTTATTATTCTCTAAAAACTTGTTTAAGGCAAGTTTCCTATCTACTTTCCCAGAGTGATGGGGTAAGTTATAAAATTCCACATAAAAATCTGCAAACTGGTTTGCTATTTCTAATGGATTATTAGTCGTGTTTTCATTTTTAGTTTGCAGTTGGGGTACTGCAGAAGCCCTCATATAATTTATTTTAATATATTTGCCAACATTCTATCTGGCTTGTTTGCGTGTACAAAATAATGAGTGTCCAATAGTTTAATTGCTCTAGCAGCAGCATCCGTCAGTAGGTTATCTAGCTCTATGTTTTTTTTGTTTTAATATTTGGGCTGTCTTCCTATGCAAGCGGTCAATTTGACTAAGTCTCTGGTCCTCAATCTCTCTTTTTAGTGTCTCTAATCTATGCCTATGAGCTTTATTGAGTTTGGACAACACATCTATAAGGCCTCCTCTGAATGAGGCTTTTAAAGCTCACCATATGAATAGCGGATTGGTAGTGGAACCTGTGTTGTTTTCTATAAACTGGGTTATATTTGTTTGAATTTTTTGGACAATCAGTTGATCCCCTAGTAACCTGGGATTTAGGACCCAGTTTTGTGTCCTATTATGGTTAGTGATTCTGCTTATGGTTGTTTCCACTAATGCGTGGTCAGACCAGGTACAAGTATGAATATTTGCCATGGATAATAATGGGATTAGTATTTTACTTAATAGGATGTAATCAATCCTAGAGTAGGATGTATGTACTGGTGAATAAAATGTATAGTCTTGTGTGTGTTTGTTGATCATCTGCTGCACCTCTCTGCCAATCCCTTCACTGGCTTCCTCTTGCCTCTAGGATTAAACACAAAATCCTCACCCTGACATATAAAGCTCTCAACTGCACTGCTCCCCCTACATCTCAGAACTTGTCTCTAGATACTCTCCCTCCCGTCCCCTTCGATCAGCTCAGGATCTCCTCCTCTCTTGTTACTTCACGTTTACAGGACTTCTCCAGACTGGCCCCCATTTTGTGGAATTCCCTGCCTCGCTCCATAAGACTCTCCCCTAGTTTTAACAGCTTCAAGCACTCCCTAAAAACTCTACTATTCAGGGATGCATACAACCAACACTAACCTTTCCTAATGCCATTGCTTTCCCCTTGAACCCCTTAGATTGTAAGCCTATGGGCCCAGCTGTTTACAGATCGCTTCATAAGAGCCGACTACAACAGTGAAACTCTCGGCAGGGCCCTCTACCCACTTGACCCCTACAAAAGTTATCCTGTACACTGACTATGTTTACAGAGCTGCAGAATCTGTTGGCGCTCTACAAATACCTGATAATAATAATAATAATAATAATAATAATAATAATAATAATCATTCTCCATGCATCTATCAGATTATGATCAAGAAGGAAGTCACTTAGAATGTTTTTGTTGTGACCAGATTTCTGTGAAGTTTGTGCTACGTGTCTAGCCCTATCAACTTGATTGTTAAGAGTCAAGTTAAAATCACCTCCTATGATCATTTTGTATTTTTTCCATAAGGTTAGTTGCTTACTTACTTTAGATATGAAGGACTATTGGTTTTCATTTGGCACATATACGTTGCCCAGAATTACTGGAGTATTGTGAATAAGTCCTCTGACTATTAAGTACCTACCCTCAGTATTAGTAATTACTTCCTCTTCCTTAAAGTTAAGAGATGCATGGAGAAGGATGGAGACACCTCTATTTATTTTAGGGCTAATAGTATGAAATTGCTGTGGATATGATTTGTCCCAGTATTTGGGAGTACTGGCCTTGGTGAAGTGTATTTCTTGTAACATTATGATTTGTGCGTTTAGTGACTTGTATTCAGTTAGCGCCTTTTTTCGCTTAATATGAGAGTGAAGACCTCGTACATTGTGGGAGATTATTTTAATGGGTGACATAGAATAAACGGTAGGTTTGTTTTGCTAATAATTTTCTGATAAACCAAGATGATTTCATACCAATGGTAGAAGCTACGGACATAGATCGGGCTCTCGCTAAGGCTTGCAATGGGAGGTAATTACAACAGGAGTATAAGACCCGGGCATAAACCTTAACTGAAGAATATAAAGAGACTTTTCCCTCTGTATTCCCAAGAGTAAGCAAGTGAGATGGAATGCAGATCAAAAACACAATATTTCTACTGTAAATGAGATACAACATGACAATATTCCATATAATAAACATATGTAAAAACAACTTAGCCACAGTAAATAGTTATTTGAACATTCGAACAGCAGCAATATACCATTTGCTACTTACTTAGTAACCAAAGAAGTTAGGACAAATTAGGGCAGGGGTAGGGGTTTAGGAAAGGGGAGCGGGGAATTAGGAATTGTATTTGAGGTCTCCTTCAAGTATTAAATACATGGCATAAGGAGAATGTGTAAGGTTGGTAAGGTGCAATTATAGCCCTTAACATATAACATTTAACTTACTGTCAATTTTTCCTAAGAAGAAAAATTCAAAGTTGCATAAAAACAGATCTATCTAATTATAGATATTACTAAAACAGTAGTGATATCCTATATATCTAGCCCCAGTGAGGCAATTTAGTGTGCATTAAACTATCCTTTTAACACTCAGATCAGGTAACCTGTGCTTCAGCTTCTAGCGTTTGAGCCTCGCAGTCCAATTGTTTTGGGATCTCTCAAGTCCTTCCTTGTCTTCTTCTGTTTTCCGACTTGAGTCCAATCTCATTGGAACGATTTTCTTTGTGGCTTTAGCTGGGGAGTTGAGGCTTGCTCGTCAGGCAATAGTCGTAGTCTTTAAAGGATTTATTGGCCTTCTTCCAAGGTGGAACAGGTGTAAGTATTGTTCTGGTGGGTAAACACGAGCTTAAAAGGAAAGTTCCAACTATACTTTATCTGTGCGTTGGTAAGACTGGTTAGGATGGGTTTTAATTCTCTCTGTCTTTTAAGCATGGTCGCTAGGTATTTTTAATGAACCCCAGACCCCTCAGACTGCAAGTAGTGTGGGAACATTTTGGTATATTTTATAAATGTGTGCTTAAACATCATACCCCTAAGATACTGTTTGAAAGAGTAGACAATTGCCTTTCAAACAGGTTTTGGGGCAGTTTCTAAGATTTACAGGAGGCAAAGCTTGAGGGAAGTAAATACTTACCCTCCCATTCAGTTCCCTAAAGTACTATACAGCTGCCTGCCTCTTCAGGGCTTCTGGGGCTTGGTGACATCACCATGCAGGATTTAGTGACATAACTGGCATCACCGGATTCTCCTGTTGATGAAAGTCCACTTGACCACCAGGGACTGGGAGTTTGTGCGGGGGGTGTGTGGCACAAGGAGATCAAAAAGAGCACCCCAGATGATGACACGTGGTTGTCATCCACACTTAACACACTGTGTTGCTGAGGACCATATGTCGTCACCTGCAGTTATGGGATTCATTTACATTTTGTACTTTGTATTTTAAGTTACATTAGACTTCAGAACTAAATTTTAAGTTTTATTAAATGTTGTGGGTTATGTGTTTTAATGCATTTATAGTTTACATTTGTAATATTATTGTATATAGTAATATATAAATTGTGATTGTGTACAGCTTCTGATTTTCTTTTGTATGTTTCTTTTTACCTTTAACAAAGTATGATTTGTTAAACTTTCACTAATTGCATGGTGCTTTCTATTTATTATATGTGAAATAACACTTGCCATTTAAGATAGTGAACTGAATGGGGATTTTTTTTTTTTTGGATGTTTCTGAAGTTCTTTCATAACTATTATTATATTCTCTAAGCATTTTACACCCGTAGGTCTCACTGATTTATATTTGTATATTGGTGAAGTTAACTGGTGGAAAAGTATACAAAACTAGAAACAAATATAAATTAAAACAATATTGAAAAGATTTTAAAAAAATTGTATTTGCTTTAAACTGAGAATTTGTAATAGTTCTGGGTTCGCCCATGTCAACATCACTTTCCCTTGTAAGATTCTGCAGTTTAGAGAGCACCATTACTTTCTATGGGAGGAAGCTTTTATCTCTCTAGGACTTTGAGGATCCATCCCCTTTCTTGGTGAATCATTAACATCTGACCATTTGAAGGCTTTAAGATTATTAGGGGCACTGTTTTTGCAAATGGTTGCTATGGCATAAAGAAGAAAAGTAATTTCTTGTCTGAGTTATTAAACCATCAATCTCTTATATTAAAATGTCCTTCTAAATACATTTTAGAAATTAAAATGATCAAACAAACCCATATGTGTTGAAATGTTCTACTTATCAGATCAGACAAGAATAATTCAAGAATGCAAACGTGCCTGTTTCCATATTTGAAATCTGATCTGTCATCAAACTTTGTATGTGTTATGGGAATTAGTTCAAATTATAGAGCCTTTTAACTAACTGAAGTGTTGCCAGTAATGTTTCACTCACAACCACAACAAGTTCTCATTGTGATCATAAATGGTTGTAAGAACATATTACAAAAATATAAAAAAAAATAAAAAAAATAATAATGTAATTTGTTCATGAATAAGTATTTGATGTAGAATACTGTTTGCTCTGCAGAATACAACTTTTACATTTGGTGGGTAAAAAAAAAATCAGCCTGTTACAAAACCACTAAATATTTTTTACTTATTTTACTACATAATTTCAAAGAGGAAATATAATTGTCAACATGGGCCAGATTATGTCAAATTTGCCCAATGGAAACTCCACACAGAAATGCACATTGGCTGCCCTGATGGATATCTCTAAAGAAAGTGCCTCCCTTGCCAGATATCTCACATAGGCCCCAGATTACAAGTGGTGCACTAATGATAATGCAGGATGTGATAAGCAATATTGATGGATCACACTAACATTAGTGCACAGCTTGATATTACAAATCCATGGTAAATCCCATTTACCTGAGAGGTTAGTGTGGCTGACATCGCTCTAGTGCAACCTATATTATCAATGGACATTGAGATCACTCTATATAATGCTTATATTACAAGTTGAAAGTTATAGTTTGTTTTTGAGCTAAAGCCGAAACTGAGCTAGAATATTTAGTGTGACTTGATTCCTGAGGTAAAGTGTAAGGGTTTAAAAAAGTTTTTCACAAGACACATCTAAAACATATAAAAATATTACACTCATATATACACTTTTTAATAAAAATGATTATATAAATATTATTTAAAAGGTTTTAAAATGTTTTTACTGGAAAGGGCGCAATGTGTGTGTGTATGTATATATGTCACATATGGGTCTGATGAAGGGGACGGTTTGATCCTCGAAACGTCGCAATAAACTATTCACTTTAAAAGTCCAGTGAGTGCAGATCTATATATAATTATATATATATATATATATATATATATATATATATATATATGATTCATGAAAAAAAGCACTCACTGGTTCAACAACGTCTGTGACAACATGAAAAAAACTTTTATTAATGTGACATTTTTGGACAAAACCAGTCCCTTCCTCTGACTGACTGGTTTTGTCCTGAAACGTCACATTAATAAAAGTTTTTTTCATGTTGTCACAGACGTCGTTGGACCAGTGAGTGCTTTTTTTCATGAATCTTGTATTATCCACATAGCACCCTGGCAGTTGTTCCAAGATAGTGGGAGTGCATACACACCATTTGCTTTATATATATATATATATATATATATATATATATTTATATATATATATATATATATATTTGTATGTGTCTAAATATGTGTATGTGCGTTTCTATACATGTGTATATATGTGTATACATATGTATTTATTTGTTTATATGTTTAAATATGTATGTGTACACAAACATACATATAAACACATTTTTGAGCCCTTCCCTGTCAAATACCTTGAAAAATGCAATATAATTTCTATTAGTTTTTAATATGTTTTCAATAGAAATACTTGAAATTCCAATGTTCTTTACTTAGAAAAAATGTTTAACCAGAAATGATTGTGAAATGCCGCCCCCTGCTCACCGTCGGACAATCGGCCGTTAGCAGGGACTGTAAATCATCCTAATCATATTGGATCTTACGGCCGCTGCTTCTTAAAGGGACATTCCAGCCAAAATTGGAATCCGCATGGATGAATTTTGGTTTTGAATAGAAGCATTTTTGTAATATGCATGTGTTAGCAAAAATGCTTCTAATAAAAGCTATAGCTGTTTCAAAAGTGTATTTAAGTATGCACTGTGCACCCGCATTTTAAACACAGCACTTGTTCAAAAAACCTAAGGTGCTTGCATCATCTGGTAATGACTCAATTTGTTATTTCCTGGCTTGATACAAGTGCCACTGGTACTCTGACAGCTGCATTATTTAAAATGCTGGTGCACTTAGATTATCTAGCTATGCTGCTTGATATGCACATGCAGATAAAAATGTGAACACTAATACAGTAATAACTTTCACTAGAAACATATTTGCTAATACATGTATATTGCAAATATGTTTCTGCTCAAAGATGTAATTAATCTATGTGCATGTACATTTTGACCGTAATGTCCCTTTAACTTTGTTTCCGCAAACCTGAAATAATGGGCCTCCGAAGTAGCAACCGCTGCCTGATAAATGGAGCTTAATATCTCCATCTTTTATTTTGAAAGATAAAATAAGGAGATCTCCATAAAAAGAATATGCAGAGGTTTCACAGAGAACTTTCAGCTACCTATGGTCAGTCCAATAGCAGAAGTGAGCTGCCAATTGAACGTACATTAATACAACCAGAAAGCATACTCATTTTATACAAGCAATCCATGTATTCTGTTTTCATACAAAACTGTATCTAAGCCATTTTTAAATGTATCTGTGTATAGTGTTGGCATGTATTACCTCCTTAGGCAAGTAGTTCCACTATTTGATTTCTCTTACAGTGAAAAATATTTATGTTGCTAGAGATTATATCACCTTTCTTCTAGCCTTAAACTATTACCTATTGTCACAAACAATTGCCCTGGGATAAAGAAATCTTACACCAACTTATATGAACCTTAACCATATTTGTATAATGAAATCAAAAGTCAGGCACAGAGATGCAGTAAGGTCCATGCTACACTTAGGTTGGGTTCTGGAGAGCATTAGTAGTCATAATACCACTGTTGTTGGGCTGGTGGGCTCTATCCATGAAAGGTCTGCAGCAGTGAAGGCTCGGGCTGCATTAAGAAGTATTTAGCTTAGCGTGGCTCACAGTGCTTTGTGCTCTGGCTGTTCTGCATCTTGATGGAACTGTCTGTATGTGCATTAGTATAGAGCTATTTATGTATTGCCTGTTGGAAGTGACCCCTGCTGTATCCTTGGTGCAAAGTCTGATTGGGAAGTGTTAAAAGGTCATTTCTGTCTCTCATTCAGTGCTTGGTTATTTTGTATAGATACCCCAGCAATATTGTTCCTGGTTTTTCCTTCAGAAAAACTAACCATGGCAAGTTCTTCAGATTTTGTTACCTGTTTAATCCCTTTCTGCATTGTTACCTAAGGACTTATTTGCTGGCTAACAATCTTTGGAACTATAAACTGGCTTATTAGTTTGCCATATCCTATTGTTATAATGCATGGTTTCTGATGGATTACCTTGTTCTGACTTCTGATTTCCTTATCGACTTTACTTCTTATCTGTCTGAATACATGCATACTCTACAACTCACCTAGATAAATCTTCAGCTTAACTTTGCTTGGTTCCTACTGTGCATATCCTGCTTTAGTGGTCCCAGTCATCAACTAAGGTCATTGTCTTATTATCTTATATCATATTATCTTTCAAGGGCTCGATCCGATAAAAATCGTCGCCCGCTTCTGCCAATATTTGCGCGGGTTTGGTATCCTATATACGGCGTAACCTAGAAGTTACGCGCGTATATTTCTGCCGTCGCCCGTAGTTTTTTGGGCCATAGGCAGGTATACCAAACCAGCGCAGTTTGGTATCCAATATACAGCGTAAGGACTTACGTGGCGAAAATGGAGAAATCTTACTCCATTTTCACCTCGCCACAAAAAGCAGCCGTAAGAAGCCTTACGCTGACTATTGGAGCCCCGTAACTCCCTAAACTAGCTGCTAAATAAACCTAACACCTAACTCATGCGCAATGTCTATCTAGCTGTCAACCGCGATCTGCTAAATAAAACCTAACACCTAACGCATGCGCAATGTCTATCTACCTGTCAACCGCGATCCCCCGCCGCAATCCCTAATAAAGTATTTAACCCCTAAACCGCCGCCATCTACATAAACTAACCCCCTACTGTGAGCCCCTAAAACCGCCACCATCTAACTGATCTATCCCCTACTGTGAGCCCCTAAATCCGCCACCATCTAACTGATCTATCCCCTAATGTGAGCCCCTAAAACCGCCACCATCTACCTGATCTATCCCCTAATCTGACCCCTTACACCGCCGCCAGCTATATTAATATTATTAACCCCTAATCTAATATCCATAAAGTAATAAGCTCTATTACCAGCCCTTAAAAGGGCCTTTTGCGGGGCTTTGCCCCAAAGTTAACAACTCTTTTGCCCTATAACCTGCCCTCCCTACACCGCCGCCACCTATATTAATGGTATTAACCCCTAATGTAAGCCCCTTACACCACCGCCATCTATATTAAAATTATTAACCCCTAATTTAATCTACCTACCCCGCCGCCAGCTATATTATCTATATTAACCCTAAGTTAATTATAGTTATTACATTATATATATTAACTATATTAACCCTAATTATATTAGGGTTAATATAGTTAATATAGTTACTATAGTATTTATATTAACTATATTAACTCTATCTAACCCTAACACCCCTAACTAAATTCTTATTAAATAAATCTAATTTATATTATAAACTAAAATATTCCTATTTAAATCTAAATACTTACCTATAAAATAAACCGTAAGATAGCTACAATATAATTAATAATTACATTGTAGCTATGTTAGGGTTTATATTTATTTTACAGGTAAATTGTTAATTATTTTAACTAGGTATAATAGCTATTAAATAGTTATTAACTATTTAATAGCTACCTAGTTAAAATAATTACCCAATTACCTGTAAAATAAATCCTAACCTAAGTTACAAATACACCTACACTATCAATAAATTAAATAAACTACAAATATCTATCTAAAAATACAATTAAATAAACTAAACTAAATTACAAAAAAAAAAAACACTAAATTACAAAAAATAAAAAAAAGATTACAAGATTTTAAGCTAATTACACCTATTCTAAGCCCCCTAATAAAATAATAAAGCCCCCCAAAATAAAAAAAAATCCCTACCCTATTCTAAATTAAAAAAAGTTCAAAGCTCTTTTACCTTACCAGCCCTTAAAAGGGCCTTTTGTGGGGCATGCCCCAAAGAAAACTGCTCTTTTGCCTGAAAAAAAAAACACAATACCACCCTCCAACATTACAACCCACCACCCACATACCCCTAATCTAACCCAAACCCCCCTTAAATAAACCTAACACTACCCCCTGAAGATCTCCCTACCTTGTCTTCACCACACCGGGCCGAACTCCTCATCCGATCCGGGCAATCTCTTTATCCAAGCGGCAGCAAAGTCTTGTTCCATCCGGCAGCATCTTCCATCAAGCAGCATCTTCAATCTTCATTCGTCGCTCCTCCGACGCGGAGCATCCATCCCGGCCGACGACTGAACGACGAATGAGGTACCTTTAAATGACGTCATCCAAGATGGCGTCCATCGAATTCCGATTGGCTGATAGGATTCTATCAGCCAATCGGAATTAAGGTAGAAAAATCTGATTGGCTGATTGAATCAGCCAATCAGATTCAAGTTCAATCCGATTGGCTGAACCAATCATCTTGGATGACGTCATTTAATGGTACCTCATTCGTTGTTCAGTCGTCGGCCGGGATGGATGCTCCGCGTCGGAGGAGCGACGAATGAAGATTGAAGATGCCGATTGATGGAAGATGCTGCCGGATGGAAGAAGACTTTGCTGCCGCTTGGATAAAGACATCGCCCGGATCGGATGAGGAGTTCAGCCCGGTGTGGTGAAGACAAGGTAGGGAGATCTTCAGGGGGGTAGTGTTAGGTTTATTTAAGGGGGGGTTGGGTTTGATTAGGGGTATGTGGGTGGTGGGTTGTAATGTTGGGGGGTGGTATTGTGTTTTTTTTTTTTTCAGGCAAAAGAGCAGTTTTCTTTGGGGCATGCCCCCACAAAAGGCCCTTTTAAGGGCTGGTAAGGTAAAAGAGCTTTGAACTTTTTTTAATTTAGAATAGGGTAGGGAATTTTTTTTATTTTGGGGGGCTTTATTATTTTATTAGGGGGCTTAGAATAGGTGTAATTAGCTTAAAAATCTTGTAATCTTTTTTTTTTTATTTTTTTGTAATTTAGTGGGTTTTTTTTTGTAATTTAGTTTAGTTTATTTAATTGTATTTTTAGATAGATATTTGTAGTTTATTTAATTTATTGATAGTGTAGGTGTATTTGTAACTTAGGTTAGGATTTATTTTACAGGTAATTGGGTAATTATTTTAACTAGGTAGCTATTAAATAGTTAATAACTATTTAATAGCTATTATACCTAGTTAAAATAATTAACAATTTACCTGTAAAATAAATATAAACCCTAACATAGCTACAATGGAATTATTAATTATATTGTAGCTATCTTAGGGTTTATTTTATAGGTAAGTATTTAGATTTAAATAGGAATATTTTAATTAATAATATTACTATTAGATTTATTTTAATAAGAGTTTAGTTAGGATGTTAGAGTTAGATAGGGTTATTATACTTAATATATATATATATATATATATATATATATATATATATATAATATAATAACGATATTAACTATATTAACCCTAATATAATTAGGGTTAATATAGTTAATATATATAATATAATAACTATATTAATTATATTAACCCTAATATAATTAGGGTTAATATAGTTAATATAGCTGGCGGCGGTGTAGGGGGATTAGATTAGGGGTTAATACATTTATTATAGGTGGCCGCGGTGTAGGGGGATGTAGATTGTAGGCAAAAGAGCAGTTTACTTTGTGACAAAGCCCCGCCAAAAGCCCTTTTAAGGGATGGCAAAAGAGCTGAATTCTTTGGGGCATGCCCCGCAAAAAGCCCTTTTAAGGGCTGGCAAAAGAGCTGTTACTTTGGGGCAATGCCACGCAAAAAGCCCTTTTCAGGGCTATTTGTAGGGTTAGACTTAGGTTTAGTGGTAGGGATAGTTTAGTATTTTAGGGGTTAAATAATTTAATATAGATGGCGGCGGGGTAGGGGGATTAGATTAGGGGTTAATAATTTTAAAATAGATAGCGGCGGGGTAGGGGCTCACTTTAGGGGGTAGGTAAGGTAGATGGCGGCGGTGTTAGGGGCTCACTTTAGGGGGTTATAGATTTAATATAGCTGGCGGCGGTTTAGGGGTTAATAACTTTATTAGGTTGCGGCGGGGTTTGGGAGCGGCGGTTTAGGGGTTAATACATATTTTATTGTTAGGCTAGTGAGGGGGGATAGTGGATAGAGGGTTAGACGTGTCGGGCTATGTTAGGGAGGCGTGTTAGACAGTGCGGGTGATTTCATACTTTAGTCAGGTTTTGTAGGCGCCGGCAGTTTCTTACGTGGCGCAAGTCACTGGTGACGCCAGAAATTTGTACTTGCGCAGATTTCTGGACATCGCTGGTTTATCTGACTTACGGCGCGTTAGCATCTGACGGCGCCGTATATTTGATAGCTCGAGATGCGAGCTGAAACTGCGGGCGACGCAGGTTCCCTCGCTTGCGCCGCAAACTACGCCGTATATCGGATTGCGCCCCAAGTGCCTTTTTTCTAGAGTAAACAAATCCAATCTAGCTAACCTCTTTTCATATTTAAATCCTCCATTTCCCATATTAGTTTTGTGACCCTTTATCTAATTCAGCTATTTTTTTAAAATTGGTCCCCAGTACTACACCCAATACTCAAGGTGAGGTCTTATCAGATATTTATATAGTGAAAGAATTATGCTTTCTTGCCTTGCACCTAAATGCTACTATTTACCTTAGAGGCCACTGCCTTGCATTGAACAATCAATTATAGTTTAACTACACGTATCCCTTAAGGGGGCATAAAACAAGTCAGGATAGAGACAAAATATAATAATATTTAGCTAAATTACTTTAACTGCAAATTTATACTGCAGTGCCTCGCCATTAACCCTTTTATTTCTAGTTTCTAAATTGTAACACTCTAACTCCCCCCTACACATTTCCTTCTATGGCTGTATCTATATCTATTGTTGTTTTGGTAGAATGCAAAAGTGCATAGGGATTATCTGTTGGAGCATGCCTAGAAGCTGTGAACTCAGTTGAATTACAATGCCTGTGTCTAAACACTGATAAGGGGTGGTGGAGTTGGCTGCTCCATTTTAATTATTTTTAAAAATTATTTTAAAATACTTGCCAGTAATTTTTAAATATTTTTTTTGCAAACTATTTTTTATTAATTAGCCCTTTAAACATAAGCACAGATCTCAATCTGTTGTATGTCCCTTTAATAATTTTCCTCCTCTGTTTTGCTAAGCATGTCCCATCACTTAAATAACAGGAAGTCTGTATTCTTTTGCTTCAAAAATAAACGGCCAGATTACGAGTTTTGCATTATGAGCTATGCGGTGCTACCGTGCAGTTTTTTCTCACCGCTCACTTACCTGCAGCACTGGTATTACAGGTTTTTACAAACCCAGCGTTAAAAGACAAGAACACCCCCTAACTTAAATATTATTTAAAGAAATCTAAATAAAATTACTATAATTAACTAAATTATTCCTATTTAAAACTAAATACTTACCTGTAAAATAAACCCTAAGCTAGCTACAATATAACTAATAGTTACATTGTAGCTAGCTTAGGGTTTATTTTTATTTTACAGGCAAGTTTGTATTTATTTTAACTAGGTAGAATAGTTATTAAATAGTTATTAACTATTTAATAACTACCTAGCTAAAATAAATACAAATTTACCTGTAAAATAAAACCGAACCTAAGTTACAATAACACCTAACACTACACTACAATTAAATAAATTAACTAAATTAAATACAATTAAATAAATTAAATTAAATTAGCTAAATCACACAAAAAAATAATACCAAATTACAGATCTTTAAACTAATTACACCTAATCTAATAGCCCTATCAAAATTAAAAAAGCCCCCTAAAATAAAATAAAAAACCCTAGCCTAAAATAAACTACCAATAGCCCTTAAAAGGGCCTTTTGTGGGGGAATTGCCCCAAATAAATCAGCTCTTTTACCTGTAAAAAAAAATACAAACAACCCCCCAACAGTAAAACCCACCACCCACACAACCAACCCCCCAAATAAAAGCCTAACTAAAAAAAATTAAGCTCCCCATTGCCCTGAAAAGGGCATTTGAATGGGCATTGCCCTTAAAAGGGCATTTAGCTCTATTGCAGGCCCAAAGCCCTAACCTAAAAAATAAACCAACCCAATACACCCTTAAAAAAATCCTAACACTAACCCCCAAAGATTCACTTACCGGGAGAAGTCTTCATTCAAGCGGCAAGATGTCCTCAAGGAAGCCTGCAGAAGTGGTCCTCCAGATGGGCAGAAGTGGTCCTCCAGACGGGCAGAAATCTTCATTCAGACGGCATCTTCTATCTTCATCCTTCCGACGCGGAGCGGCTCCATCTTCAAGACATCCAGCGCGGAGCATTCTCTTCAAACGACGTCTTCTTCGGAATGAATATCACTTTAAGTGACGTCATCCAAGATGGGGTCCCTTAGATTCTGATTGGCTGATAGAATTCTATCAGCCAATCGGAATTAAGGTAGAAAAAATCCTATTGGCTGATGCAATCAGCCAATAGGATTGAACTTCAATCCTATTGGCTGATCCAATCAGCCAATAGGATTGAGCTCACATTCTATTGGCTGTTTGGAACAGACAATAGAATGCCAGCTCAATCCTATTGGCTGATTGCATCAGCCAATAGGATTTTTTCTAACCCTTATTCCGATTAGCTGATAGAATTCTATCAGCCAATCGGAATCTAAGGGACGCTATCTTGGATGACGTCACTTAAAATGATATTCATTCCGAAGAAGACGTTGTTTGAAGAGGCTGGTCCGCGCTGGATGTCTTGAAGATGGAGCCGCTCCGTGTCAGAAGGATGAAGATAGAAGATGCCGTCTGGATGAAGACTTCTGCCCATCTGGAGGACCACTTCTGCCGGCTTCCTTGAGGACATCTTGCCACTTGGATGAAGACTTCTTCCAGTAAGTGAATCTTCGGGGGTTAGTGTTAGGATTTTTTTAAGGGTGTATTGGGTGGGTTTATTTTTTAGGTTAGGGCTTTGGACCTGAAATCGAGCTAAATGGCCTTTTAAGGGCAATGCCCATCCAAATGCCCATTTCAGGGCAATGGGGAAATTAGTTTTTTTTAGTTAGGCTTTTATTTGGGGGGTTGGTTGTGTGGGTGGTGGGTTTTACCGTTGGGGGGGTTGTTTGTATACAGGTAAAAGAGCTGATTTCTTTGGGGCAATGCCCCGCAAAAGGCCCCTTTAAGGGCTATTGGTAGTTTATTGATATGGCTATTAGATTAGGTGTAATTAGTTTAAAGATCTGTAATTTGTTTTTTATTTTCTGTAATTTAGTATTTGTTTTTTTTGTGATTTAGCTAATTTAATTTATTGAATTGTATTTAATTTAGTTAATTTATTTAATTGTAGTGTAGTGTTAGGTGTTATTGTAACTTAGGTTGGGTGTTAGTGTACTTTTTAGCACTTTAGTTATGAGTTTTATGCTACAGCGTTGTAGTGTAAAACTCATAACTACTGACTTTAGAATGCGTTACGGATCTTGTCAGTAGAGGCTGTACTGCTCACTTTTTGGCCTCCCAGGACAGACTTGTAATACCAGCGCTATGGAAGTCCCATAGAAACAAAGGGTTTACGAAGTTTACGTAAGTCGGTTTGCGGTAAGGCCAAAAAAGTGTGCGGTACACCTATACCTGCAAGACTCGTAATAGCAGCGGTAGTGAAAAAGCAGTGTTAGGACCTGTTGACGCTGCCTTTATAGATTACCGCAAAACTCATAATCTAGCCAATAGATTCTTACCTTTAGCAATTTTAAATTTACATTCACTTTTTACCAACTCATTCTTCCAATTTTTTTAATTCTCTCGATGAACAATAACATTTTGCAATGGCCTAATCACCTTACATAAATGGGTATCATCTGAAAAAATAGAGATGTTGGTATTTAATCCGTCCTCTCAATTATTTGTAAAAATATTACAAATTACTGATACTTGGGAGACCTCACAAATTACTTTTGTATAATATGAGTATGATGTATTCACTACAACTCACTGTTTTCTATGTTTTAGTAAGTCATTTATCCATTAAAATATAATTATCAACTATTCCTATTCCCTTCATTTTGTACAATAATCCGTAATGTTTCACTGTATCAAAAACCTTTGCAAAATACAAGTATATCATATCAACTCATTTACCTTTAGATTCTTACACACATCCTCATAGAGTCTAATTAGATTAGTTTGACATAATCTATTTCCCATAAAACTATGTTAATTAGAATTTATAATCTTTCCCACTACTGTTGTCAGGATTGTGACTTTGTGACCAGGTTTCCCCATTTGCTATTATGGGGCCTATCTATCAAGCTCCGTACAGAGCTTGAGGGCCCGTGTTTCTGGTGAGCCTGCAGGCTCGTCAGAAACACCAGTTATGAAGCAGCGGTCTAAAGACCGCTGCTCCATAACCCTGTCCGCCTGCTCTGATGAGACGGACAGGAATCGCCACAATTCAACACGATCGAGTACGATCAGGTTTATTGACACCCCCTGCTTGGGGCTGATTGGCCGCGAGTCTGCAGGGGGCGGCGTTGCAATGCTGAATACGGAGAGCTTATTGCTCTCCTCATTCAGCGATGTCTGTCGGACCTGATCCGCACTGTCGGATCAGGTCCGACAGACATTTCATAAATAGGCCTCTATGTCTTGTTTGTTTGTGACCAAGATGACAGGTTTTTAAAATATTAGAACGCACAACAATTAAACTTTTAAAACACAACTTACAATATCAAAAATCTTGTGTCACAATCTAGTTACAGTAAAATGTGCAAAGACAAAAGACATTCAGTGCAGTTTTCCAGTTTTGGTAACATTTATGTGGCTACATTATTGCAATGGGGGAAACCTCGTCATTTAGCAGTTTCAAAATTCTGTTTTAGAAGTTGCAGACATTTCCGTCTAATAGAAACCTGTAGTCTTCCTCTCAATTTCAAACCAGACAATGGTGCTTTATCAATCAATAATTGAAAATAATAAAAAATACTTTTAACATTTTAAATATATACATTTACTCATTGAAGAAACATGCCCAGTATACCCCTCAAGCCAATATACAAATGACATTCTTACTGTTTACCAGTAATTGGGATGGCTTTGAATTACAAAAGGTTTCCTTTACATACTGTACAAAGAGGTTAATTCAAAAGAATTGTAATGTAACCTTAAAAGGTGTGAATTTTTTTTTTTTTTTTGATTCAATAAATTTTTATTGGGTTTTCAAATTTCACAGCATGACATCAAAAAATCCAAATTAACATAATAAACAGAAAAAAGTCAAATGGATGTTATAAACCAACCCGACAATTTAATTTTTTTTTTTAAAAAGTAACAAGTTTCAAAGATATATTGACTGATAGGAAATTATAGGGTAAAGGAAAGGAGGAAGGGAAAGGAAAGGGAGGGAAATGTAGGGGTAGGGAAAACAGGAACGTGACTTTCCACACTGATACCATCTGTGTATAGAAATATAGAGCAAAAACATGCCCATACCCAACCTGTTCCAAGGGGATAGCCATTACAGTAAAATAGTCAATCCTAACACTAAGGTCAGATAGTTAATTACTGGTAGGTTCATCACTAATGTGGTCCATTTCAGAAAGCCCTTGCTCCCAGAGGAAGAGCATGTCAGTGATAAAGTCTTGCCAATATAGTAGTAATACTGTTTTTCAAGAGCTAAGATATGTTCTACCTCAGATATCCACTGTGTATGTGTAGGAATCGTTTGGGTCTTCCAAAGTCTCTGTATTAGCCTTTTTGCACAAGCCAACATTAATTGAAGTAACTTTGTACGGTATGCACAGTGGAGTGGGGGAAGGAGGTTAAGGAGAATGAGACCAGGGTTAAGAGTTATATGTGAGCCTAAGATTTTGTTGATACTATATTCTAGTTGTGACCAGAAGTCAGAGATGAGTGGACAATTCCACCAGATGTGGGTCATAGTCCCTATACCTCCACATTGCCTCCAACAAGTAGGCGAAGCGGTCGTGTAGATATGTCTGAGATGATGCGGTGTCAGGTACCAACGGGCTAGTATTTTGTAGTTCATTTCAGATATAAGCAATGAAGTAGAAGCTGAGTAAGACGCCTGAAGCAATGCTTCCAGTCGTCATTGCTAATATTTTCTAATATTTCTGTATTCCATTTCAGTAGGTATGTAGATTGCTGAGCAGGGAAAGACCCTTTGAGCATTTTATACATTAATGAGAGATGTGCTCTCTTGATTTCAGGATTTGTGCATATCCGCTCAAACAACGTTAATGGTCTCAGAACATTAAGTTTGTGTGTGCTATTGTTAAGTGCATGTCTAATCTGTAGGTACGAATACCAATTGTGGAAGGGAGGGCCCAGGTCATTATTTAATGATACTCTATCTTTGATTACCCCGGAGTCTAGCAGTACATAAATGGGCAGGTTTTGCAAATATTCTGTGACATTCGTATGAGTGAAAGAGGTATGTTGTAGGAAAATCTGGTTGTTCAGAAGCGGGGTTAGGGGGGAAACTGAGGTGGAGATTCCTTTAATATGTGTAATTACATAGTCCCACACGTCAAGAGTAGCTTTAACATAGCTGTTCTGGTATGCTAAAAGTGGTCTATGGTTTTTACGAAGCCATGTGATCTCTCATGCATTTAACCTCCAACAGAGAGCTCTCGACATGGACCCACAGAGTAGTAGGATGGGAGTGGTTCCAGGAGATCACCCTGGCTAAATGTACAGCCCTATAGTAATTCAAGAGGTGCAGGACATTAAGTCCCCCATCGTCCTTGTTTAGATAAAGAGTACCTTGAGATACCCTAGGATTTTTATAAGACCAGATAAATGAATTGAGCATCCTCTGCTGAATACGTAGGTACGAGTCAGGCAGGGCCATCGGCAATGTCTGAAAAAGATACAAATACTTTGGTACTATCATCATTTTAATATTATTTATCCTTCCCATCCAGGACAGATGCCCCTGCCTATGCCAGCCCTCAAGAAGAGCCTTCACTGAGCGTTGAAGACTAATATAATTAGCTTGGTATAGATCCTGGTTATTTTTGGGAATCAGGCCTAAATACTTAAGTTTATCAGTTATCGTAAATGCAGTATGATACGTTATAAAGTCAACATCTTGTGGAGGCTTATTTAGTAGCATTATTCCCAATTTCTCCATGTTAATGGAAAAGTTTGATACTTGTCCATAGGCTTCCAGAGTCTGTATCAGGGCAGGGAGGGTAGTAGAGGCAGATCAAAGGGTGAGGATCACATCATTCGTGAACAACAGGCATTTTTGGGTAATGTGTTTATATTGTATACCAAGGATATCTGCATTTTTTTATTTTTATGGCCAAGATCTCAATTGTTATAGCAAATAATAGTGGTGACAAAGGGCAGCCTTGATGGGTACCATTTGTTACGTAGAAAGATTGTGAAATAGTGCTGTTTACCTGAACCCTTGCTTGGGGCCTTGAGTATAGTGCCTGAATTCTGGTAAGAAAAGTTTTAGAGAAACTAAACTTCAACAGGGCTCCCCACATAAAGTGCCAGTTGACCCTGTCAAAGGCCTTCTCTGCGTCAGTTGATAGGAGAGTGAGAGGGGTCCTATTATCATGTGAGGCCTGCAAACAATGCAAAACTCTAATAGTATTGTCCTTTGCCTCCCTCCCTTTGACAAATCCCACCTGATCCGGGTGTATAATATTTGGTAAAATGGTGTTCATACGATTTGCAAGTATTTTAGCGTAAATCTTTATATCAATATTTAGCAGTGAAATAGGTTTGTAGTTCCCCGCCTGGGTGCCCGGTTTATAAGCCTTTGGAATAACCATAATGAGGGCTTCTAGTAGGGATTGAGAAAGAGCCTCACCCTTATCTATTGAAGAAAATAACGTGTGTAGTGGTGGACCTAATTGGGATTTGAATAAATGGTAAAATTTAGCCGTTAGACCATCCGGACCGGGGGACCTGCCATTTGGGAGCACTTTAATAGTATTTATAATTTCTTGGAGGGTTATAGGAGAATCCAGGGAATGTCTGTCCTCATCTGTAATTTTCAGAGTGTCTAAAGTATCTAGGTACTTCTCTATATTACTGAGTTTGTCATGGGACATATTAGGATTAAGATTATAGAGTTTGGAATAATATGAAACAAAAGTATCCGCAATGTCATTATTTTTGCTAGCTAATCTACCTGATGGGTGTGAAATGGATCTAATGAAAGAAGTGTATCTTTGTTTTTTAAGTGACCTAGCCAGTAGACAACCTGTCTTATTACTTTGGGCAACAAATTTTGCTTTAGTAGTAAGAGCTCTCAAATGTGCGTTTTGAGTTGTTGAGATTGTCTCTCGCTAAGGAGAGATTCAGCAGTTTTTGAGTGGAGGTTGGGTCTGCTACATTTAAATTATTTGTCAGAGATGTGAATTGGACCGACTTTAGCTTCCATAGTTTAGCAGTATGTTTTATCAGATATCCACGGATGTAGCATTTATATGCCTCCCAATTATTCGCAGCAGATTTGTCCTCAGGTTTATTAATTAGAAAATACTCATCAGATGCCTTGATCAACTTCTCTAGTGTGTCTTGATTTGTTAAGATAGAGTCATTAAGTCTCCAATTTAGAGTGTTTCTAGGCCTAATAGACCAATGGAAAGAAGTAAAGACCAAACTATGGTCAGACCAAGGTGTATGTGATATTTTGGACTGAACTAAGTTATTTAAGAATGCTTGATTACACATTATATAGTCCAGTCGGGAGTATGAATGTTGAGGGTTGGAAAAGAATGTATAATCTTTCTGTGTGGGATGGGCTATTTTCCAGGTGTCAAACAAGGAGATGGAATGTAATGCGGCACAATTAGCTTTCAGCAAGTTATTCTGAAGGTACGATTTCCCTGTGGAAGGAACTAAAACAGGGTTCATAGGGAAATTGAAATCACCGCCTAGTATGACTGGACCTTTGGAAATATCTAATATTATTTTAATTTAAGATTTGTAAAAAAAAGGGTGTGGGCCTAATCAGAGCATAAACATTTGCCAGGGTAATCAGGCTGCCATAACAGAGTCCAACCAAAACTAAGACTCTACCCTCCCTATCCGAGTATTTCTGTAAGAGTTCAAATGGGACATTGCGTCTAATATATATGCAGACACCGTTTTTCCTATATGGTCCTGAACTAAGGAAATGTTGATCATAATACCTTGTAGCTAACTGGGGTTCATTGCGTTTCCTGAAATGAGTCTCCTGAGTCATGATTACATCAATGTTTTTTTTGTGGAAGTCATAATAAGCTATCAAGCGCTTCTCAGCTGATAAAAAGTCTTTAACATTTTGACTTGCTATTGTCAAGGTGCCCATGTCAGAATCTCAATTCACAATTATTCAATTATTATTATTATTACCTTCTAAGAGGTTTGTGTATCTACAGATGGACACAGGACTATCAGTGTAAGTAGTCGGGAGAGGACGGGTTATGGGAATTTTAAAGGAAAGGGAAGGATGGTAAAAGGGAAGATAGGAATATAATCTAATGGATAAAATATGTTAAGTCGTAACAATCTAACCCTCACAATTAAGCAAGGAAGGATGATCTCAGGTTACAAGTTAGATCAAACTTACAAAACGTACAACACAAGGGGCTAGTTAACAAACCGGGTGCATGCATAGATCATTACGTCATTCAGCTATTTGTAAAACAGATCTACGTGAACATCAGTGTTAGAACCTACGCAGACATGGCCCAGATAGCTAACAGGCGGCCACGGAAAATGATAGGGAAGGTTTGTTGACATAAGACCATTATTCTTAAAGCGATCCCAGCTTTGTTTATATAGGTGATAAACATCGGTATGACATAGTCAGGGCCTATCTAACTAAAAAAAAAAAAAAACTTTATCAAACAAATATATAGCAACAACAGCCTAATTCACATGTGAGAGCCCAGTCGACACCCCCCACATCCTGCAAGCAAGAAACTTGAAAGTAATTGTGGCCTAATACAGAGGTGAGCCACGTGGACCGAGAGCACACAGGTATACATCAATACAAAGAAATGCAGTAACACTCTAGGAGGTTGCCCATTACCAAGTACCTGGTTACGAGGTTAATGCCACATAATGACATTGATCAGCAGTAATAGATAACCTAATTTAGCCATTTGCATTCGCCCAGCAACGCCCAAGTCCAGCAAGAAACATAGCTTAAGTATCATCTTGGTCCACTAAATAGTGGGCCGTACTGACCGGAGGCACAATGGTTCATGTCATTAAATAAGAGAATGATAGTGGTTCAATTTTGTTAAACATGTATGGACATATAAGGTATTTTATACTGCGATAGACATTTGATAAGTACTTTTAGAACATAACCTTATTTTAACAACTTCAGTACAGCCAAACAGTAACTTCAATAAACGCTGAGTAAAAATAATGTTTATTATACTTGCCGCAGTCCATTAGTTCCCTGCAAAAAACATATGTCCAGTAGGAGAGTAGATAATATGGGGTATCTCACTACTCTCACATTACCTGGAACTGCATTTACATAAAATATCTGCATGATACCAATCATGGTCAACCTGGATGCTCTGGTTCAGGGTCTGCTGGAGCGGTATGTCTCTGTTTGGACAGGTTAGAGGACCTTTCCTGCCAAGGCCGTCTCTGTGGTTTCAGGGCAGCCCTTTCCAGTGGAAGATTTTGTGACTGCTGCATGATATCTTTAGTCGGAGGCGAGATGCCTATCATTGTACAGAATTTGTCAATGTCAGATAGTGCGTGACATTCACACCGGTTACCATTTTTTGTAGCAATTATTGAAGTAGAGAATCCCCATCTATAAGGGATTTTTAGCTGTCTCAGATGAAGAGTTAAGACAGAAAAGTCTTTCCGTTTTTGCAAAGTTCTCATGGACAAGTTTTGATAAATCTGTATGCGGCTGCCCTGGTACATCGCAGCCTGTTGTTTCCTAGCTATGTTGCATATATCTTCACGGTGATGATAATTCTGAAATCAAACAATAACGTCTCTAGGTGGGAGATCTGCAGCTGGTTTTGGGCACAAGGCCCTATGAGCCCTGTCTAGAGTGATGTTAGACAATTCCATGTCAGCTGTGCCTGCCATCTCTACAAAAAGGCCCTGCAAAAAATCTTGAAGTTCATTGATCAGTACCATCTCTGGTACACCTCGGAACTGCAGATTATTGCGTCTTGTGCGATTTTCGAGGTCATCCAATTTGTCCTCTAGGTCTACAATATGGCGTTGTTGATGTGTCACCTTGGAAGAAAGTTCCGCCATCCTCTGAGAAAACACGTAATCATGCTCCTCCAGCAAATCAACCCTATGGCCCAAATCATTAATGTCCTTTTTTAGGTCTGCACATTCATTCCTTATGCAGGACTTGGTCAATTAAAGCTTCCATAGCTCTATAAGTTATAGGAGTTTCACCACCTGCACCAACAACTACTGGAGATGGGCTTCTCGAGTTATCAGAGCCATCTTCCATATCACCTGCAGTGTTAGAATGCAGAGAGGCAGTTTCAGGTTTTTGTTTAGGTTTGTCTGCTTGCTTGAAAAAGGCATTTACTGCATCTTGGGATTTTTGCGGCATCTTTTGCGCCTTGTCGCTTTTTGCTAGTCGCCTCTGTGACATCTTGGTGGCTCGTTAGTATTATACCCCAAGTGGAAGAAGTAGGTGTATTAATGATGGCTGTTGGCCTCTGGTGTAGATCTTTAGTATATGTTCCAGACTCCCCAGGGAAGTTGCCCTCACAGAGCAATCACGGAGAGGGGGAAGGAGGATATGACCCGCTGCTATAACAAACAGCGGGAAATGGAGGGGGAGTGGGATTGTATAATTTGTTATAACCTGGGATAGATGTCGTGAATATACTCTAAAGACATGGAGATATCAGCCTTATCTGCGACTGTTGTATAGGAATCAAGGTTATTTTTTGTTTCTGCAGTTCAGAGAGCAGGAGAAAAGGGCTGGAGACACTGTTTATTTGTGTAAATGACAGTTCCATATGTTGTAGCTTTAAGTGCCTCAGAGTGTAAGTTTTATCCTTTTTAGATATGACTCACCTGTCCTGACTAAGGAAAAACTAAGAAACTCAAGGGTCCAGAAATAGAGGAGTGAACAAGTCAAGTTAAACACAATTGAAGCCCAGAATTTGTGATAGTGACCACAGGATATTTAGTAAAAGGGCAAGTTTCTAAGTGTGGCTGCAGATATGATTACTGATCCTGCACATTGGGAGTCTTTAGGTTAGGAACGGTAGGGAAGTTGCCACATAGTAAAGTGCGGTGGTTAATGGCGACTGGGCGTTATGGAGGTGCGTCACTAGTCATAAAAAAAAAATGAAGTGTTCTACTCACTCACAGAGCATCAAGTAGTTGCAAGGTGACACAGGAATACCGCATCAGGAGTAATCACATCCCCGCTGCTGTCACTCCAATGTGAGTAGATCTGTGTGGTATGTGGTATGCGCTCCGGAGAGGAGCCCCAACCCTCCGGAGCGTGACTGCTCAGAACTGTTATATATTGTGGTCAATAATACGTTGATAGGCCAGAGAGGTGGTTCCCAAGCAGAGTAGGTCCTTTACGGACCAAATAGATTCACCAGCCAGCAGGTTCTGCACTTTAGAGATAGATTATAATATCCAGGTCCTGATATTGAAGTAGCCGATACAGGTACTGCTTCACTGCTTTAAGGCATCGCCTCAACTCTGTTGTTAATTTCTCCGCTCAGGCAGACTGTGGGTAGCCATAGAAGGCATCATTGTAATCCGGTTTCCTTCTGTAATAGCTCCATATCGCAAGTTGCTCAGTTAGGCTGATTTGGGCTTAGGAAGAATGTATAGCACCCGGGTTTTATTAAGAGCCTTAGTGAGTTGCGGCCATCTTGGTCGGCCATTCGCTCCGCCCCTCTGTATAGGTCAGTTGTTGTTGGATTCACAGTTTTGATCCTATTAACAAGTACAACCAAAACATGTTTTAGAAACTATTCTAGTGAAAACGTATTTGTGATTGTGAGCTTATAGTGGTCAAATTAATTATGGGTTGTAATCACTTGAAAAACATGCTTCTCATAATGTTTAAAACCAAGTTATCAGAAGCCAATATCTGAAAACTGGAATTGACTTCCATATTTTTATAATGCCCACTTTCAGAGCGAGGCAACAAGCACAAACACAAAAAAATAAAAATAATATAATTTTAAGTAAATATAATGTGAATTCAGTTTAGATAGGGATAACTTTTTTTCCAAAAATGTCCTATGTATTAATAATACAGGTACATTTGCACAACAGAAGATTAATTTGCCTCACTGCAAGTATTTATTGCAGATGTTTTTGTATATATGAAGGTGTTACCCTTAGCATATTTCATAAACAAACAGAATCAGAATGCATTGCACATTAAATTATTGTTATGTAAACTGTAATTGACTAAACATACTAAAGTAAATAGGCTCTCTGGGACAAGTCAGAGATTATGTTTATAGTATTAGTGTCAAGAAAAGGCTCACAGAATATGTGAAAAATTGCTTTTGCAATTGTCAAAAAGGTCAAAAAGAAAAAGAAGAAATCTGTAAAATGTATAAAGCTCAAGGATCACATAAATGCCTGAACTCTCAAACTAGACTGGGTACACATCCTATGACCCTACAAAACTCCCAGCTTTCGGTGCTCACAGTCAAATTTACAGCTTTCAGGGACTCAGGCAGTTAAACCCTGACAAGTCTGGGTGCAAAGCCCATAGGGAAAAAAATAAAAAAATATTAACACAACACAGAGAAAGTCTGGAACTCTTTTGCAAGTACACAGCTAGATTAAAAGTAAAATTAAAGAGTTAGTTACTGCATGGTAATAGGCCCAGAACCACATCAAGGTCTCTTCCTCGCTGGATCCCTAACCTAGAAAATTGTGCACAGAAAAAAAAAATTTTTTCATCCATGTTCTTTTCGTTACATTTAACATTTTCATTTTAGTTAGTTTACGTTCATGGAAGACTTTGTTTCAATGAAATTTTTTTAAAATTTTTGTTTCCAACAAATGGTTTGTTTTGCGCTACAGTGCAGATTCTTAAGACAAAAACAGGTATTGGCGCACATCCAAACACATAAGACCACATATTTTTTTACATATATTTAACATTTTTAAATGCTGCAAAAATTGCCTGCTTAATATTTTATAAATTTTTAAATAAAGTTGAGATCTTAGTCAAACAATATGGCCATATTCTTCTCAGCCAGTCATCACTGACAAGGTGTCCCAAAATAGACTGGTCCTAACACTATAAAGTTTAGCCTTAATGGGCTGACTCATTTGATTCTAATAAACCAATACAGAATTTCAACACTGCAGTACTATGCCTCAAATCATGACTGCACAGAATGAGACTCCCTGGCTTTTTATATATAACTTAATTACATTGTCTGGAACACACCTGAGCAGGGTGGTGTACTTTAACCAAAGGGATTTGTTCAGTCTCCCTTAAAATTTAAGAAATACAACAAGGGTGTTTGGTTAAGCACACCTAACAAAAACATTTTATATATTAGCACACATATTGTGGGAGTGCTGCCAAAATGACCAAAATAAGTATAAGACAAAAACAGGTATTGGCGCACACTAAAACAAATGAGACCACATATTTTTAACATTTTTAAATGCTGCAAAAAATTGCCTGCTTGATATTTTTTTATTTTTTAAATAAAGTTGGGATCTTAGTCACACAATATGGCCATATTCTGCTCAGCCAGTCACCACTTACAAGGTGTCCCAAAATAAACTGGTCCTAACACTATAAAGTTTAGCCTTACTGGGCTGAATCATTAGATTCTAATATACCAATACAGAATTCCAACACTGCAGTACTATGCCTCAAATCATGACTGCACAGAATGAGACTCCCTGGCTTTTTATTTATAACTCAATTACATTGTCTGGAACACACCTGAGCAGGCTGGTTTGCTTTAACCAAAGGGATTTGGTAAGTCTCCCTTAAAATTTAAGAAATACAACAAGGGGGTTTGGTTAAGCACACCTCACAAAACATTTTATATATTAGCACACATATTGTGGGACTGCTGCCAAAATGACCAGAATAAGTATAAGACAAAAACAGGTATTGGCGCACATCCAAACACACAAGACCACATATTTTTTTCACATATTTTTAACATTTTTAAATGCTGCAAAAAATTGCCTGTGCAGATTCTTGCCCTTTTTCTTTCTCTTAAGCTGTAATCAGCTATATTAGCTTTAATTTTGACATTCTATGTAATTCTTACCGGGACAATAAACCCCCAAAATTTAATTCATGATTTGGATACAACATAAAATTTTACGGGCGCATGAATTAGCAATTACAAGTGTCTGGTTATTATTAGCGCAAGCTTGCAGTAGGAATTAGTGCTCCCAAAATTAACCAGAGTTCAGACCTCTGGTTAATTTTTAAAATGTCCCCCAAATTGCCCCCAAAATAAAGTGTGTAGTGCATTTAATAATATTAAAAATATTAGCATCTTTTTTAAAAAAAAAAAAATAATAATATCTGCACAAAGCAGTTTTAAAGGGGTTAAAGTGACCTGGTCTGGGGTGTTAGAATAAAACATCACTGAAAAGAACCTTTACATAGTGGTCTATGGGTACTGTGTGTTCCCTGTAAATATATATGTATATGCTTATATACAAATATATTTATGTGTTAATAATTGTATATACACATATAAACACATAAATATATATGTATACATTCATATACATATATATTTATATTTGCTTCCCATCTCTGCACGACTTACCTCTTTCCCTGCGCTAGGTTCTCATGTCGTTTCTCACGGCATGAGAATGAGGCTCCTATTGGAGCCTATGGAAGCGTGCTCTATTGAGTGCAAAGTTTCCATGCAATGCGAAAGCGAGCTCGTGTTCGCAATGCGCTGTCCTTATAATATCAATTTTGCGCTCCACTCGTAATCTAGCCCCTAGTTAGCTAATCACAAGAGACAATGTATGCAGGCACCAATCACCAGCTATCTCCCACTGGTGTACAATAAATGCGTATTAATTTTCAACTATGATATCAAGAGAAAAAACACATTGAAAATAGAAGTGATTTTAAAAGTGTCTTAAAATTGCATGCTCTCTCTGAGTGTTATGTTCATATCCCTTTAAACGTATTCTTTTATTTATACATGTCATTTTTGTGCATTGCCTTTTTGGTAAAACTAAAAAGTTTACTTAAAGGAATTTTAAATTACTACTATACTGAAAGTGTCTATTCTTAAAGAGACATGAAACTTTTTTTTTCATTTGTGATTGAGATAGAGCATGCACTTTTATAACAACATTCCAATTTACTTATTTTATCTAATTTGCTTCTTTTTATTGGTATCCTTTGTTGAAAAGCATACCTACAGGTAAGCAGAGGCTCAGATGCAGGAAGAGAGCTAGCGGATGATCGGTGGCAACACATATATGACTCTTGTCATAAGATTAACAATGTGTTCAGCTAGCTCCCTCCAAGTAGTGCATTGGTGCACCTTTAACAAAGGATACCTAGACAATTAAGAAAAATTGGTAATAAAATTAAACATTGCTTACAAATGTATGCAATGGGGCCTATCTATCAAGCTCCGAATGGAGCTTGATGCCCCGTGTTTCTGGCGAGCCTGCAGGCTCGCCAGAAACAGCATTTATGAAGCAGCAGTCACAAAGACCGCTGCTCCATAACCTGTCCGCCTGCTCTGATGAGGCGGACAGACATCGCCAGAATTCAACCCGATCGAGTACGATCGGGTTGATTGACACCCCCCTGTTGGCGGCTGATTGGCCGCAAGTCTGCAGGGGGCGGCGTTGCACCAGCAGCTCTTGTGAGCTGCTGGTGCAATGCTGAATACGGAGAGCGTATTGCTCTCCGTATTCAGCGACGTCTGGCGGACCTGATCCGCACTGTCGGATCAGGTCCACCAGACCTTGTTAAATAGAGGCCTTTATCTGAATCATGAAATAAAATATTTGGATTTCATAGTGAAATCTATTTTTTTTCTTTTATGATTCTTTAGATACAACTTACAAATTCAAACAACTTTCCAATTTCCTTCTATTATTACATTTGCGTCATTCTCTTGATATCCTTTTCTGAAAGATTAGCAATGTTCAACCCAGGAACTTTAGTTGTTGCTGTTTTACTTTCTATCTAGCTCACAAATGATTAAAAAGAACAAATGCAACACAGTACACAGTCACATACATACATATACACACTAATTTTCCATACCACACATACTTGTCGGTTGACAAGCGCAATGTGATGTTACTCATGCAGTGTCAGAAACAACATGTTATTGCGTCAACCATTATACTGTGTCCACACAATCCCATTACCACACATACTTGTCATCGGTTGAATTAGTGCAATGTGGTTTTACTCTTGCAGTGCCCCTGTGTGTTCCCTGTAAATATATATGTATATGCTTATATACATATATATTTATGTGTTAATAATTGTATATACACATAAATATATATGTATACATTCATATACATATATATTTAAATTTGCTGCCCATCGCTGCATGACTTACCTCTTTCCTTGTGCTAGGTTCTTATGTCGTGTCTCACGGCATGAGAACAAGGCTCCTATTGGAGCCTATGGAAGCACCATGGTATTGCATAAACCAACAACCCTTTTTACTCACCGCACACACACTCTCACTCTCAAATGCCCACTTTAATTTTAAAAATGAATTAACTCTTTTGGCTGCTGTCTTTGCACTATAAGTTTAACTTTTCCAGTTTGAGTCTGTTTGTTCTGAAGCTGCACTCAGTTATTTTTTTATACTATTTTAAAATAGTTTTTCCTTGAAGCAACCATTTCTTTTTTAATTAAAAAAACAACAAAATAATCTCTGTGTTTAATTAGTATAGTTGATGAGGGCTTATGATCACTGACCAGTATGCAGTGCAAATAGACGTCTCGTAGCTATGTTCTCCCCTGCTTACTCTACGTTTACATTTATCTTTTTTATGATTTCATTACAGAGTTCTAAGCCTGACAAAAAGTATTTTCCTCTTGAGTGACAACTAAATATGTTTGTCTGTCCCTTTCATCCTTCTTTTCACAAATGTAAACTAGAAATATTTTCATACCTACTAAACTTACCTTTTGATTTTATGCATTGTCCAAATAATAATAATAATAATAATAATAAAAAACATTACATTGTACTAATTCCAAAACTAGAATCACCACAACTCATCAAAGCAGAAAGGGCAGGTCAGATGGAATGTGCATTCATGTTCTCTAAGGACACAGTGCCAGAGACTGCAGACAGAGATGAGCACATTCTGGAGTCTAAAGGGATTATTCCCTGTTTGAATATAGTACTCGTATGATGCAGAAGGAATCTCAGTTATATAATATGACTAAACTGTAGACCTCCCACAAAGTTAATAATGATGTAAAGAGAAGCACCACCCAGGAGAAGACTGAAAAACTAAGGCAAGATGCTGAATATAATGTGGATATTTTCATAGAACTGAAAAGCATTTTACAATTTCAGGATATCAAAACTGCGCTAAACAGGGTGTGAAACTAACGCCAAAAAATTTGTGTTATTTTACTCTCCATAGTGCTGCCATTCTAAGTTACTGAAAAGCCTCCTTGTGCATGAGATATGGTGGCATTAAGCTCCACACCGCACAAAATCCAAGGGCTGATTTGACGTGCTTGTGCACACTTTCCCCCATAGACATCAATGGGGAGAGAGTGTTAGAAAAAAGTCTAACACCTGAAGTGTGAGACAAAGTATAGAGGCGCCAATGGTGCAGATCAATGGTGATATAAGGCACAACAAAACCCCAATATGCACAGGATACTCACATGTGGTAAAGGCAATCAGTTATGCCCATAGAGACAGGCTGGATTTCACAGCAATCCAGCTGGCTGTTCCAAGGCACCTGAAGTGCGCAATGAAAAATCTCTTTAACGCAACCCCATTGATGTCTATGGGGAAAAAAAAGTTATGTTTAAACCTAACACCCTAACATAAATCCCTTGTCTAAACACCCCTAATCCGCCACCCTCGACATCGCCGACACCTAAATAAAGTTATTAACCCCTAATCCGCCGCTCCTGACATTGCCAACACTAATAAAAGCTATTAACCCCTAATCTGCCGCTCCCCGACATCGATGTCACTAAATAAAATGCTTAACCCCTAAACCCCTGGCCTCCCATATCGCCGCTACTTAATAAACCTATTAACCCCTAAACCTCTGGCCCCCCACATCCCTGCCACAAAATTAAACTATTAACCCCTAAACCTAACACCCCCTAACTGTAAATTAAAATTACAATATAACTATATTAAAATAAATAAAAACTTACCTGTGAAATAAAAATAGATCTAACATTAAACTATAAATTAACCTAACATAACTATTCTAATAAAATAAAAAATACTACCAATTAAAAAAATCTAAATTACAAATTTAAAAATACCTAACACTACGAAAAAAAGCAGAGCTATCCTGGAAGCCGATCCCATCCTGCACGGAGCGTCCTTTTCATACGGTCACGGCTGTGCACTGAAGTTGAATGCAAGGTAGCCGTTTCAAAATGGCATACCTTGCATTCCTATTGGCTGATTTGATTCTTCAAATTCAAATCAGACAATAGGATGAGAGCTTCTGAAATCCTACTGGCTGTTCAAAACAGCCAATAGGATGAGAGCTACTGAAATCCTGTTGACTGTTCAAACAAAAAAATTATTCCTGGGGGGTGTGTCTGGGTGGAGGCCATGTTAGGTAGTAAAAATGGGAACTCCTCATCTCTCCTAAATATTCTACTGATTATTATGATATAGCTGTGACATCAATGCTTTATATATTGTTCAGCTTTAACAGCATTACCTGCATCGATCGATATAACCATTGAGTATATTACCCTGTGAGGAATT
Organism: Bombina bombina; assembly: GCF_027579735.1. Taxonomy (NCBI): domain Eukaryota; kingdom Metazoa; phylum Chordata; class Amphibia; order Anura; family Bombinatoridae; genus Bombina; species Bombina bombina. The sequence continues at coordinate 525,558,406 of NC_069502.1, read as the reverse complement.
CTATTCTAGGCCATTGAAGAGTTTGGCAGCATCCTATCTACTACTTTAAATATCCCCCCCCCCCCCCCCCCCGGCCTTTCGGGTTTAAGCAGTATATACCAAACTGCAACATCAAGCCTACAGTTAAACATCTACCGCACAAGTTTTAGTAACCCATTATTTAAACCAAATATGGAAGATTCTAACCACAAGCTACATATACTCTTAGAGGATTTGGGTGGAAAACTGTGTGCACAGATGGAAACTTTAATTCTATCTTTGAGGTTTGGATTTGAACAACCAACACCAGTAATAGGAGTACCCTTGACTACAGCTTGCACATCACAGTCTGAAGAACTACAACACAAAGTGCCATGCATTTTGGCTTCACCTCTGATAACGGTTCCGAGATCGGATATGGAGGCAGTGGATGAAGTAGGCCTCCTGTTGACATTAGACATCACCCTACTCAGAGCACTGAGGGAAGATTTTCTTGTGACTGGTATGTAATGAGAGATTTGTCTATGCTAGAGGATCCTTACGCAACTATTACTGAACTCAGAACTGCTCCACTACTCCATTATGATATTATCCAGCAAGCTCCTGGGATGTGTGAGTTGTTTCTTTTTCAAGATGTACTAGCTAACTCTCTTAATTACTCGCTTAATAAGTGTTCTCCCTTATGTGCTTTTTCTCTCTTTAATTTACGAGTGAGTGTGCGGTTTCCCATCTCTACATTTCAACACTTGGCTAGATATGGACTGTGTGTATCTGATATCTACAAAAGAGGAATCAGATGAATAAGAGGTGGATGAAGAAATTTCACTATACCCTCCACTTTCAAGCTAATTTTTTACAAGGACAGCCAACACATTGAGAGACATTGACGAGTTTTGTATGTCATGTTAACTGAATGTATATCTGAATATCAGTATTTTTATGTAGGGTTTCTTAGTCTATTTGCAGCTCCTTGCAATTACTTCTGTACTGTCTGTTTTTTCAGTGGACGCTTAGAAGTGGGATATGTAGTGTTTCCCAACAATAAGTACAATATCCTGGTTTTCACCCTACAGCAAATTATTTCCTTGGGGCATTAGTTATACATTGGGCTCAAATAATCCCTATATCAACAGGAGCATCAATTACATTCTCCCTATGTGTCACTTTACCTTATATTGACTATAGAACATCATGCTATTAATGTTTTGGTAGTTATACTGTTAGCACAATTAACACCCTCTAAATACCTAATACTTTAATGATATGTTGGGATGGGTTCTGATCACATATGCTCAAATATGAAAGATATGGGTACCCGCCATTACGTGCTTACTTATGAAGGATACCTTGATATTAAATGTTTACCCGAATATCTAAAATATTAACACCCAGTGTTTTTGCTACTTTCAGATACCAGATTGTAACACTTTTTAATGTAGTATGAATTGCCTTAGCAGAGTACTTGTACATAGGATCTACTCATTGGGAGACTGCAAATATATATTATGCAACATCATTAAGAGGTCCTTATATCTAAACCTTGCAAGTATAACAGCCTCCTATATACATACTTAAGAGGGCTGAATAGGTTTTTTTTTATCAGTGGGAAATAGTACTTACCTTGTTTGAAAGGTATACCAGGCACACATATTGTGAATCTCTATTCTATATATATATATATATATATATATATATATATATATATATATATATATATATATATATATATATATATATATATATGCCATTGCTACTGAGAGATACTGTATGTCAGATGGTTATATGGGGTATTTCTTCTCATAAGGGCATACTGTTACAACACATGCCCCAACCCTGTTAATTTTACACTTCTCTATGGCATCCTGGCTTATTGACCTCTGCACCCCCTGTGTATGTAGCTCCCCCCTATTAGAACCTGTTTGCTAATAACCCTTATCATGCATAATGTTATGGGTAGATAAACCACTACTCCATATTGGAGGTTCAGAAATAACCCTCTCTCTTGCAAATATAATCCTTACCTATATCATTGGGGTTTATATATTCTTATATTACTCTTTGTTAATTTCATTTATGTTAGTAGTTGCTAATCTCTTATTAATTTTACAAGTTCTATTTGGGTCCAAGAGAGACCATGTATCAGTTGAGACCCTCCCCAGTTTAAGGTTTTATCATCAGGGTACAAGAGTGACCCGATCCAGGTTGGGAGGTTTTACATTATAGACTTCTTATTGTGTAAAAATAGTACCTCTCATTCCTAATTCTATACTATTATTCTTAATATTTCAATTGCAAGTATATTTCTAGTAGACAGGATATCTAGATAAAGAGGTACCATGGTAATCTTGATACACAAAATAAAATCTAAGGTATCATTAAAATATTTGCAATGCATATATGTAAGACATAATAAACTTTTGGTATGACATGTTACAACCCTCAGAAGTTTTATACATGTAATTAGACATTTTAGCTAGGAAAGTGCTCTTGTACTTTTCTCATCTACTACATAAGCAGGTTAATATGTTTTTGAGATGATAATCCATGATGTATTGTTCTAAATAATGTATTGCCAAATACCTTAATAAAAAAACTTTGATTTAAAAAAATAAATAAATTTATTCCTAATCTAATACCCCATTTAAACATAAAATAAAATAAAAAAATAAATAAAAAAAAATCTATAATAAACTACCAATAGCCCTCAAAATGGCCTTTTGTAGGGCATCACCCTAAAGAAATCAGCTCTTTTGTTAAAAAATAAAAACAAACACCCTCTAACATTCCAAACCCCCACCCCCCCAAAACCACAAAATAAAAAAAAAACTAAGTTAAAAAACCTAATCTACCCATTGCCCTGAAAAGGGCATTTGTATGGGCATTGCCATTAACACTAACCCCTCTTTAGGTACTCGCAGTTGCTGAAGTCTGGGCGAAGCATCTTCATCCATGCAGTGAAGCATCTTCATCAAGGCAGCTCCATCTTCATTGGATCAGCCAATAGGATTTTATCTACCTTAATTCTGATTGACTGATAGAATTCTATCAGCCAATCAGAATCTAAGGGACGCAATCTTGGATGACGTCACCTAAAGGTATCTTTATTCAGTAAGAAGACTCCAGATGAAGAGGATGCTCTGCGTCTGATGTCTTGAAGATGGACCCGCTCCACGTCGGATGGATGAAGATAGAAGATGCCGTCTGGATGAGGACTTCTGCCCGTCTGGAGGACCACTTCACCCGGCTTGGATGAAGACTTCTCACGGCTTCGTTAAGGACTTGGGCCCGGTTAGATGAAGACTTCTGCCGCTTCCTTGAGGATGGATGTCCGGTCTTCAGAACTGTAAGTCGATCTTCAGTGGGTTAGTGTTAGGTTTTTTCAAGGGTGTATTGGGTGGGTTTTATTTTTAGGTTAGCGTTTGGGCCTGCAATAGAGCTAACTGCCCTAGCTTAGGAGCTTAGGTTGTTTTAGTTAAGTATTTTATTTGGGGGGTTGGTTGTGTGTTGGTGGTGGGTTTTACTGTTGGGGTGGTTGTTTGTATTTTTTTTTACAGGTAAAAGAGCTGATTATTTTGGGGCAATGACCCGCAAAAGACCCTTTTAGATAGATAGATAGATTCGTTTAGGCTAGGGGTTTTTTATTTTAAGGGGGGGGGGTATTTTGATAGGGCTATTAGATTCGGTGTAATTAGTTTAAATATCTTGTAATTTGTTTATTATTTTCTGTAATTTAGTGTTTTGTTTTTTTTGTACTTTAGCTAATTGTATGTAATTTATTTAATTGCATTTAATTTAGGTAAGTTATTTGATTGTAGTGTAGTATTAGGTGTTAGTGTAACTTAGGTTAGGTTTTATTTTACAGGTACTTTTGTCTTTATTTTAGCTAGGTAGTTATTAAATAGTTAAAACTATTTAATAACTATTCTACCTAGTTAAAATAAATACAAACTTGCCTGTAAAATAAAAATAAACCCTAAGCTAGCTACAATGTAACTATTAGTTATATTGTAGCTACCTTAGGGTTTATTTTATAGGTACATATTTAGTTTTAAATAGGAATTATTTAGGTAATTATAGTAATTTTATTTAGATTTATTTAAATTATATTTAAGTTAAGGGGGTGTTAGGGTTAGACTTAGATTTAGGGTTTAATAAATTTAATATAGTGGCGGCAATGTCGGGGAACTGCGGTTTAAAAAAATTCAGAATTTGAAAAAAAAGAATTGATCCGAAAATTCGGAAACTGATTAATTTCCCAAACATCCATTGTCTTGACAAAGTTTGGGGAGGACAAACGAAAAACGTAGGCAGGATGGTCTACCTGTAACTACAAGATTTTGCAAATAATAAGAGACTTTTAATTGGGTTAATACGTTCTTGGGGAAAAAAAAATGTTTTTATACGTTTTTACAGTTGGTATACAGAGACTCAGGAGGAACAGAGGTCGCTACCTCCTGATTCATGTGGAGCAGAACCCGGGATGAGAAGTATACCAGGACTTTTTCACAAGGCATTTATTATTTTACCTCTTGTAAGTGCAATAGATTGTGTGTACTAATAAAGCTATAAACATTTTACCTTGAATCTGGGATGCGCTTTGTGTTCTTATCTTTTCAGTGCATTTAAAGCCTGAGCACTCCTTTGTGCTTAGTGAATGTGAAAGCTGCACAAAAGATTTGTCACCAAGGGAGAAGTTAACCTATATATAGGAGCTATGGCTTCATTTTAAGTATCTACCGATACTCCCAGAGTTATGAATGTGAGTTAATCAAGTGGTTTTATTTATTTTATGAAACTGTATTTCCAGTATTATTATTATTTCTACCACTGAAAAGATGAAATTGTCCATTCAGGTGTATTATGATTTATGATTTATTTTCTTATTCAGTAGGTATTTTAATTATTATTTGATTGGTAGTATTATTATTAATATCTTTTTTGGTGTATATATCATTATATTGGTGCCATCGTTTTATCTTATCAAAAATATAACTAACACTGGAAGTAAATATTGACACTTTAAATACAGCCTATGACAATAATTTAGGATTGTATAAATTTAAAACAGAACATCTCATTGATGGGAAAAGCTCACCTAATTAAGATGATGATCTTCCCTAAGATACTTTACCTTATGAACATGCTGCCTATTATGATTGCAAAAAAAAGATATTGCAAGATTGTATAAAATATTCAATACCTTTTTATGGGCAGGAAGGAAGACCTGTATTAGCTTAAAGAAACTCCAGATGGCCCCAGAGAAGGCAGGTATGGGTATTCCAGATATTTGCTATTACAATCTAGTGCCACTTGCAAAAGTGGCTATAGATTGGATAGTGGATACCGAACTATTTTTTGAAAACTCTTTAGATAATTCTATATTAGAGGGTGTATCTAAATTATTATTATTATTGATTATTTGTAGAGCACCAACAGATTCCGCAGCATTATAAACAAAGGGGGAGTACAACAAAACAATTATAGGGATCAAATGGGTAGAGGGCCCTGCCAAGAGTTGCACTGTTGTAGTCAGCTCTTAAGAAGGTGATCTACAAACAGATGGACTCTTAGGCCTACATGCTAAGGGGGTTCAGGGGATAGCAATGGAGGAGTGGAACTGGTAAAAAGTAAGGTTAGCATAGGTTGTATGCATCCCTGAACAGTAGAGTCTTTAGGGAGCGCTTGAAGCTTTCAAATCTAGGGGAGAGTCTTGTGGAGTGAGGCAGAGAGTTCCACAAGATGGGAGCCAGTCTGGAGAAGTCCTGTAAATGGGAGTGCGATGAGGTAACCAGAGAGGAGGAGTGTAGGAGGTCATGAACAGAGCGAAGGGGAAAGAAGGGAGAGTATCTGGAGACAAGGTCTGAGATATAGGGGGGAGCAAGAGGAAGCCAGTGAAGGGATTGGCAGAGAGGTGCAGCAGATGAAGAGCGACGTGTAGGGAAGATGAGTCTGGCAGAGGCATTCATTATGGATTCTAAAGGAGCTAGGTGGCAGGTTTGGATACCAGAGAGGACAGAGCAGTAATTGAGGTGGGAAAGAATGAGAGAGTGGATTCAAATCTTAGTTGTGTCTTGGGTAAGGAAGTGTCTAATTTTAGAGATGTTTTTAAGGTGGAAGCGGCAGGCTTTAGCCAAGGACTGAATGTGAGGAGTTAAAGAAAGATCTGAGTCAAATGTGACCCTGAGACATCGGGCATGCAGGGTAGGGGTAATTATAGAGTTGTCAACAGTTATAGAAAGATTGGGGGTGGAGATTTTGGAAGAAGGGGGGGAAATGAGGAGCTCAGTTTTGGAGAGATTTAGCTTGAGGTAGTGAGAGGACATCAAGGAAGAGATGTGAGAAAGACAGTTAGTGACACGGGTTAGCAAGGAAGGAGATAGGTCTGGTGCAGAGAATTTTTTTTGCCTATCTACAGTTAGCCTATTACATCAGAGATATTTTGATAAAGTCTCCATATTTATGGGATGCACACTGTCTGAGCAAAATGTTTACGCTCTTTAAGAAGTGAACATATATAAGTGATTTATAAAGCTCTGCTGAACTCACGTAATAATATGATTATGTCTACTATATTTAAGCACTGAAATAAAGAAGCAAAAGTAGCTTTGTCTTTGGAGAAGGTAGATAGAAGTTTTATATTTATGGTGACTTGCGATGTATACTATAGAGAATCTCAGATTAAACTACTACACAGATTTTATGTTACCCCAAAAAGCGTCTGCAAATGGTTAAGTTTAAAAATGAATGTATTAAATGCAAATGGGGAAACCCAAACTTAAAGCACTATCTGTGGGAATGTCCTAAGATTAACCAATTTTGGGTTAAAATTAGCTTTAGGTTGTCGAAGGTTTTAAATACAAGTAATCAAATGAAATTTAGTAATATTATATACTTGGTTAATAAACGGGTTGGTAGAGAGAATGCTTTATTCTTCTTAATGGTGTTATTAATGACTAGGAAATGTATCTTGAAAGTTTGGCTCTTACCTTGTACACCTAGCGTTAAAGAGATTCAGGCAGCTTTAAAACAACAATTAGTAATTGAAGTATTCAATGTTCTGTATAATAAATAACTTAGAATAGAAAAATTTGCAGAAAAATTGGGTATTTTTTTATTAAAGTCCTAGAGATTCCTGTACAGAAACAGATTATTTATCCACTGTTAGGTGGTAAAAGAGTAAAGATTAAGTGGGGTCAAGAACTAAATAGTGATGTTGCGAACCTAAAAATTTGCGTTCGCGAACGGCGGACACGAACTTCCGCAACTGTTTGCGAACGGGCGAACCGGGCGAACCGCCATAGACTTCAATAGGCAGGCGAATTTTAAAACCCACATGGACTCTTTCTGGCCACAATAGTGATGGAAAAGTTGTTTCAAGGGGACTAACACCTGGACTGTGGTATGCCGGAAGGGGATCCATGGCAAAACTCCCATGGAAAATTACATAAATGATGCAGAGTCTGGTTTTAAGCCATAAAGGGCATAAATCACATAGCATTGCTAAATTGTTTGGAATAACGTGCTTTAAAACATCAGGTATGATGTTGCATCGATCAGGTAGTGTAAGGGTTACGCCTGCTTCACAGTGACAGACCAAACTTCCCGTTTAAAGGGACAGTCTACACCAGAATTTTTATTGTTTTAAAAGATAGATAATCCCTTTATTACCCATTTCCCAGTTTTGCATAACTAACACATTTATAATAATATACTTTTAACCTTTGTGATTATCTTGTATCTAAGCCTTTGCAAACTTCCCCTTTTTCAGTTCTTTTGACAGACTTGCAGTCTAGCCAATCAGTGCCTGCTCCCACATAACTTCTCGTACACGAGCACAGTGTTATCTATATGAAATACGTGAACTAACACCCTCTAGTGGTGAAAAACTGTTAAAATGCAATCTGAAAGAGGTGGGCTTCAAGGTCTAAGAAATTAGCATATGAACTTCCTAGGTTAAGCTTTCAACTAAGAATACCAAGAGAACAAAGCAAAATTGGTGATAAAAGTAAATTGGAAAATTGTTTAAAATTACATGCTCTATCTGAATCATGAAAGTTTATTTTGGCCTAGACTGTCCCTTTAACGCACCGCAAACAACCGCAAACAGTCCATTTGCACAACCGCAAACTCCCCATTTGCAGAAGGTTGGATACCAAGCTAGCCATGTCCCGTTCCTTGTCCTCACTAAATGACTGATGTCATTGAAGGTCTCTTCCTCCACCCAGCCACGTACAACACCAAGGGTCCCCGAAAGGTGACAACAAGCCCCCTGGGACGCCTGCTGTGTTTGGTCTTCTACCTCCTCAAAGCCACCTTCCTCCTCTGACTCCTCTTCTTCAGACTCCTCTCTCTGCGTTGCCTCTCTCTGCGTTATTATAAGGTGTGTTATGTAGTACTATTCCTATCAGTGTAATCCCTGTTAAGTCCCCTATCAGGGGACGTGTATATGGCATGGATTTTAGGAACCGGGAGATGGAAAAAGATGCTTGGTCGGTCCTCCTGCTTCAAATTTGGGGCACTGCGCGTGCAATCTATAGTGCCACCAGATATGAGTGGTGTGTTAAGTAGTACTATTCTGATCAGTTTAATCCCTGTTACGTCCCCTATCAGGGGACGTGTATATGGCATGGATATGTATATGGCATGGCCGAAACACAAGTGGCTGTCAGATAACAGTCCGGCCACGAGATAGATAGATTTGATAGATAGATAGATAGATCAATAGATGCAATAGATACATTTGATAGATATGATAGATAGATAGATAGATAGATTTGATAGATCAATAGATTTGATAGATAGATAATTTCCCAGACAGAGAATTACAAGACGTGCGGTCTGAGACCCATGGTAAGGTTCCCAGAGGCAGTTGCGGCGCCAGGGGAAGAGTATATGGCATAGGTTTTAGAAACCGGGAGATGGAAAAAGATGCTTGGTCGGTCCTCCTGCTTCAAATTTGGGGCACTGCGCATGCAATCTATAGTGCCACCAGATATGAGTGGTGTGTTAAGTAGTACTATTCTGATCAGTTTAATCCCTGTTACGTCCCCTATCAGGGGACGTGTATATGGCATGGATATGTATATGGCATGGCCGAAACACAAGTGGCTGTCAGATAACAGTCCGGCCACGAGATAGATAGATTTGATAGATAGATAGATCAATAGATGCAATAGATACATTTGATAGATATGATAGATAGATAGATAGATTTGATAGATCAATAGATTTGATAGATAGATAATTTCCCAGACAGAGAATTACAAGACGTGCGGTCTGAGACCCATGGTAAGGTTCCCCGAGGCAGTTGCGGCCCCAGGGGAAGAGTATATGGCATAGATTTTAGAAACCGGGAGATGGAAAAAGATGCTTGGTCGGTCCTCCTGCTTCAAATTTGGGGCACTGCGCGTGCAATCTTCTACTGTGCCACTAGATATGAGTGGTGTGTTAAGTAGTACTATTCTGATCAGTTTAATCCCTGTTATATCCCCTATCAGGGGACGTGTATATGGCATGGATTTTAGGAACCGGGAGATAGAAAAAGATGCTTGGTCGGTCCTCCTACTTCAAATTTGGGGCACTGCGTGTGCAATCTACTGTGCCACCAGATATGAGTGGTGTGGTTTTTGAAGCCACAGTGCAGCACCAGCGGCCAGAAAAATTTGGCATGTACACATGCCTGAAAAATTAGGTATTGTTGCAGCCGCTGCTGTAGCAGCGGCCAGAAAAATTGATGTTTGTTACCCAGGCAGAAAGTGCCCTAAAACAATGCGGCTTGAACCCTAGTTGGTGGAGGATAAGTCACGCAAGTCATCCGGCATTCGAAGATAAAATACAGCAGCGTGTGGACCATTTTTAGCCCAAGGCAGCTCATGTCATCAGGCCTTTTTTACTCGAATGTATCGCCCAATGTCAGTCCCTTCGGGATACATCCCTCATTCATCTTAATAAAGGTGAGGTAATCTAGACTTTTTTGACCTAGGCGACTTCTCTTCTCAGTGACAAATACCTCCTGCTGCACTGCAGGTCCTTTCTGACAGGACACTTGAAGCGGGGCAGGCCAGAAGTTCTATCGCAAATTGGGATAGCTCAGGCCACAGGTCAAGCATGCACACCCAGTAGTCAAGGGGTTCATCGCTCATCAGAGTGTCAAGATCTGCAGTCAAGGCGAGGTAGTCTGCTACCTGTCGGTTGAGTCGTTCTCTGAGGGTGGACCCCAAATGGCTGTGGCGATGCATAGGACTTAAAAAGCTCTGCATGTCCTCCATCAACAACACGTCTGTAAAGCGTCCTGTCTTTGCTGGCGTGGTCGTGGGAGTCAGAGGATTACTTTCACCTCTTCCCCTGTTAGATTCCCGTTGTGCTGTGACATCACCCTTATATGCTGTGTAAAGCATACTTTTTAATTTATTTTGGAACTGCTGCATTCTTTCCGACTTGTGGTAATTCGGTAACATTTCAGGCACTTAATGCTTATACCGGGGGTCTAGTAGCGTGGACACCCAGTACAGGTCGTTCTCCTTCAGCTTTTTTATACGAGGGCCCCTCAACAGGCACAACAGCATGAAAGACCCCATTTGCACAAGGTTGGATGCCGAGCTACTCATGTCCTGTTCCTTGTCCTCAGTGATCTCACTGAAGGTATCTTCTTCCCCCCAGCCACGTCAAACACCATGGGTACCAGATAGGTGACAACGAGCACCCTGGGATGTCTGTTGTGGTTGGTCTTCCTCCTCCTCCTCAAAGCCACATTCCTCCTCTGACTCCTCTTCCTCACAATCCTCTTCCAGCGTTGCCGCTGGTCCAGCAAGCGATGCTGATAAGGCTGTTTCTGGTGGTGATGGTGACCACAACTCTTCCTCTTCACGCTCATCTAAGGCCTGATCCAGCACTCTTCGCAGGGCACATTCCAGGAAGAAAACAAATGGTATGATGTCACTGATGGTGCCTTCGGTGCGACTGACTAGGTTTGTCACCTCCTCAAAAGGACTCATGAGCCTACAGGCATTGCGCATGAGCGTCCAGTAACGTGGCAAAAAAATTCCCAGCTCCGCAGAGGCTGTCCTAGCACTCCGGTCATACAAATACTCGTTAACGGCTTTTTCTTGTTGGAGCAGGCGGTCGAACATTAGGAGTGTTGAATTCCAACGTGTCGGGCTGTCGCAAATCAAGCGCCTCACTGGCATGTTGTTTCGCCACTGGATATTGGAAAAGTGCGCCATGGCCGTGTAGGAACGCCTGAAATGGCCACACACCTTCCTGGCCTGCTTCAGGACGTCCTGTAAGCCTGGGTACTTATGCACAAAACGTTGTGCGATCAGATTACACACATGTGCCATGCACGGCACATGTGTCAACTTGCCCAATTTCAATGCGGCCACCAAATTACTTCCATTGTCAGAAACCACTTTGCCGATCTCCAGTTGGTGCGGAGTCAGCCACTGATCCACCTGTGCGTTCAGGGCGGACAGGAGTGCTGGTCTGGTGTGACTCTCTGCTTTCAGGCAAGTCAACCCCAAGACGGCGTAACACTGCCGTATCCGGGATGTGGAATAGTACCTGGGGAGCTGGGGGGGTGCCGTTGATGTGGAGCAAGACACAGCAGCAGAAGAGGACTCAGCCGAGGAGGTTATGGAAGAGGATGGAGTAGGAGGAGTAGAGGAGGTGGCAGCAGGCCTGCCTGCAAGTCGTGGCGGTGTCACCAACTACTCTGCAGAGCCACACATTCCATGCTTGGCAGCCGTCAGCAGGTTTACCCAATGCGCAGTGTAGGTGATATACCTGCCCTGACCATGCTTTGCAGACCAGCTATCAGTGGTCAGATGGACCCTTGCCCCAACACTGTGTGCCAGACATGCCATTACTTCCTTTCGCACAATCGAGTACAGGTTGGGGATTGCATTTTGTGAAAAGAAATTTCAGCCGGGTACCTTCCACTGCGGTGTCCCAATAGCTACAAATTTTTGGAACGCCTCAGACTCTACCAGCTTGTATGGTAAAAGCTGGCAGGCTAAGAGTTCAGACAAGCCAGCTGTCAGACGCCGGGCAAGGAGGTGACTTTGTGACATTGGCTTCTTACGCTCAAACATGTCCTTGACAGACACCTGACTGTGGGCAGATGAGCAGGAAATGCTCCGTAAGAGAGACGGAGAGGCGGATGGTTGAGATGTGGCAAGGAGGACAGCAATGGTTGACGTGGCTGAAGATGCTGGACCAGGAGGTGGATGGCGGCTTTGAGTTTGTGTGCTGCTTCTACTCATGTGTTGATCCCATAGGCATTTGTGATGTGCGATCATGTGCCTTCGCAAAGCAGTTGTACCTAGGTGGGTGTTGGACTTCCCACGACTCTTTCTTTTGGCACAGGTTGCAAATGGCATCGCTGTTGTCAGAGGCAGACACACAAAAAAATGCCACACTGCTGAGCTCTGCGATGACGCCATTCTGGTGGTGGCAACAGCATGCGTTGATTGGTGTGCTGTCTGACTGACCCCGGGTGCCGATGCATGCTGTCTGACTGTGTCACTAGCTCTTTGTGACCACCTCCCCCTGCTTCTAACTTGTCTCCTCCTCTTCCTCTCTGTCTCCCCATCTGAACTTTCCCCCTGTTCTTCTTCTCTTCTAGCGGGCACCCACGTGACATCCACGGACACATCGTCATCATCAACCACTTCACTTGTATCTGACAAATCAACAAAGGAAGCAGCAGCGGGTACAACATCATCATCATCATCATCATCACACCGTACATCCATGTCTGTAATGCTGCCTGACTGACACATGTCACTGTTATCTACATCCTCTGTCAATGATGCTTGCACATCACTCATTTCTTCCAACTGATGTGTAAATAACTCCTCTGACAGATCAAGTGAAGCGGCTGTGGTGCTAGTGTTGGTGGTGGCGGCAGGCGGGCGAGTGGTAACTTGAGAGGTGCCCGAAGCTAAGCTGGAGGAGGATGGTGCATCAAAGTTCAGAGCGGAAGCTATAGAAAATTGGGTGTCCTGTGTTAAAAAGTCAACTATGTCCTCAGAACTTTTCGAGTTCATGGTACGTGGCCTCTGAACACTGGGCATTATTCTAGGGCCAAAGGGAATCAGATATGAGTGGTGGCACTGGGCAAGTGGGCCTGGCACACACACTGGCAGGCAGGCAACTGCAATTAGATCACACTAGCAGACTGATGTTTCACGGTCAAAAAGTTTTTTTTTTTAAAATTTACACTACTGTTACACCAGATATGAGTGGTGGCACTGGGCAAGTGGGCCTGGCACACACGCTGGCAGGCAGACAACTGCAATTAGATTACACTAGCAGACTGTTTCACAGTCAAAAAAGTTTTTTTTTTTAAATTTACACTACTGTTACACCAGATATGAGTGGTGGCACTGGGCAAGAGGGCCTGGCACACACGCTGGCAGGCAGGCAACTGCAATTAGATTACACTAGCAGACTGATGTTTCACAGTCAAAAAAGTTGTTGTTTTTTTATTTACACTACTGTTACACCAGATATGAGTGGTGACACTGGGCAAGTGGGCCTGGCAGGCAGGCAGCTGCAATTAGATTACACAAGCAGACTGATGTTTCACAGTCAAAAAAGTTTTTTTTTTTTTAAATTACACTACTGTTACACCAGATATGAGTGGTGGCACTGGGCAAGTGGGCCTGGCACACACTCTGGCAGGCAGGCAACTGCAATTAGATTACACTAGCAGACTGATGTTTCACAGTCAAAAAAGTTGTTGTTTTTTTATTTACACTACTGTTACACCAGATATGAGTGGTGGTACTGGGCAAGTGAGCCTGGCACACACACGGGCAGGCAGGCAGGCAACTGCAATTAGATTACACTAGCAGACTGATGTTTCACAGTCAAAAAGTTTTTTTTTTAAATTTACACTACTGTTACACCAGATATGAGTGGTGGCACTGGGCAAGTGGGCACAGTATATGCTGTGAGCCTGGCACACACGCTGGCAGGCAGGCAACTGCAATTAGATTACACTAGCAGACTGATGTTTCACAGTCAAAAAAGTTTTTTTTTTTAAAATTTACACTACTGTTACACCAGATATGACTGGTGGCAATGGGCAAGTGAGCCTGGCACACATGCTGGCAGGCAGGCAACTGCAATTAGATTACACTAGCAGACTGATGTTTCACAGTCAAAAAAGTTTTTTTTTTTTAATTTACACTACTGTTACAACAGATATGAGTGGTGGCACTGGGCAAGTGGGCCTGGCAGGCAGGCAACTGCAATTAGATTACACAAGCAGACTGATGTTTCACAGTCAAAAAAGTTTTTTTTTAAATTTACACTACTGTTACACCAGATATGAGTGGTGGCACTGGGCAAGTGGGCACAGTATACGCTGTGAGCCTGGCACACACGCTGGCAGGCAGGCAACTGCAATTAGATTACACTAGCAGACTTATGTTTCACAGTCAAAAAAGTTTTTTTTTTTTAAATTTACACTACTGTTACAACAGATATGAGTGGTGGCACTGGGCAAGTGGACCTGTCAGGCAGGCAATTGCAATTAGATTACACAGGAAAAAAACAAAAAAAACAGACTGATGTTCTAGCCCTAAAAAGGGCTTTTTGGGGTGCTGTCCTTACAGCAGAGATCAGATGAGTCCTTCAGGACTGTAGTGGACACTAAATACACTAGCCTAGCTATCAATTTCCCTATTAAATCAGCAGCAGCTACACTGTCCCTCCTCTCACTAAGAAAGCAGCTTCCGAATGAATCTAAAATGGCTGCTGTCCAGGAGCTGGGAGGGTCTGGGAGGGAGGGTCTGCTGCTGATTGGCTGGAATGTGCCTGCAGACTGTGAGATACAGGGTAAAAGTTTACTCAATGATGACGAATAGGGGGCGGATCGAACATCGCCGGCGAACAATTCGAGACATCACTAGAACTAAACTTAAATAGTTTTTTTTTTTAGTTTCAAGTGATAAGCTATGATGTTTCTAATTTGGATAGGTAAATTAATGTATATGTGATGTATTGTTTGTCTTTTTACTATGGATATGTATTAATAAAAAGATTTAATAATAAAAAATAAAAAAAACACATACTTCCACACACTCAGATGAGACTGAGCTCAGAGAAGTCAGTGGGTCTTCTGGGCAGTGTTGATGTATGGCTTCTGCCTTGCATAGTAAAGCCTTAACGTGCATCTGTCCATCTCAGATGAGAGTGAGCCCAGAGAAGTCAGTGGGTCTTCTGATGTTTTATGCAAGAGCAATGACAGCAGTGTAAACACATGCAGTATGGGGTGGATAAGAGAGGATATGTGTAGGATCAGTTCAAGGAAAAAGATCACAGAATGTATCAAACATAATTTCTGTGGTTGCAAACTAAAAATGCTGAGGTGGCTGTGTATGTCAACTTCTATAAGATGTTTGTAAAGTTTTGTTTAGGAAAGTTGGCAGCTGTATAAATACATAGCACAGTCTTTTAATCACAAAATGTATTGCAAATGTATAGTGAAAATCCAAGTCACTTTTATTTGCAGAAAACATAGAGAGAATAGAGGAGGCATATATAAAGCAATATTATTGTTTAATAAAAACTATATATATAAAAGAAGTCCTGACTGACTGATTGAATGACTGACTGACTCATCAACGCCCAGCTCAAACCCTTTAACCTAGGAACGTGAAATTTGGAAGGTACATTGTTTTTATGACATAGGCACCCACTAAGGAAGGTTTTTTGGAAACTATGTCCCTAAGGGGGTGAAAAAGAGGGGTGAATTTTTTTATGAGGATTCCTATATCTCAAAAACCAACGATGTTACAGAGGTGAAAATTGGTATTTAGATTCTCCTTGAAAAATAAAGAAAAACGTATTTAACCATTTTCCAAAAATTCACATAAGGGGGGTCAAAAGAAGGGGTTTTATTTATGAGGATACCTATATCTCAAAAACCGAATATGTTGCAGCTGGGAAAATCAGTATTTAGATTCTCCTTTAATCTACATATATATAAAGGAAGTCCTGGCTGACTGACTGACTCACCAATACCAAGCTCAAACCGTTTAACCTAGGAACGAAAAATTTGAAAGGTATGTTGTTTTTATGACGTAGGCACCCACTACTAAGGAAGGATTTTTGGAAATTATATCTCTAAGGGTGTTAAAAAGGTGGGTGTTTTTTTATGAGGATACCTATATCAAAAACCGACGTGAAAATTGGTATTTAGATTCTCCTTAAAAAATAAAGAAACACATTTTTTACCATTTCCCGAAAATAAACTTAAGGGGGGCCAAAAAGGGGGGCTGATTTATGAGGATACCTATATCTCAAAAACCAGCGATGTTACAGATGTGAACATTGGTATTTAGATTCTCCTTGAAAAATAAAGGAACACATGTTTTAACATTTCTTGAAAATCCACTTAAGAGGGTCAAAAGGGGAGGTTGATTTATGAGGATCATTATATCTCAAAAACTGACAATGTTACAGACGTGAAATTGGTATTTAGATTCTCCTTGAAAAATAAAGAAACATGTGTTTTAACATTTACCAAAAATCCACTTAAGGGGGGCTTATTATTATCATCGGTTATTTGTAGAGTGCCATCAGATTCTTCAGCGCTATAAACATAGGTGGTATACAAGGTAACATTTATAGGGATCAAATGGGTAGAGTGCCCTGCTGAGAGTCTCACTGTTGCAGTCAGCAGTCAGGGGAGAGTCTTGTGGAGCGAGGCAGAGAGTTCCACAAGATGGGAGCCAGTCTGGAGAAGTCCTGTAAATGGGAATGTGAGGAGGTAACAAGAGAAGAGGAGAGTAGGAGGTTGTTAGCAGAGTGAAGGGGACAGGAGGGAGAGTATCTGGAGACAACGTCTGAGATATAGGGGGAGCAGTGCAATTGAGGGCTTTGTATGTCAGAGTGAGAATTTTGTGTTCAATCCTGGAGGTAAGAGGAATCCAGTAAAGGGATTGGCAGAGAGGTGCAGCAGATGAAGAGCGACGTGTAAGGAAGATGGGTCTGGCAGAGGCATTCATTATGGATTGTAAAGGAGCTAGGTGGCAGCTAGGGAGACCAGAGAGGACAGAGTTGCAGTAATTGAGGCGGGAATGGATGACAGAGTGGATTAAAATCTTAGTTGTGTCTTGTGTAAGGAAATGTCTAATTTTAGAGATGTTTTTAAGGTGGAAGCGGCAGGATTTAGTCAAGGTCTGAATGTGAGGAGTGAAAGGAAGATCTTAATCAAGTGTGACCCCAAAATATCGGGCATGCGGGGTAGGGGTAATGATGGAGTTGCCGACAGTTATAGAGAGATTGGGGTGGAGATTTTAGAAGAAGGGGGGAAATAAGGAACTCAGTTTTGGAGAGATTTACCTTAAGGTAGTGAGAGGACATCCATGAAGAGATGTGAGAAAGACAGTTAGTGGCACGGGTTAGCAAGGAAGGAGATAGGTCTGGAGCAGAGATGTAGATTTGGGTGTCGTTTGCATACAAATGATACTGAAACCCGTGGAACTTTATTAGGGAACCTAATGATGACGTGTAGATTGAGAAGAGAAGGGGACTGAGGACAGAGCCTTTGCAGTACCCCAACAGAAAGTGGTAATGGGGCAGAGGAAGCCCCAGAGAAGGCTGCACTAAAGGTACAGTTAGACAGATAGGAAGAGAACCACAAGAGGGCTGTGTCACAAATTCCGAAGGATTGGAGGGTTTGAAGCAAAAGAGGGTGGTCAACAGTATTAAAGGCTGCAGACAGATTCAGGGTGATAAGCATGGAGAAGTGGCCTTTGGATTTTGCTATAAGTAGGTCATTGGTAACTTTAACGATTGCTGACTCTGTGGAGTGATGGAGCGAAATTCAGTTGGTCAAGGAGGGAGTGTGATGTAAGGAAATGGGAAAAGTGTGCATGTACTATCTTTTCAAGATGCTTTGAGGCAAGAGAGAGTTAGGAAATAGGGCGGTAGTTGGATGGGGAGATTGGATTGAGAGGTTTTTTGAGGATAGGTGTAATCAGTGCATGTTTTAGAGATGAGGAAAATATACCAGTGCTGATGGAGAGGTTGAAAATCTGTCTGAATATTGGGGTAAGGGTAGAAGAGAGGGAGGGGAGTAGCTGTGAGGCAGATGGGGACGAGGGGACAGGTAGTGAGGTGAAAGTGCAGTATAAGTGCAGAAACTTCTTCCTCAGTAACAGGGACAAAAGAGCTAAATATATGGCTATGTGAGTTTTGGTTGATTGCAAGTTTTTGAGGGCATGAGAGACTGGAAGCAGGTTGAGAACTAATTTCATTTCTGATGGAATCGATTTTCTTATTGAAGTTGCTGGCAAAAAGTTGCTGGGGGTGGGTGGAGAAGTGTGTTGAAAGTGGAGAACAGACATTTTGGGTTTGAAGAAAGAGTGAAGATAAGAGTAGAGAAGTATTGTTGCTTATAAAGATTAAGGGCAGAGTAGTAGGAGTTTAAGATGAACTTGTAGTGAAGAAAGCCAGCTGATTTTCTCCAGTGCCAGTAGTACGGGGACATCTGCGTAGGTATCATGTCAGAGGAGTATGCCAGGGCAGAGGTTTAGTGTGTAATTTCCGTGCTATGGTAGGAGGGGCCAGATTATCAAAGACTGATGTAAGGGTGGAATTAAACTGGCAGATAGATTAGTCAGGGCAGGAAAAGGAGGAGATGGATGAGAGGAGAGGTTTGAGAGAACTAGCAAGCTGTTGTTGATCTAATGACATAATGCTTCTGTGAAGTTTAGTGTGAGGGGTAGAAGGAGGGAGAGTTGTAGGGAGTGGATGAGGAAGGGGATGACATGTTGCAAGTGAGGAGATGATGGTTAGGAAGAAGAAAAGGGGAGTTTTTGAAGTTTGAAATAGTGCATCGGTAGCTAAAGATCAGATTAAGGGAGTCACCATCTTTGCTAATGGGTGAGTCAACCCATTGTGACAAACCGAAAGAGGAACACCTAGATTACAAGTTTTGTGTTATAGAGGGTGCGAAACGAATGCAACAAAAGTTGCGTTATTTCACCCTCCATAGCGCTGCCATTACAAGTTTCTAAAAAGCCTCCTTGTGCGTGCGATATGGTGGCGATGAGTTCCATACCGCACAAAATCCAAGGGCTGCTTTGACGTGTTCGTGCACGCTTTCCCCATAGACATCAATGGGGAGAGAGTGTTAGAAAAAAAACTAACACCTGAAGAAAAAAGCCCCCCCCAAAATAGAAAAAGAGCTGATTTCTTTAGGGCAATGCCCTACAAAAGGCCCTTTTAAGGGCTATTGGTAGTTTATTGTAGGCTAGGGTTTTTTATTTGGGGGGGGCTTTTTTAATTTTATAGGGCAATTAGGTGTAATTTATTTTGGATGATTCCGTTTGTTATTTTTCGTCATTTAGTGTTTGTTATTTTTTGTAATTTAGTATTTTTTATTATTTTGTAATTTTAGATTATTATTTTTTTTAGTAGTGTTAGTTTTTTTAATGTATAATTTATTTTATTTAATTGATAGTTATTTTAATTTTAGTTTAATAGTTTAGTATAATAGTTATGTTAGGTTAATTGTTAGTTTAAACTCCGTTTTTTTTTAATTTCACAGATAAGTTTTTATTTATTTTAAGATAGGGATATTGTGATTTTAATTTAAAGTTTGGGGTTGTTAGGTTTCGGGGTTAATCGTTTAATTTCGTTTTTTGCAATGTGGGGGGCTGGCGGTTTAGCGGTTAATAGGTTTATTTAGTAGCGGTGATGTGGGAGGCCAGAGGTTTAGGGGTTAATAACTTTATTTAGTGGCAGCGATGTTGAGGAGTGGAAGAATAGGGGTTAATAGCTTTATTATAGTGTGGGCGATGTTGGGGTGTGGGGGAATAGGGGTTAATAACTTTAATATAGTGATGACGATGTCGGGGAGTGGCGGAATAGGAGTTAATAACTTTTATTAGTGGCGGCGATGTCGGGAGCAGCAGATTAGAGGGTTAATAGGTAGTTTATGGGTGTTAGTGTACTTTGTAACAGTTAAGTTATGAGTTTTATGTAACAGTTTTGTTGCGCAATACTCATAACTACTGCTCTCAGATAGCGGAGCAGATCGTGTCGGTATAGGCTGGAACGCAAGCATTTTAGCCTCATTGCACAACCTGTAATACCAGCGCTATGGAAATCCCACGCAAACATTTCTTTTTTTTTAGTGCGAGATTGACGTTGCATTACAGGCGAAAATGCTTGCGGTACAGCTATACTGACAAGACTCAAAATGGCTGTGTTACATTTTTTACGCTTAAATGGCCATTTTTCAGCATTAAAACCGTAATGCAAAACTCGTAATATCGATGGAAGTGAGTTGCAGAAGTTGTTTTGCAGAGGAGGCAGTGGGATTGTCAAGAGGGATGTTGAAGTCACCAAGAATGAGGGCAGGGGTGTCTGAGGAAAGGAAATAAGGTAGCCAGGCAGCAAAGTGATCCCGAAATTGAGTTGAGGAGCCGGGGGGGGGGTAGTATATGACTGCAACACGTATAGAGAGGGGAGAGAATAAGCGAATCATGTAGGTTTCAAATTAGGAAAATGTGATGGAAGAGATGGGTTATATTTGTTGAAAGGTGCAATGAGAGGAAATACCTGCACCACCTCCTTGTTTGTTACTAGACCTAGGAGTGTGGCTGAAGTGGAGACCCCCATGTGACAATGCAGCAGTGAATGATGTTCCTAAAGGAGAGAGCCAAGTTTCTGTGAGAGCCAGAAGGTTGAGGGAGTGGGAGATAAAGACGTCATGGATAGAAGTGAGCTTGTTGCAAACAGAGTGAGAGCTCCAGAGTGCACAAGTAGTGGCTTTAGATACAAGAGGAATGTGAGTAAGGTTACCAGAGCTTCGTTTTTTGAGTCTATGGAAAGGCACACATGGATCTGCACAGCTGGGAAGTTGTTGGGGACCAGGATTAGGGGAAATGTCACCAGCAGCTAGTATGAGCAAAAGGGAGAGTGACATGAGATGAAATGCAGATTTGCAGTAATGAGACTGTTTTTGGGATGAGGTGCAAGGGGAGAGAGAGTGTTTAGGAATGTGTGAAGTTCATGAGAACAAAAGTAAGGTGAGTTTAAGAGAGATTCCCTAATGAACAGTGGAGATTGTGAGGGGGAATAAGTAATTTAATAAATTAGTTTGTTATAGAGACAAAAGGTAGCAAAAAGTAATATGAAGATGTTTAGCAAGGAAGGAGATAGGTCTGGAGCAGAGATGTAGATTTGGGTGTCGTTTGCATACAAATGATACTGAAACCCGTGGAACTTTATTAGGGAACCTAATGATGACGTGTAGATTGAGAAGAGAAGGGGACTGAGGACAGAGTCTTTGCAGTACCCCAACAGAAAGTGGTAATGGGGCAGAGGAAGCCCCAGAGAAGGCTGCACTAAAGGTACAGTTAGACAGATAGGAAGAGAACCACAAGAGGGCTGTGTCACAAATTCCGAAGGATTGGAGGGTTTGAAGCAAAAGAGGGTGGTCAACAGTATTAAAGGCTGCAGACAGATTCAGGAGGATAAGCATGGAGAAGTGGCCTTTGGATTTTGCTATAAGTAGGTCATTGGTAACTTTAACGATTGCTGACTCTGTGGAGTGATGGAGCGAAATTCAGTTGGTCAAGGAGGGAGTGTGATGTAAGGAAATGGGAAAAGTGTGCATGTACTATCTTTTCAAGATGCTTTGAGGCAAGAGAGAGTTAGGAAATAGGGCGGTAGTTGGATGGGGAGATTGGATTGAGAGGTTTTTTGAGGATAGGTGTAATCAGTGCATGTTTTAGAGATGAGGAAAATATACCAGTGCTGATGGAGAGGTTGAAAATCTGTCTGAATATTGGGGTAAGGGTAGAAGAGAGGGAGGGGAGTAGCTGTGAGGCAGATGAGGACGAGGGGACAGGTAGTGAGGTGAAAGTGCAGTATAAGTGCAGAAACTTCTTCCTCAGTAACAGGGACAAAAGAGCTAAATATATGGCTATGTGAGTTTTGGTTGATTGCAAGTTTTTGAGGGCATGAGAGACTGGAAGCAGGTTGAGAACTAATTTCATTTCTGATGGAATCGATTTTCTTATTGAAGTTGCTGGCAAAAAGTTGCTGGGGGTGGGTGGAGAAGTGTGTTGAAAGTGGAGAACAGACATTTTGGGTTTGAAGAAAGAGTGAAGATAAGAGTAGAGAAGTATTGTTGCTTATAAAGATTAAGGGCAGAGTAGTAGGAGTTTAAGATGAACTTGTAGTGAAGAAAGCCAGCTGATTTTCTCCAGTGCCAGTAGTACGGGGACATCTGCGTAGGTATCATGTCAGAGGAGTATGCCAGGGCAGAGGTTTAGTGTGTAATTTCCGTGCTATGGTAGGAGGGGCCAGATTATCAAAGACTGATGTAAGGGTGGAATTAAACTGGCAGATAGATTAGTCAGGGCAGGAAAAGGAGGAGATGGATGAGAGGAGAGGTTTGAGAGAACTAGCAAGCTGTTGTTGATCTAATGACATAATGCTTCTGTGAAGTTTAGTGTGAGGGGTAGAAGGAGGGAGAGTTGTAGGGAGTGGATGAGGAAGGGGATGACATGTTGCAAGTGAGGAGATGATGGTTAGGAAGAAGAAAAGGGGAGTTTTTGAAGTTTGAAATAGTGCATCGGTAGCTAAAGATCAGATTAAGGGAGTCACCATCTTTGCTAATGGGTGAGTCAACCCATTGTGACAAACCGAAAGAGGAACACCTAGATTACAAGTTTTGTGTTATAGAGGGTGCGAAACGAATGCAACAAAAGTTGCGTTATTTCACCCTCCATAGCACTGCCATTACAAGTTTCTAAAAAGCCTCCTTGTGCATGCGATATGGTGGCGATGAGCTCCATACCGCACAAAATCCAAGGGCTGCTTTGACGTGTTCGTGCACGCTTTCCCCATAGACATCAATGGGGAGAGAGTGTTAGAAAAAAAACTAACACCTGAAGAAAAAAGCCCCCCCCAAAATAGAAAAAGAGCTGATTTCTTTAGGGCAATGCCCTACAAAAGGCCCTTTTAAGGGCTATTGGTAGTTTATTGTAGGCTAGGGTTTTTTATTTGGGGGGGGGCTTTTTTAATTTTATAGGGCAATTAGGTATAATTTATTTTGGATGATTCCGTTTGTTATTTTTCGTCATTTAGTGTTTGTTATTTTTTGTAATTTAGTATTTTTTATTTTTTTGTAATTTTAGATTATTTTTTTTTTTTAGTAGTGTTAGTTTTTTTAATGTATAATTTATTTTATTTAATTGATAGTTATTTTAATTTTAGTTTAATAGTTTAGTATAATAGTTATGTTAGGTTAATTGTTAGTTTAAACTCCGTTTTTTTTTAATTTCACAGATAAGTTTTTATTTATTTTAAGATAGGGATATTGTGATTTTAATTTAAAGTTTGGGGTTGTTAGGTTTCGGGGTTAATCGTTTAATTTCGTTTTTTGCAATGTGGGGGGCTGGCGGTTTAGCGGTTAATAGGTTTATTTAGTAGCGGTGATGTGGGAGGCCAGAGGTTTAGGGGTTAATAACTTTATTTAGTGGCAGCGATGTTGAGGAGTGGAAGAATAGGGGTTAATAGCTTTATTATAGTGTGGGCGATGTTGGGGTGTGGGGGAATAGGGGTTAATAACTCTAATATAGTGATGACGATGTCGGGGAGTGGCGGAATAGGAGTTAATAACTTTTATTAGTGGCGGCGATGTCGGGAGCAGCAGATTAGAGGGTTAATAGGTAGTTTATGGGTGTTAGTGTACTTTGTAACAGTTAAGTTATGAGTTTTATGTAACAGTTTTGTTGCGCAATACTCATAACTACTGCTCTCAGATAGCGGAGCAGATCGTGTCGGTATAGGCTGGAACGCAAGCATTTTAGCCTCATTGCACAACCTGTAATACCAGCGCTATGGAAATCCCACGCAAAAATTTCTTTTTGTTTAGTGCGAGATTGACGTTGCATTACAGGCGAAAATGCTTGCGGTACAGCTATACTGACAAGACTCAAAATGGCTGTGTTACATTTTTTACGCTTAAATGGCCATTTTTCAGCATTAAAACCGTAATGCAAAACTCGTAATATCGATGGAAGTGAGTTGCAGAAGTTGTTTTGCAGAGGAGGCAGTGGGATTGCCAAGAGGGATGTTGAAGTCACCAAGAATGAGGGCAGGGGTGTCTGAGGAAAGGAAATAAGGTAGCCAGGCAGCAAAGTGATCCCGAAATTGAGTTGAGGAGCCGGGGGGGGGGGGGGGGGCAGTATATGACTGCAACACGTATAGAGAGGGGAGAGAATAAGCGAATCATGTAGGTTTCAAATTAGGAAAATGTGATGGAAGAGATGGGTTATATTTGTTGAAAGGTGCAATGAGAGGAAATACCTGCACCACCTCCTTGTTTGTTACTAGACCTAGGAGTGTGGCTGAAGTGGAGACCCCCATGTGACAATGCAGCAGTGAATGATGTTCCTAAAGGAGAGAGCCAAGTTTCTGTGAGAGCCAGAAGGTTGAGGGAGTGGGAGATAAAGACGTCATGGATAGAAGTGAGCTTGTTGCAAACAGAGTGAGAGCTCCAGAGTGCACAAGTAGTGGCTTTAGATACAAGAGGAATGTGAGTAAGGTTACCAGAGCTTCGTTTTTTGAGTCTATGGAAAGGCACACATGGATCTGCACAGCTGGGAAGTTGTTGGGGACCAGGATTAGGGGAAATGTCACCAGCAGCTAGTATGAGCAAAAGGGAGAGTGACATGAGATGAAATGCAGATTTGCAGTAATGAGACTGTTTTTGGGATGAGGTGCAAGGGGAGAGAGAGTGTTTAGGAATGTGTGAAGTTCATGAGAACAAAAGTAAGGTGAGTTTAAGAGAGATTCCCTAATGAACAGTGGAGATTGTGAGGGGGAATAAGTAATTTAATAAATTAGTTTGTTATAGAGACAAAAGGTAGCAAAAAGTAATATGAAGATGTTTAGCAAGGAAGGAGATAGGTCTGGAGCAGAGATGTAGATTTGGGTGTCGTTTGCATACAAATGATACTGAAACCCGTGGAACTTTATTAGGGAACCTAATGATGACGTGTAGATTGAGAAGAGAAGGGGACTGAGGACAGAGCCTTTGCAGTACCCCAACAGAAAGTGGTAATGGGGCAGAGGAAGCCCCAGAGAAGGCTGCACTAAAGGTACAGTTAGACAGATAGGAAGAGAACCACAAGAGGGCTGTGTCACAAATTCCGAAGGATTGGAGGGTTTGAAGCAAAAGAGGGTGGTCAACAGTATTAAAGGCTGCAGACAGATTCAGGAGGATAAGCATGGAGAAGTGGCCTTTGGATTTTGCTATAAGTAGGTCATTGGTAACTTTAACGATTGCTGACTCTGTGGAGTGATGGAGCGAAATTCAGTTGGTCAAGGAGGGAGTGTGATGTAAGGAAATGGGAAAAGTGTGCATGTACTATCTTTTCAAGATGCTTTGAGGCAAGAGAGAGTTAGGAAATAGGGCGGTAGTTGGATGGGGAGATTGGATTGAGAGGTTTTTTGAGGATAGGTGTAATCAGTGCATGTTTTAGAGATGAGGAAAATATACCAGTGCTGATGGAGAGGTTGAAAATCTGTCTGAATATTGTGGTAAGGGTAGAAGAGAGGGAGGGGAGTAGCTGTGAGGCAGATGAGGACGAGGGGACAGGTAGTGAGGTGAAAGTGCAGTATAAGTGCAGAAACTTCTTCCTCAGTAACAGG
Organism: Bombina bombina; assembly: GCF_027579735.1. Lineage (NCBI taxonomy): Eukaryota > Metazoa > Chordata > Amphibia > Anura > Bombinatoridae > Bombina > Bombina bombina. The sequence goes on along the minus strand of NC_069502.1, from coordinate 525,532,735 downwards.
GACAAAAGAGCTAAATATATGGCTATGTGAGTTTTGGTTGATTGCAAGTTTTTGAGGGCATGAGAGACTGGAAGCAGGTTGAGAACTAATTTCATTTCTGATGGAATCGATTTTCTTATTGAAGTTGCTGGCAAAAAGTTGCTGGGGGTGGGTGGAGAAGTGTGTTGAAAGTGGAGAACAGACATTTTGGGTTTGAAGAAAGAGTGAAGATAAGAGTAGAGAAGTATTGTTGCTTATAAAGATTAAGGGCAGAGTAGTAGGAGTTTAAGATGAACTTGTAGTGAAGAAAGCCAGCTGATTTTCTCCAGTGCCAGTAGTACGGGGACATCTGCGTAGGTATCATGTCAGAGGAGTATGCCAGGGCAGAGGTTTAGTGTGTAATTTCCGTGCTATGGTAGGAGGGGCCAGATTATCAAAGACTGATGTAAGGGTGGAATTAAACTGGCAGATAGATTAGTCAGGGCAGGAAAAGGAGGAGATGGATGAGAGGAGAGGTTTGAGAGAACTAGCAAGCTGTTGTTGATCTAATGACATAATGCTTCTGTGAAGTTTAGTGTGAGGGGTAGAAGGAGGGAGAGTTGTAGGGAGTGGATGAGGAAGGGGATGACATGTTGCAAGTGAGGAGATGATGGTTAGGAAGAAGAAAAGGGGAGTTTTTGAAGTTTGAAATAGTGCATCGGTAGCTAAAGATCAGATTAAGGGAGTCACCATCTTTGCTAATGGGTGAGTCAACCCATTGTGACAAACCGAAAGAGGAACACCTAGATTACAAGTTTTGTGTTATAGAGGGTGCGAAACGAATGCAACAAAAGTTGCGTTATTTCACCCTCCATAGCGCTGCCATTACAAGTTTCTAAAAAGCCTCCTTGTGCATGCGATATGGTGGCGATGAGCTCCATACCGCACAAAATCCAAGGGCTGCTTTGACGTGTTCGTGCACGCTTTCCCCATAGACATCAATGGGGAGAGAGTGTTAGAAAAAAAACTAACACCTGAAGAAAAAAGCCCCCCCCAAAATAGAAAAAGAGCTGATTTCTTTAGGGCAATGCCCTACAAAAGGCCCTTTTAAGGGCTATTGGTAGTTTATTGTAGGCTAGGGTTTTTTATTTGGGGGGGGGGCTTTTTTAATTTTATAGGGCAATTAGGTGTAATTTATTTTGGATGATTCCGTTTGTTATTTTTCGTCATTTAGTGTTTGTTATTTTTTGTAATTTAGTATTTTTTATTTTTTTGTAATTTTAGATTATTTTTTTTTTTTAGTAGTGTTAGTTTTTTTAATGTATAATTTATTTTATTTAATTGATAGTTATTTTAATTTTAGTTTAATAGTTTAGTATAATAGTTATGTTAGGTTAATTGTTAGTTTAAACTCCGTTTTTTTTTAATTTCACAGATAAGTTTTTATTTATTTTAAGATAGGGATATTGTGATTTTAATTTAAAGTTTGGGGTTGTTAGGTTTCGGGGTTAATCGTTTAATTTCGTTTTTTGCAATGTGGGGGGCTGGCGGTTTAGCGGTTAATAGGTTTATTTAGTAGCGGTGATGTGGGAGGCCAGAGGTTTAGGGGTTAATAACTTTATTTAGTGGCAGCGATGTTGAGGAGTGGAAGAATAGGGGTTAATAGCTTTATTATAGTGTGGGCGATGTTGGGGTGTGGGGGAATAGGGGTTAATAACTTTAATATAGTGATGACGATGTCGGGGAGTGGCGGAATAGGAGTTAATAACTTTTATTAGTGGCGGCGATGTCGGGAGCAGCAGATTAGAGGGTTAATAGGTAGTTTATAGGTGTTAGTGTACTTTGTAACAGTTAAGTTATGAGTTTTATGTAACAGTTTTGTTGCGCAATACTCATAACTACTGCTCTCAGATAGCGGAGCAGATCGTGTCGGTATAGGCTGGAACGCAAGCATTTTAGCCTCATTGCACAACCTGTAATACCAGCGCTATGGAAATCCCACGCAAAAATTTCTTTTTGTTTAGTGCGAGATTGACGTTGCATTACAGGCGAAAATGCTTGCGGTACAGCTATACTGACAAGACTCAAAATGGCTGTGTTACATTTTTTACGCTTAAATGGCCATTTTTCAGCATTAAAACCGTAATGCAAAACTCGTAATATCGATGGAAGTGAGTTGCAGAAGTTGTTTTGCAGAGGAGGCAGTGGGATTGTCAAGAGGGATGTTGAAGTCACCAAGAATGAGGGCAGGGGTGTCTGAGGAAAGGAAATAAGGTAGCCAGGCAGCAAAGTGATCCCGAAATTGAGTTGAGGAGCCGGGGGGGGGGGTAGTATATGACTGCAACACGTATAGAGAGGGGAGAGAATAAGCGAATCATGTAGGTTTCAAATTAGGAAAATGTGATGGAAGAGATGGGTTATATTTGTTGAAAGGTGCAATGAGAGGAAATACCTGCACCACCTCCTTGTTTGTTACTAGACCTAGGAGTGTGGCTGAAGTGGAGACCCCCATGTGACAATGCAGCAGTGAATGATGTTCCTAAAGGAGAGAGCCAAGTTTCTGTGAGAGCCAGAAGGTTGAGGGAGTGGGAGATAAAGACGTCATGGATAGAAGTGAGCTTGTTGCAAACAGAGTGAGAGCTCCAGAGTGCACAAGTAGTGGCTTTAGATACAAGAGGAATGTGAGTAAGGTTACCAGAGCTTCGTTTTTTGAGTCTATGGAAAGGCACACATGGATCTGCACAGCTGGGAAGTTGTTGGGGACCAGGATTAGGGGAAATGTCACCAGCAGCTAGTATGAGCAAAAGGGAGAGTGACATGAGATGAAATGCAGATTTGCAGTAATGAGACTGTTTTTGGGATGAGGTGCAAGGGGAGAGAGAGTGTTTAGGAATGTGTGAAGTTCATGAGAACAAAAGTAAGGTGAGTTTAAGAGAGATTCCCTAATGAACAGTGGAGATTGTGAGGGGGAATAAGTAATTTAATAAATTAGTTTGTTATAGAGACAAAAGGTAGCAAAAAGTAATATGAAGATGTTTAGCATTTTTACAAAAGTGAGAACCAATTAAACACATTAAACACAGTATTACAGCAGCACTAGCATAAGGAAACAGTGAGATACATAAAACACAATATTACAAAAGTACTTGCCTTGTGTCTTGTCCCTTGTCCAATCCTTGTCTAATTCTTGTATAATTCTTATCTTAGTGCCTCACTTATAAAATGTTCACTTCACAAATGTAAACATATGCTATCGTTACAATGCTCACTCCCCCGGCAATGCACCCCCAATGCAATGCACAGCCCAAGCTAGTGTTAAATTTACAGGCAGGGCAGTCAGCTGTATCCACTAAATTAGTTGATTGCTAAGTTAAAGACAATTGAAAAGTTAGATTCTGGTCAGGTCAGGGTGAGATAAGTTAAGATAAACAAGACAGTAACATTTGGAGGAGGTTGAAGCTATGGCATACGACAGCTATACATTTAAGAATAATAGCAAGTATTGACAAGGATTGAACATTACATGGCAATTAACAAAACATTAGAAGTAAGACATTGGGAATATCATTACAATAAATGCAGGACTTAACAACCTAAAATCATATGCTCAATATACAGTACATATACGCATACCAAAAGAGAGTTACAGGAGAGGAGAAAGCACCAGAATTCAGTGAATAGTTTACAGATGAACAGGGACTCTATTCACATTCCAAAAGAGAGTTATTTATGAGGATACCTATATCTCAAAATCAAAAGATGTTACAGACATTAACATTGGCATTTAGAACTTCCTTGAAAAATAAAGAAACAAAAGTTTTTCCATATCCCAAAAAATCCACTTAAAGTGAAGGTAAACTTTGATGAATGAAAGCCCGTTTTTAAAAAAAAAAAAACTTAAAAACAGGGGCACTTTCATTCATCAAAGTTTACAAAGCAGCCGTTTTGATTAAAAACTTACCTTTTTTTTTCTTTTCACAGCCAGAGCAGCTTTCCCCTCCTGGAAATCCTCTCTTCACACGTCAGCAATGAATAATCCGGCTTCCTCCAATCACAGCATGGCCTCAGACAATGACTACCCTGGGGGGAAAACTGTGATTGGAGGAAGCCGGATTAGTCATTGCTGACGTGTGAAGAGAGGATTTCCAGGAGGGGGAAGTTGCTCTGGCTGTGAAAAAAACAAAGGTAAGTGTTTAATCAAAACGGCTGCTTTATAAACTTTGATGAATGAAAGTGCCCCTGTTTTTAATGGTATTTTTAAAAAACGGGCTTTCATTCACCAATGTTTACCTTCACTTTAAGGGAGGGTCAAAAGGGGGGGCTTATTTATAAGGATACCTATAACTCAAAAACAAAAGATGTAACACATGTGAAAATTGGAATTTAGATTCTCCTTGAAAAATAAATAAACACGTATTTTACCATTTCCCAAAAATCCACTGAAGGTAGGGGGGTCAAAATGGGGGCATATTTATGAAGATACCTATATCTTAAAAACAAAAGATGTTACAGATGTGAAAATTTGTATTTATCCTCTCCATAAACAATAAAGAAAATCAGTTTTTACCATTTCCCAAAAAATTCACTTAAGGGGAGTCAAAAGTCTGGGCTTATTTATGAGGATACCTATATCTCAAAAACAAAAGATGTTACAGACTTGAAAATTGGTATTTAGATTCTCCTTGAAAAATAAAGAAACACGTGTTTTATCATATCCCAAAAAATCCACTTAAGGGGGGTGAAAAGGGGGGGGGCTTATTTATGAGAATACCTATAGCTCAAAAACAATAGATGTTGCAGACGTGAAAAATGGTATTTAGATTCTCTTTGAAAAATAAAGAAACACTAACGACTAGATTACGAGTTGTGCGTTAAGGTAAAAAAGCAGCGTTAACAGGTCCTAACGCTGCTTTTTTACGCCCGCTGCTATTACGAGTCTTGCAGGTTTAGGGGCACTGTACACTTCTTTGGCCTTACCGCAAAACGGCTTACGTAAACTTTGTAAAGTCTTTTTTATATGGGACTTCCATAGCGCCAGTATTACGAGTCTGTCCTGGGAGGCCAAAAAGTGAGCGGTACACCCTCTACCTCCAAGATCTGTAACGCATTCTAAAGTCTGTAGTAGTAGAGTTTTATGGTACAACGCCGTAGCATAAAACTCATAACTAAAGTGCTAAAAAGTACACTTACACCCATAAACTACTTATTAACCTCTAAACCGAGGCCCTCCCACATCGCAAATACTAAAATAAATTTTTTAACCCCTAATCTGCCGCTCCGGACATCGCCGCCACTATAATAAACATATTAACCCCTAAACCTCCGCACTCCCGCCTCGCAAACACTAGTTAAAGGACCAGTCAACACATTAAATTTGCATAATCAACAAATGCAAGATAACAAGACAATGCAATAGCACTTAGTCTGAACTTCAAATGAGTAGTAGATTTTTTTATAACAAATTTCAAAGTTATGTATATTTCCACTCCCCTTGTACCATGTGATAGCAATCAGCCAATCACAAATGCATATACGTATAGTCTGTGAATTCTTGCACATGCTCAGTAGGATCTGGTGACTCAAAAAGTGTAAATATAAAAGACTGTGCACATTTTTTTTTAAAGGAAGTAAATTGGAAACTTGTTTAAAATTACATGCTGTATCCGAATCATGAAAATGTAATTTATCCTGAGTGTCCCTTTAAATAATATTAACCCCTAATCTGCTATCCCTAACATCGCCGCCACCTACCTACATATATTAACCCCTAATCTGCCGTCCCCAACGTCACTGCCACTATATTAAATGTATTAACCCCTAAATCTAAGTCTAACCCTAACCCTAACACCCCCTAGCTTAAATATAATTTAAATAAATCTAAATAAAATTACTATAATTAACTAAATTATTCCTATTCAAAACTAAATACTTACCTATGAAATAAACCCTAAGCTAGCTACTATATAACTAATAGTTACATTGTAGCTAGCTTAGGGTTTATTTTTATTTTACAAGCAAGTTTGTATTTATTTTAACTAGGTAGAATAGTTACTAAATAGTTATTAACTATTTAATAACTACCTAGCTAAAATAAATAAAAAAGTACCTGTAAAATAAAACCTAACCTAAGTTACACTAACACCTAACACTACACTACAATTAAATAACTTACCTAAATTAAATACAATTTAATTAATTACATACAATTAATTAAAGTACAAAAAACCCCCCACTAAATTACAGAAAATAATAAACAAATTACAAGATATTTAAACTATTTACACCTAATCTAATAGCCCTAACAAAATAAACCCCCCCAAAAAAATGAAAAAAAATCCCTAGCCTAAACTAAACTATCAATAGCCCTCAAAAGGGCCTTTTGCGGGGCATTGCCCCAAAGTAATCAGTTCTTTTACCTGTAAAATACAAAAAACCCCCCCAAAAGTAAAACCCACCACCCACAAAAAGGGCATTTGGATGGGCATTGCCCTTAAAAGGGCAGTTAGCTCTATTGCAGGCCCAAACCCTAACCTAAAAATAAAACCCACCCCAATACACCCTTAAAAAAACAGCCAATAGAATGCAAGCTTAATCCTATTGGCTGATTGGATCAGCCAAGAGGATTTTTTCTACCTTAATTCCGATTGGCTGATAAAATTTGTATTTATTTTAACTAGGTAGAATAGTTAAAAAGGGACGCCATCTTGGATGACGTCACTTAAAGGTACCTTTATTCAGTAAGAAGACTCCGGATGAAGAGGATGCTCCGCGTCAGATGTCTTGACGATGGACCCGCTTCGCGTCGGATGGATGAAGATAGAAGATGCTGTCTGGATGAAGACTTCTGCCCGTCTGGAGGACCACTTCGCCTGGCTTGGATGAAGACTCCTCCCGGCTTCGTTGAGGACTTTGACCCGGTTGTATGAAGACTTCTGCCGCTTCCTTGAGGATGGATATCTGGCCTTTTCAGGGCAATGGGGAGTTTAGGTTTTTTTAGTTAGCATTTTATTTGGGGGGTTGGTTGTGTGGGTGGTGGGTTTTTCTGTTGGGGGGGTTGTTTGTATTTTTTTTTACAGGTAAAAGAGCTGATTACTTTGGGGCAATGCCCTGCAAAAGGCCCTTTTAAGGGCTATTGATAGTTTAGTTTAGGCTAGGGTTTTTTTATTTTGGGGGGTTATTTTGATAGGGCTGTTAGATTAGGTGTAATTAGTTTAAATATCTTGTAATTTGTTTATTATTTTCTGTAATTTAGTGGGGGGGGGGGGTTGTACTTTAGTTAAATGTATGTAATTTATTTAATTGTATTTAATTTAGGTAAGTTATTTAATTGTAGTGTAGTGTTAGGTGTTAGTGTAACTTAGGTTAGGTTTTATTTTACAAGTACTTTTGTATTTATTTTAGCTAGGTCGTTATTAAATAGTTACACCTGCAGTGTAGGTTCCCCCCTAACCCCCAACCTCTCTGATCCCCCCAAAAAAGTTTTCTAACCCTCCCCCTCTACCTATTTGCCACCATCTTAGGTACTGACAGCTGTATGCCAGTACCCAGTTTGCTGAAAAATTGGCATTTTAAAAAATAAATAAATAAAAGTCCCATTTTTTTCTGTAGTGTAACTGCCCCCCCTTAATACACTACCTCCCCTCCCAGATCCCTTTCTGTTAACGGATCCCACATGGGATCCCCCTCATTGCCCCTACTCCCTCCTTTCCCCTTAATGACGCAGTTTTTTTTAATGTATTCCCTGTAGCGTAGCCGAGTGGTCCCACCCTCTCCTGCCCTCCTCCCGCCTCCTCCAGCGATGGGCCGTCCACCTGCCTCCTTCCTTACGCTCCCACCCACCAATGATCAGCACCACTCTGCAAACCTATTTCTGCACTGCCCCACTTGTGGGGCATGCAGAAATAGCGCAATCTCGCTATTTTGAGCGACATCACGGCAGAGAGAAGCCGAGGACTGCAGTGTCGTACAGGGTACGGTGCTGGTTGTTTAGGGGTTATGAGGATACCTATATCTCAAAAACCAAAGATGTTACAGACGTTAATATTGGTATTTAGATTCTCCTTTAAAAATAAAGAAACTCATGTTTTACCATTTCCCAAAAATCCACTTAAAGGGGGTGAAAAGGGGGGTGATTTATGAGGATACCTATAGCTCAAAAACCGAAGATGTTAGAAAAGTAAAAATTATAATTTAAAATCTTCATTATAAAGTAAGTTTACATGCCAAATTTCTTGTTCCTAAAGTCAAGAAGTTCTCAAGATATTGGTATCAATAAAAAAATTAGTAGTCTTTTTTCACATATGACAGTTGAGTCATAGGGGCCCATTTATCAAGCTCCAAATGGCTGCAGGCTCACCAGAAACACCAGTTATAAAGCAGCGCTCTGAGCAGGTGGACAGACATCGCCGCAATTCAACCCTATCGAGTACGATCAGGTTGATTGAAATCCACCTGCTGGTGCAATGCTGAATACAGAGAGCGTATTGCTCTCCGCATTCAGCGAGGTCTGTCGGACATGATCCACAATGTCGGATCAGGTCTGACAGACCTTTGTTAAATATGCCCAATAATATATAATTACAGTTTAATATTAATGCAATTGTAAACAGAATAATAATAAAATATTTTTGATGTGCCAGTCATATACCCCACCCACAACTTAGCTGATTGGTGCCCATGTACAAGAAACACAGAGAGAATTAATAACAACTCACAAAGTTCATGTCAGCGAGTGTGCTACCCGAACGGGTACACTTGTGAGGGCATACGTCATTGTGAGTGGTTGTGGTTTTCGCTATTTTTTACAAATCACAAAATCCACACAAGCGAAGCCACAGGCAACAGCTAGTATATATATATATATATATATATATATATATATATATACATATACAGTATCTCACAAAAGTGAGTACATCCCTCAGATTTTTGTAAATAGTTTATTATGGGGCCTAGTTATCAAGCCGTCAACCTCTAATACGCTGGAATTCCGCAGCGTATTTGTGGCGAGGCTGATACGCCTTAGTTATCAAAGGCTCGAGACCGGCAAAAGTAGAATTTTGTGACGTAAGCATCGATCCGCCGGACTCAGTCCGACACAGATCAATTTTTACGTCACTCCAGATGTTCCGCACACAAGTGCGGCACATTCTCACTACTTTTGCTAGTTATCAAAAAACTAGCAGGTACGCTCGGCACTTTTACGGCCCAGCGTACCTGGTTTTCAATCCGCCACCCCTGGAGGCGGCGGATCCCATAGGAATCAATGGGAGTCTGACCATAGCGAAAGTACAAGTTCGCTGCTGACAGACATCCCATTGATTTCTATGGGAGCTGTCTACACCTAACACCCTAACATATACCCCGAGTCTAAACACCACTAATCTGTCCCCCCTACACCGCCGCAACTAAATAAATGTATTACCCCCTAAACCGCCGCTCCCGGAGCCCACCGCAACTATAATAAATGTATTAACCCCTAAACCGCCGCTCCCGGAGCCCACCGCAAGCTACTCTATACATATGAACCCCTAAACCGCCGCTCCCGGAGCCCACCGCAACTATAATAAATGTATTAACCCCTAAACTGCCGCTCCCTGAACCCGCCGCAACCTATATTAAATGTATTAACCCCTATCCTGCCCCCCCTACACCGTCGCCACCTATAATAAATTTATTAACCCCTAATCTGCCCCCCCTACACCGTCGCCACCTATAATAAATTTATTAACCCCTATCCTGCCCCCCACTATGCCGCCGCCACTGTAATAAAATTATTAACCCCTAAACCTAAGTCTAACCCTAACCCTAACGCCCCCCTAACTTAAATATTAATTAAATAAATCTAAATAAATTAACTCTTATTAACTAAATGAATCCTATTTAAAACTAAATACTTACCTTTAAAATAAACCCTAATATAGCTACAATATAAATAATAATTATATTCTAGCTATTTTAGGATTTATTTGTATTTTACAGGCAACTTTCAATTTATTTTAACCAGGTACAATAGCTATTAAATAGTTATTAACTATTTAATAGCTTACCTAGCTAAAATAAAGAGAAATCTACCTGTTAAATAAATCCTAACCTAAGTTACAATTACACCTAACACTACACTATACTTTAATAAATTATTCCTATTTAAAAATAAATACTTACCTGTAAAATAAACCCTAAGATAGCTACAATATAATTAATAATTATATTATAGCTATCTTAGGATTTATATTTATTTTACAGGTAACTTTGTATTTATTTTAGCTAGTTATAATAGTTATTAAATAGTTATTAACTATTTAATAACTACCTAGCTAAAAGAAATACAAAATTACCTGTAAAATAAATCCTAACTTAAGTTACAATTAAACCTAATACTACACTATCATTAAATTAATTAAACTACCTACAAATAACTACAATTAAATACAATTACATAAACTAACTAAAGTACAAAAAATAAAAAAAAGCTAAGTTACAAAAAATAAAAAAATAAGTTACAAACATGTTAAAAATATTACAACAATTTTAAGCTACTTACACCTAATCTAAGCCCCCTAATAAAATAACAAACCCCCCCAAAATAAAAAAATGCCCTACCCTATTCTACATTAAATACATTTCAAAGCTCTTTTACCTTACCAGCCCTTAAAAGTTGTATGGTGGCGTCCATCATCCACTGTTTCTTCTTGCCACTCTCTTGTCTGGTATTTTCTAAGGGGTGATGATAGAGAAGTTTTAGGTGCTGGAATGGGAGATTCAAAAACTGGTGCATCAGTATCTACTGAATTAGAGATAGTGGCAGTAAAGGACTCCTCACTTGTTGGTTCTGTGTTGAGTATTAAATATGTAATATTATTTACAGCATCTAGGAAAGGAGAGGGCAAGTGAGCTCTCACCCTTTTTGGGAATTCATTCAGCTTTTTGCTGGTTTGGTTTATTTACCCTGTAGTGAGCATATTTTTATCAAATATTTTAACAATGTATTCTTCTTTTATCGTTTTATAAAAAGTAATGTGAATATGGGGTGCAGATGTATTTTATTAGTTTCAAGCATTCACTATATATTTTGTTTTGGTTCTCGTTTGTGCTTGTCTGAACATTAAAGAAATTACAAATGAAGTGAGTCAGTCAATTCCAAGATAGATCTTTTGGTCCTAGATCATGCTGTGCTTTTGTTGAAATGCCAAGTGTCTTCTTTAGGCTTTTCCTTAGTAAAGAAAACATAGTGGTAGCTTTATGTGTGAACAGATTTTTTTTTCTTTTTCAAAACAGTTTTTATTCACATAGGAATTGGTAAAAATATAATGTTGTTGTTTCTGCCGACATGTGCAGTTGGGGGATTGCTATTTAGATCACAATTTTTTTTCCTCCATAATTAATCGGACAAATGGTGTCTTCATAGTCTCTGGTTCTGTGCATACAGATAAAATAAATGCAGCTGACACTGAAACACAATAGGCTATATTACAAGTGATGCGCTAACTGTTGCGCAAGAGCGATATAGAAATATTGAGCCTCGCTAACTTGTTCTGATATTACAAGTAGAAAGAAAGCATGTTCAAATTTAACACGTGTCAGGTTAGCGCGACTGAAGACCTTGCATGAAAGGTTAGGGTTAAAATAAAAGTTGCACCAAATACAACATAAATATATTAAAATATACTGCTACACTCGTATAAACACCATCTAATAAAAATTACTCATAATAGTCAAACTTTTTTTATAAGGGTTAAAAGGTATATGGTATATGGTCATGTATTTTACTGCAAAGTGCTATATGTGTCTAAATAAAAAATCTATAATAATATTTAATGTTTTACTGTGTATTGACTGTATAAATTTAACATTCCAATGTTCTTCACATACAGTAAAATGTTATTTTTTGTGTTAAAAATATATTTGTATATATATATATATATATATATATATATATATACAGTATATGTGTGTGTGTATGTTCCTTTACCTGTATTTATTCCTATAGATATATATTTTACATTGACATTATTAGATGTATATAGAAATATACATTTAATAATAAAAATTACATTTTTGTCTATGTGAAAAACATTTGAATTTAAAATATGCGTAATTTTAAAATATGCGTACTATATATATATATATATATATATATATATATTCTCTGGATTATTTAGATTTTTTTAATACATCTATGATAACTATTTACATTATTTATTAATATTTTTCAACATTTTATATTTAATAAATACATAGTGCACCATAAAATTTACTCTTTTTTAGGTTTATGCGCACAAATCCGATAATTACGCTCGAGTGGGATCACTAAATAGCGTGCCACTAATAATAGTAATCTAACCCTTTGTGGAAATGATTTAGCTGTTGTCAAAAAAGTTTGTAGAGATAGTATTATGTTGTTTGCTAAATAACTGCTTGAATGGGATACAGAGAAGATTATTTGTAATGCATAAAAACATACTATTAAATATGAAAGTAAGAGTTAAACAGAAAGCAACTATCACACATTGGGATTGCTGGTGGTAGCTAGAGGGTGGAGCAGTCAGTTCTGCCCTTGGTGTTGCCTTCTTGGTTTCTGAAAATAATCAATTGCAGCAGGGAGACTCTGGCAATATTTTTTTTTTTTTTTTTAGAAAATGAGGCGTCCATGACAGCAATATATACAGGTTTTTATGATAGAGAATGCTCTTCTTATAGAGATAGGTAACTCACAATATTGTATCCTCTTGTGTGTTGTGTCAATGGCACATCATTCAAAAGAAGAAAATAAAGACAACCGCACAGTGAGCATTGTGCTGAGCTGTTTTGATGTTTTATATGTTGTTAACATTTAAGCCCTACTGTAGGTCATTTTTCAGTGAAAAACCCCAACATAATATATATTGTTTAATTCAGCAGACCCAGCAGATTCAAACTATACCATTCTATGTGTATATCATGACGCATGGAAGCTCTACAACAAAGAGCTAGATTACAAGATGTGCGCTAACTGTAGCTTTCAAGCAATAAGGGGTATTTCACTGCTCTTTGTGCGGAGTTGAAAGTAAACATGTTCACTTGAGCGCAATCTAATTTAATATGCGTTGGGTTACTGTGACTTTAGCTATCTGGTTAACTGTTAAGCATGCTCTCATGGGGAACACCACATAGCTGGTGTGACCACTTTGGATTTACCTTTTGGGACATTTGAAAAAAATGCCAGTTAGGCATCGAAACGTCATGTTTTTCCCAAGATTTTAACTTTTTGTATTATTAAAAGCTAAATTTTACTTAAAAATGACCAGTGAGTGCTGCCTTTTTTGCATAGTACATACTGTTTTGACATTGCACCCTGGCAGCTGCTACTAAATATATGGTGTGCATTCCTACACAGGACTTTGCTTTATATATATATATATATATAAAATCGACCTAATTTATTTATAATTATTTATAATAAAAATATTTAGAATTTGTTGAGCATGCTTGAATAAATGAGGTCAGGTTAGCGCGCTAGTATGGGTGTCAATTTTTTTCCGTTTTCACGCACCTTTGAAGTCTATGGGGAAATACATTAATGTGGTCGCAATAGTCTAAGCTCCATTTTTTATGCGCAACAGGTTTTTTACTCTAACTCTAACTTTTTACTTTCAACTCATAATAATGTTGGGTTGAGCGTGCTTGAACAAATGAGGTCGGGTTAGCGCACTAGTGAGGGTGTCAATTTTTTTCAGTTTTCACGCACCTTTGAACTCTATGGGGAAATACATTAACGTGGTCGCAGTATTTTAAGCTTCATTTTTTGTGCGCACCAGGTTTATGCTCTAACTATAACTTTTTACTTTCAACTCAAAATATGAGCGCAACCCGATGCATGCAAAAAGCCTCCATCTAGCGAAGTTAAAGCGTGAGCAGGAGCGCTAAATTGCACTCCACTCATAATCTGGCCAAAATGTTTTAAAATATGTACATTTTTTTAAATTTCCATGTAAAAGTTTGTAAAAATAGCATGTGTGTTTTTCTAACTCTACAGGCAAATAAAGAAGGGGGTTATCCTCATATAAATAAGGATCTTTGGGTATATGTATATAACTGGTCACCCATCCGTCTCTATTCAAATAAATGCACATTTATACAGGCCAGGTTACCATTATTACCACAGTTATCACCAGGCTATAAACACCTATATAGGGGCATTTTTTTAAGAGGGCTTCTGGGCTTTAAAACATGGATCTCTAGGCCTTTTTTGACTAGAGACCTCCTGCCTGCAAACAAGTGTTATCCACACTTAATACATTGTGTAGATGACGACCACGTATTGTCATATGCACGTTAAGGGACATTCCAGCCAAAGCTGGAATCGACATGGATGCATTTCAGCTTTGAATAGAAGCATTTTTGTAATATACATGCATTAGCAAAACTGCTTCTAATTAAAGCTATAGCTGTTTCAAATGTGTATTTAAGTATGCACTGTGCACCAGCATTTTAAATACAGCACTTGCTCAGAGAGCCTAAGGTGCTTGCACCATCTGGCATTGACTTAATTTGTTAGATGCTGACATAATACAAGCCCCACTGATGCTCTGAGCAGCTGCAATATTTTAAATGCTGGTACACTGAGATTGAGAATATGTAGCCTCACATGCACGTGCAAAGGAAAAGGTTAACAACATAACTGTGCTAACTTTTAGTAGAAACATTTTTTGCCAATACATTTACTGTATATTGCAAATATGTTTGTATTCAAAGATGTAATTCATCTATGTGCATTTAAATTTTGACTGGAATGTTCCTTTAAAGGGTTAATGCATTTTGAATGAATTGTTACATCAGCTGTATAGTATTAAATGTGTTGGAAATTGATTCTTAAAAGTGTAGGTGTTATTTTGCGATCTGTTCTATGCAATCAAAAATGCATGCCTGAGTATTACAAGTTGTTGGTTAAAATTGAACTTGTAATCTGACCCTTAATATTTTGCAGCTGCTGTAATAATTGATTGATAACATGTTCTGCAGAAAATATAAAGTACAGTGTCCTTTTCGGCAGGATTTCTAAACTGCAGTCCTCACGTACCCCTACTTTACTGGAGCACAGGTGAAATAATCAGCTAATGAGAGCAAGTTAGTAACTATGGTCACTGATCATCTGATTTTTTTCACCTGTGCTCTAGTTTGGATATCATGAAATCTGAAAAAGGCAGCCCCGGGACCGTATAGGGGGAGGGGCTTTTGACCCCATAGCAGGGAATGACCTGGAGGTGGTTGTAGGGGGTGGGGCTAGGAGAGACGTTATCTTGGCGGGAAGAAGCTCCCTCCCCTTTTTTGGTGACTGTTGTCGCAGCTTGTTCCGGGTGGCTTGCCTGGTTTGAGTGGTAAATTGGGGCTTGGTACCTCCTGTGGTGCAGGAGAGGGTGAATTGTGGAGAGGTAAATTAGGTGGAGACAGACAGCTGGGCAAGCCCCGTGGGTAGTTATTCTACAGTGTTATTTATAATGTTTGATATTTATTTGTTGTGTTAAAAAGTTGTTAATAAATAAACTGCAGCCTTTTATACCCCAGAGACGTTGTATGTGTATTATTTTAACAGGGAATGTAATACCTAATTAGGGGGTCAAGCTATTTTTTGCCTAAATGGACATGAAACCCAAAAATGTTCTTTCTTGATTTAGCTAGAGCACACAATTTTAAAAACTTTCCAGTTTACTTCAATTATCAAACGTGCTTTATGCTCTTGGAATCATTTGTTAAAGGAGCAATAATGCACTACTGATTTCTAACTGAACACATGGGCGAGCCAATGACAATCGGTAGAAATATGCATCCACCAATCAGCAGCTGGAACCTAGGTTATTTGCTGCTCCTGAGCTTACCTAGATAAACCTTTCAGCAAAGGATAACAACAGAAGGAAGCAAGTTAAATAAAAGAAGTGAATTGGAAAGTTGTTTAAAGTTGCATGCTCTTTCTGAATCCTAAAAGAAAAAAAAATTGGGTTTCATATGCCTAAAATTAATCTATTTCATAAAATGTAAATTCATCTGTGGTTAACTGAACTATTATGCTTATCCAGGAGGAAACTACAATTGCTTAGAATATATTGTCACTTTAACCCGGATAAAAATAATTATGATTACTGGATTAAAATATTTCCTCTGACTGACAATCCTGGAACCATTTTGTTTTTGGTAATATTTCAACAATAGTTGATTTGAGGCCTTTGAAAAATATTCATTCCATTTGCATTCTGTGTTTTTTCATGCCAGGAACTTTACATCAAATACAAAGAGCTTAGACATAACAAAATACATATTTACCAGTTCAAAAACACCAATGTGATTAAAAAACATGGATAATAACAAATTACCACTGTCTGGAATTATCCATAAATTATTCTGTAGATGTAAGATTGTATTATAAGAATGAACACATTAACATTGAGTACAGCAATAAAACTTTTTGGATATATAATTATAATTTCACTCATTTACTAAATTACCATATAAAAAGTCTTCTGTTTCACAGTTATTTTCATTAACTCTTCAAATTGAAATTAATTGTTGAGTGGAACAAAATGAATTCAGAGCATTTAACTCATTTGGTTTATCCTTTTTGATGGCTTTTTGTCAAACATCGCAGTAACAAAATGTTCGAACATTATAAACGTTTTTCAAATGCTTTGTAACTATTGTTGATTGATTGTCCTCTTATTCAAACAGTACATCTTTGTATTTAAAATATATATAAGTAGGTCATTTTAGACATGAAATTCTTATTATAAACAAAGAAAACTCACTGTGTTTAAAATGTCTCCTTAAGCATTTTGGCATGATCCATTGAACAAAATTAACTTTAATAGCTCTGATTGTGTAACAATATGACTGTATTTATATGAAATGCATAATCCCTAAGTATTTTAATCAAATAATTATTTACAAATATTTAGAATAGCAAGAAGTTACAAAATGCACTTCAGATCTTACTTAAAGGGACTCTGAACCCAAAAAAAATTCTTTCATGATTCAGATAGAAAATACAAATTTAAACAACATTTCAATTTACTTCTATTATTTATTTTGCTTCATTTTTTAGATATCATTAGTTGAAGAAAAAGCAATGCACATGGGTGAGCCAATCACACAAGGCTTCTATGTGCAGCCACCAATAAGCAGCTACTGAGCATATCTAGATATGCTTTTCAGAAGAATATAAAGAGAATAAAACAAATGAGATAGTAGAAGTAAATTAGAAAGATGTTTAAAATTGCATTCTCTTTCTAAATCATGAAATAAAAAATGTGAGTTTCATGTACCTTTAACCTTATCTTGCAACCTTGTCTGTTTTTTTTTTAATTAATCTTCCATATTGCATTTATTGTTACTCACTCACATTGTTTAACATTGCCCAATTGGCTATCACCTGCAAAAACAAAGCATTATTTTGATTCCATAATGGATAAAGGAAAGCCTGCTTAAAAGCTGTAATCACATAGTAATAAGTGAAATAAATATATTTATGTGTTTGAAACAAAGCAGTGTTAAACACCAAAATATAAATTTCTTAATCTACTTTATTGGAACAGCATTAACTATATGCAAAACAAATATTTATATTTACTATGTGATCTTACTGTTGTAAGTTCTGTCATTTCTCAATTTGTATACTAATGGCCTTTCACTCACAGAAACGTTATATCACTTTTAATTTGTTAAAAATAGTATCTCTGTTTCTTTGTACATATATTTATATAAATATTATTTAGACTGTTAAAGGGACAGTCAAACTTAAATGCATTTCATGCACTTCCCTCTAATGATAGGTGCTGCCATTTTGTAAGCTAGGTTTCACTGCAGTTATCTGAATGAGAGTTGCTGAACATGTGCAAATACTTGATTTCTGTAATGCAGTGAAAACTAGCTTTCAACATGGCGGCACCCATGACCAAAAAGAGATGAGAAATAAAGGGACGTCCCCCTTAAACATGAGTAGTTATACATATAACCGTAAAATAAACATATAAAAGAATGATTCGTTCAGTACTTGCGCTTATAGAAAGTGTATCAATATCCAAACAATATGGAGAGTTGTTTGTTAGCCAAATGGCAAGTACAAAAATGAACTGTTTGGTGGCAGGCCTTAATAACCCAGTGTGTATGGTTTTGCGTTACCGGTTGGTGATAGAAGCGCCTTTTTGTGCAGAGCTTACGTGACCCCTCTGACGTCACGTTCTATGATGGCATGTGATGTTACTGTAGCAACCCCTATTCCTTAGTATGGAAGGAAGTCCTGGGGGATATTGAAAGAATCTTTGCGGTCACGAAAATTGACTGATGAGAATTCTTTGTGCTTGTTAATAAGCGGTGTAGACCAGCAGGGTCTATGCAGACTTTATAAGCCTTACTTATGGACTTTGCGGTCGCTGTATAGCGACTAATGGTGCCGAATAATGTTAGTTCTCCAGGTTCTGTTTACCAGAGGTAACAGGTGGATCCTTCAAGTTGATGACTTAGCGGTCGTTAGTAACGACTGGAGGATCTTAAAATGTTTTAGTGATCTTTGCGGTCACTAGTAGCGACTAGGTTATCCTTTGTTGAAAAACTTGGCGTTCGCAAACAGCGACTAGGAAATTCTTAGTAGTGATCAGTTGTGTGGTCGCTAGTAGCGACTTGGAGATTCTGTGTTGATAAGTTGGTGCCAGCAGGCACAGCAATTGGTAAAGGTTGGTGCAAGTTGGTGCCAGCAAGCACAACAAATAATGATATTAAAAGTTCAAATAGGAAGTCCTTTAAAACACAACAATGTTATCAAATAACATCACCAACCTTTACCAATTGCTGTGCCTGCTGGCACCAACTTATCAACACAGAATCTCCAAGTCGCTACTAGCGACCACACAACTGATCACTACTAAGAATTTCCTAGTCGCTGTTTGCGACTGCCAAGTCTTTCAACAAAGGATAACCTAGTCGCTACTAGCGACCGCAAAGATCCACTAAAACATTTTAAGATCCTCCAGTCGTTACTAACAACCGCTAAGTCATCAACTTGAAGGATCCACCTGTTACCTCTGGTAAACAGAACCTGGAGAACTAACATTATTCGGCACCATTAGTCGCTATACAGCGACCTCAAAGTCCATAAGTAAGGCTTATAAAGTCTGCATAGACCCTGCTGGTCTACACCGCTTATTAACAAGCACAAAGAATTCTCATCAGTCAATTTTCGTGACCGCAAAGATTCTTTCAATACCCCCCAGGACTTCCTTCCATACTAAGGAATAGGGGTTGCAACGGTAACATCACATGCCGTCATAGAACGTGACGTCAGAGGGGTCATGTAAGCTCCGCACAAAAAGGCGCTTCTATCACCAACCAGTAACGCAAAACCATACACACTGGGTGATTAAGGCCTGCCACCAAACAGTTAATTTTTGTACTTGCCATTTTGCTAACAAACAACTCTCCATATTGTTTGGATATCGATACACTTGCTATAAGCGCAAGTACTGAACGAATCGTTCTTTTATATGTTTATTTTATGGTTATATGTATAACTACTCATGATTAAGGGATACGTCCCTTTATTTTTGTATCGGTTTAGATTTTAGATATCGTCTAGTTTGTAACAGTTTTTATAAACAGTATTTTAAATAAATTGCTGATTGGAATTATCTATTGATACTATTTATATGCCTCAGTTTTTTCCTGACATATTTCACATATCTTTCCATTAACATAACTGGAGAATTACTCTTTTATTGGAGAATACATTCACGATACTCATTTCCTTAGTGTAAATACATTACTTATATATTTTCATATATCTAAACCCTTGCTTTTAGCGCTTAACTCATTTTTGACATTGCTGTTGCTACATTTGTTTTCTTGGAGGGGAATTCACTAGTTAAGCTGGGTTCACGTTTCCTTTAGTGCCTACAATTTCCTTTTTTCTACAAAAAGAGATGAGACATTACCTCAATGCTATGCTTATAAAATGTATTTAGTGTTCATCGTCCCTTTAATGTGACAGTGTTGATTATGTATATGTTATGAATTGGGATCTCCATTTGTTCCTGTGTATATTCTACTCTAAATGCTACAGCTCAAGTCTCTATAACTCTGGCACAATGTCTAACCTACTGTTGTTCTTGAGTCTCATTTATTTGTGCATAGGGGCTGCAGTACAGGTGATGATAGGATAGTCTTTACACCTCAGGCATCCTGGGGAATCAGTTGATGTGATATACTTGGATTTTGCAATGGCATATGATACAGTACCACATGAGAGATTAATGTACAAAATTACTGGACTGGGAATAGCTAAACTGTTAGCTCATGGACAGGGAGCAATCATTAGTAGTAAAGGGATCATACTCAGATTGGACAAAGGTAATTAGTGGATTCCCCCAGGGATAAGTACTGGGCAGTGCTCTTTTTAATATTTTTATTAATAACTTGATTAAATAGCAACATATTTTGTCATCTAATACAAAGTTGTGTAAGGTCATTATGTCAGTGGAGGATGAAAATGCTTTACAAAGTGGATCTACAAAAACTTGAAGAATGGTTAGGTAAATGGAAAATTAGATTTATTAGTGTGAAATACAAGGTTCTTCCTTTTGCAAAAGAAAATGAGCAGGCAACCTATTATTTAAATAGGACTAGAGGAAATGGAGCTGGAAGTATTTATAGATAACAAGTTAAAGATAGGTACACAATGCAGGGCAACATATACTAATGTTAATAAGATACTAGCATAATTCTGTCACTATATAAATTCCTGGTGAGACCTCACCATGAGTATGGAGTGCAGTTCTGGGGACCAATCTAAAAAATACATAACAGACATAGAAAAATTTCAGAGAAGGGATAAAAAAACTAATAGACTTTAAGCTATGAGGAGAGGTTAGCCAAACTGGGTCTGTTTTCTCTAGAAAAAAGGCGCTTGAGAGGTGACATGATTACTTTCAATAAATATATTTAAGGCCCATATACAGAGATGGCAAACTGTTTTCTCCAAGAAAATTGTTTGTGACAAGAGGTCACAATTTAAGGCAAGCATATTGTGGAACTCAATACCTGAGGAGGTAGTAAATGTCAATACCTTAGATACATTTAAAAATGGTTTAGATACATTTTGGGATAAAAACATAATTCAGGGATATCATTGCTTGTGTTAAATGGGTCACCTTTTTAGATTAAGCTCAACTGGAGCTTTTATTGTAAGTATATTAAGAATTGAATAGATTGAACTTAATGGACTTCCGTCTTTTTTTAACCTCATCTTCTATGTTACTATGTTACTAAAGAAAGAGAAGCAATCTGCCAGGAATGAACAACAATTCAGTATCTTGTTCTATGGCCCAGGTTACCACTTAGGAGTAGCTTCTTTTAGCCTAATTGTCCTATTTTTCTACCAAGCAATTATCGTCTGAACAAGGGAAATGGCAACCACAGAAAATCGAGTTGACCTATTTTGGGCCTCAACAGTGAGATCCAGCTATATCCCTCTAGACACATTGGGCAAGGAGTCCATGTCTGGTGTCCCACATCACCTTTAGGGAAACTTTCCCCAGGTTCATAATACAAAGGCATAGAGAAAGATAAGCAATCTGCCAGGAGCAAACAGCTCAGTGGCTTGTTTTATGGCCCGCTCACCACCTGGGAGTAGTTCCTTTTACCATAATTATGCTGTTTAAAGTAGAGAACTTTCTTGAAGTATATCAGTCTGATTCTGCATAACAAGGTGAATCCAGCCCCAAAATACCAGGCAATTCTCCTCTAAACAGGGGAAATGGGTAACCCCAGATGATTGTTTCTGCCTTCTTTGGGCCTCATTAATAAAGGGTCAACCATATCCCTCTAGGCACATTGGGCAAGGAGTCCTCGTCTGGTTTCCCCCATCAACCTTCGAGATGTGGGAAACAAATGCATAAACAAAGAGAAGTAATCTGCCAGGAACTATCAGATTAGTGGCTTGTTCTATGGCACAGCTACCACCAGGTAGTAGCTTCTGTTAGACCAATTGTGCTTTTTTTATTAGAGGAGAGTGTGCCTAAAGTATATTAGTCTGATTCTGTCTAACAAGGTCAGTCCAGCCCCAAAATAACAGTCAATTCTCCTCTGAACAAGAGAAATGACAACCCCATATGATCATTTTGGTATTCTTTTATTTAATAAAGTATCATATTTACAATAAAAGAAATCATAAAATAGCATTTCTATTAAACACACACAAAAAAATGTAACTGCAACTATAATAACTTTCCTTTAGTTGTAACATTAATTCCTAAAGCAAAATTAATTTCCCAAGAGAGAAAGAATAAGAAAAAATAACTATCCTTTGTCTCACCTTTCTTATACAACAAACTAATGACACTCTCTCTCATTGACTTATTTAGTTTTTTATCTCAAAAATCCATTTGCAAATCTCTAAAAAAATCTACACCAATCACATCTTAAAATTTACAATACAAATGTAAAGGCAAGCCATCTCTTCCTGAAGTTTTAAATGTTTTCATTTTAGTAGTAATCTCTCCTAATTCTTTCAAACATACTTCCCTTTTCAAAAAGCAAAACTCCTCTCTCATTCAATAAATCAAGCATCACAGCTTTATCCACATACAGTATTTCTCTGTAATGATTAGCATAACATTGCCAAACCATATTCAAAATCTCAAATTTACCACTATTTTCCTTACCAGACCCATCCAAAGCCTAATAATACCTTATTTCCTAGAAAAAAAAACGTTTTTAAAGAAAACTGTAGAACATGCCTTATCTTTCTCACATACATCTATCCTTGCCTGCATCACAATCACCCTACCTTTCTCATTCAAAGATCTTCAAATAACTTATTTTGCTTCATCCAATTCATTACATACATCCTCACCCAAATTTTTCCATTGTCTCAAATAATCCAGACACATCTGCCATCTTTCATACTCCAACCTTTATTTCCTAGATTTCTTATGACCAATACTGATAAAGAATTTCTTAATGTCACCTGTAACCCATTCCCACCAATCAAGCACATTCTAAAAAGCCCATTTCCTCTTACTCAACCATGCATACTTCTTAACAAACTGATTAATAACTCATTCATCTTCTAGCAAACGGATATTTAACTTCTATACATCCTTACCATTCTCCACTTTCACGTCCAAATCCAGCTCACATTCAGTAGATATGATAAGTAAAAGGCATCCTTGTCATCTTATACAACCTTGCTTGGATGTTCCTGGAATAAAAAATAAAATCAATACCAGACTTTGGTGCCCTATCCTCGCTAAAGTAAGTAAAACCTTTAATGAGAGGATTTACTGACTCTGAATTCATCTTTAAGACCATACATATCAAGCAATTGAGTCAAGTCTTTACAATGATAGGGTCATAGAATGACAAGGATTTCCTATCTCTCTCAAACAAAACACACAAAAAAAATCACCCTCCATAACTGTAAACCCCCTTCCACATAAAACAAGCCTCTTAGAGACTTCTTTACATCAGAGACAAGAGCCTTTTTTTGCCTCTATCTTGTCCTAGGTTTTGGAGACTGTTTATTTTCTATCTCAGAAAAGGCAAGAGTCTGTTGAAATTGTCTAACTTTAGAAGCTTCAACATAAGCAGACTCTCTGCTGGAGTATCTTAAATGTCAGCAATCAACTCTGAACTCACAGGGCTCTAAGAGATCTCAGAACTAGTATTGTTCTCAATTATATTGTCACTTTCCTGAGAAGCAAGCATAGAGTGTTTCCTCTTCTTCCCTTCAGTATCAACAGTCATAATCCCAACTCTCCCTTCAACAACAGCCAAATCAAGTACTCCAGGATCTTGAATTTCTGAAACAAAAGTCTCTTGAGCAACATACATCTATGACTACGGCCGTTGGCCAAAACGCGTCAGCTGACCTGTGACGCTGCCGGCACCATCCAGATGTTTGAGGATCAGTGGGTCTGGAATTTGTGAAATGCTGTTGAGCGTATTTTAAATGCATATCAATAAAAGAAATTGATTTTATACAAACAAACTCCCCTGATTTCATTTTTATGTTGGATCTTCAGCAACATAGTCAGCTGCCATAGGGAGAACACCCTACACAGCCAAATGTTCAGTGGAACAACATGAATTGTACTTCCTGGCCTGTGGATGATCTGCTGACATATGCCCCAATTTACCACAAGTCTTACATTTAAAATACTGAGAACAAACCACTGGCATCTTTGACAAAAGTCGGGCATTTCAGAGTAAAATTTCAAAAATGGTAAAGGTCTGTGGAGGATCATCACTTCTCCAATCTCATCCATGTGATACTCAACCTAGAACCTTCTTTTACCCTTAAAGGTGCTTAACATAAGAACAGTATTGCTGTAGCCATGCCATAATTTTACAGTCCTCCAAGAAGGATTATACATGTTGACAAAAAGTGTAGTTCAGTTTGGCTCGCTTCAAACAAAATCAATTAATTTCATGTCAGGTTGATCAGCCATCTCAATAGCCCTCTAAAAGCAAATCATAACCAACTTTTCTGTGAGAAAAGACAAATCATATGCTCCTTGCTGCACAGGGGAAATGGGTAACCCCAGATGATTGTTTCTGCCTTCTTTGGACCTCATTAATAAAGGGTCAACCATATCCCTCTAGGCACATTGGGCAAGGAGTCCTCGTCTGGTTTCCCCCATCAACCTTCGAGATGGGGGAAACAAATGCATAAACAAAGAGAAGTAATCTGCCAGGAACTATCAGATTAGTGGCTTGTTCTATGGCACAGCTACCACCAGGTAGTAGCTTCTGTTAGACCAATTGTGCTTTTTTTATTAGAGGAGAGTGTGTCTAAAGTATATTAGTCTGATTCTGTCTAACAAGGTCAGTCCAGTCCCAAAATAACAGTCAATTCTCCTCTGAACAAGAGAAATGGCAACCCCATATGATCATTTTGGTATTCTTTTATTTAATAAAGTATCATATTTACAATAAAAGAAATCATAAAATAGGATTTCTATTAAACACACACAAAAAAATGTAACTGCAACTATAATCACTTTCCTTTAGTTGTAACATTAATTCCTAAAGCAAAATTATTTTCCCAAGAGAGAAAGAAAAAAAAATAACTATCCTTTGTCTCACCTTTCTTATACAACAAACTAATGACACTCTCTCTCATTGACTTAGATATTTAGTTTTTTATCTAAAAAATCCATTTGCAAATCTCATTAAAAAATCTACACCAGAGGCGGAGCTAGCCATGAACTGACATGGATGTTTCCTGCTGAAGCTCCACATTTGACCTGGCATTGAGGGAGATTATCGCTGGTCCAGACATGTTTGGACTGACAGAACCAAGTGAGAAGTAAGGGGAGAGAATGGGGAACAAGATTTCATAATTTTTTATGCAGAAAGGAGATGTTTTGACTGAGTTAGAGCCTTCTATCATGATGCACCCCTGCTGTTTTGCCTGTAAACCCCATACCAGCTATTCTTAACATCACAACTAACTGGACTATCTAATGATCAGAGCAGCCATCAGAGGGGCAGAAGAGCCAGCAGAGGTCATTTACAGGAGACAGAGGGCATGAACATATGTTTAAGGGATAAAAAGCTGAAATAAAAGCCTTTTAAAAACGGGCCCCTGCTGAATTGCCAGGGAAACCCTGTAGCTATTAAGGCCCTGCCTAAATTTACAGCCTCAGGCCCTTACAATCCTGTTTAGCTACAGAAGATCAAAGATTGGTGTATAGAAACCCTAACTGATGTGTTAAAAGGCTTGGTGTTTGCTGCATTTAACACCTTAATAAGCACACTTACTGGGCCCCTGCATGACTGTATCAGAAACCCCATTTGAAGCACAGCATAGATAATCTCAGCAACAGGAGGAATCTGCTTATAAACACAGAGACTGTCAGTTGATAGGGGATTATTACCTGAATTGTTTTTTGTTTTTTGGGATAAAAAGCTGAAATAACTAAAGCTACCCATGCTGGCCCTGTCTTTAGACGCAGAAAAAGCGTTTGACAGGGTCAGATGGGACTACCTATGGTGCACGCTTGCCCAATTCGGTATACCAGACGAAGTTATAACAGCAATTCAAGCCCTGTATTCCTGCCCAACTGCGGTGGTTAAGGGCCTGGGATTTGCCTCCCCAGAAATACATATTACCAATGGCACCAGACAGGGTTGTCCCCTGTCACCCCTAATCTTTACATTAGCCATTGAACCCTTGGCCCAAGCCATTAGGAACTCAATTCCAATACATGGGGTAAAATTTGGGAGAGTAACTGCAAAGATAGCGTTATTTGCAGATGACGTTACTCTATTCCTCACAAATCCATTGGGCTCCTTGCCGATGCTGCTAGACCTCCTATCCAAATTTGGGACGTATAGCTATTACAAGGTTAACGTCTCTAAGACGGAGGCCTTACCGCTGGGCATCCCCGCATTTGAATTAGATGTTCTACAAGCCTCATACTCTTTTCAATGGTCACGCAATACCATCCGACATCTTGGGGTACAACTGGGCCCTGACCCGAAAACTGTACTTGCCATAAACTATTCGGCTATGATTAAAGAGGTCACTGAACTCACCACTTCCTGTAGCCTCAAAGAATTGTCATGGCTAGGACGAATCGCCTCTTTTAAAATGATGATTTTGCCTAAAATTCTCTATTATTTCCGGTGTATCCCCCTTAATGTACCCAGTGCCCTGATAGATACACTCCAATCTATTGGCCAAAAATACATATGGGGAAAATCTAGACCTCGAATTGCTGCGAAAATACTCCAGAAAAAGTATGAACGGGGAGGAGTAGCTATGCCTAGCATACGCGGATATTATGAGGCAGCCAGACTATCACACATTACAGCGTGGGCAGACAAAGGGGAACCTCAGGGATGGAAGAACATAGAAAATTTTGATCTACCCAGAGGGTTGAACTTGGCAGATTTGCCCTGGATCCCTGATTACCAACTAGACATGCTGAGAATTAAAAATGTTATTGTCAGAGATAACCTAAAAGTGTGGCGTACTCTTAAAAACCTACCTGAGGTTTCTCCCCATCCATCCCCTATACACTCACTACCCGCTTTGCTTGCAGCCTTACCAGATACGCATGTTCAACAATGGAGACATTGGGACCTTAATCTGGTCTCCCAGTTGTACCCCTCAGGTACTTTGGTCACTCCAGACAATATCAAATCAGTCATACAGGACCTTCCAGCATGGGCCCTATTTGAATACTCTAGGCTATATGCCTTTCTGATGTCTTGGGGATTTCCTAGGGTTCGCCTTAGACCCCTGACCAACTGGGAGAAATTGTGGCAGCTACAGGTTAAGACCCCTAGAATCATATCATTCCACTACAACCTACTACAGTCATCCACAAACAAAGAAAGATCCTGGCAACTTAGAGCTTGGGAAGGAGACTTCTCCAGACCAATCTCTGACAAACACCTTCATCTTGCTATGACCCTAACTAAAAAGACTCTACACTGTGCGAACACTCTTGAGTCATATATGAAGCTATTTTTGAGATGGTACTACACTCCCTCTAGACTATCGCAGATGTTCCCTACAGCTTCTTCTCTATGTTGGAGAGGTTGCGAACTGAGAGGCACAGAATTACACATATGGTGGGAGTGTCCCAACTTGAAACCTATATGGCTCCAGGTATCTACCCTTTGCCTCAATCTCGGATTGAAAGTACCACTAACCTCTGAAATGGCCCTACTACACATATTCCCGCGGAATGTCCCTACCCCTTTGACTAAACTAATAGTTTTCATACTTGCGGCCACTAAATTAGCAATAGCTAGAGCCTGGAAACAGACCCAACCCCCAGACATGGGAGCTATCACTCCATATCATATCATATAATGCAAGTCTATGCTAAAATGGAACAGAGTTATTACTCTAATGCTGATAGAGAGGAACTTTACTGGCAAATCTGGGAACCCTGGTTCCACTATCAGGAAGATTGTAGACAGATGGCTTTGAGAGATAGGGCCCCCAACCATGATAGACCCCTGGCCCTGGAGTAAGGACCCACTTCTGCCTTCAATGGTCTCTATCTGTTGACCACCATTTCTTCTCCCCCACCCTACCTCTTCTGCCCCTTCCCTACTTCCATTCCCCCCCCCCCCTCCCATAACATGAGACCCCTGACCCCTCCTCATCCCCCCCCTCCCCCCCCCTCCAACCTCTTTTCCTTGAGATTGTCTGCCCCGCCTGGAGATGCACACCACGGATGGCCAGCTGAGATGTGGAGGCGCACATGATAATAATTTCTACCTAAGGTTGTTAATTGAAACTCCTCTGCGGCTGAGTCTTTATCTAAAATCATTGTACCGCATCATTTATTGCAAATAGGCCCAACTTATACATGCCTATTGT
This sequence comes from Bombina bombina, assembly GCF_027579735.1. Classification (NCBI taxonomy): domain Eukaryota; kingdom Metazoa; phylum Chordata; class Amphibia; order Anura; family Bombinatoridae; genus Bombina; species Bombina bombina. Next base: position 525,504,414 of record NC_069502.1, on the reverse strand, counting down.
GACCCCCGGTAAGTGGCCTACGTTTGCTCCCCCTGGCCTGTGCTAGATAACTTGAGTTCTCTTCTCTTCTCCCTATACTTTAACCTACCCTTCTGCATTCATTTCCCCCCCTCCCCCTATTTATATCTCCCCTTCCTACCTTCTAACACCCCCCTCCATTTCTAGTTTCTTTCTCTTAGGGGTTCTCTCCCTCACTTGGAGATAAGAGTCACAAATGGCCCCCTGGGTAGTTAAGATAAACATGGTGAAGGTTCTCATTAAGTTGATTGGTCGACAATACTATGCTACTGTGTTCACATTTGAAATATGATGGTGCACCAATCATAACAGTCAGGTGTGGCCAAAACTGTTAGCTCATCCTGTATCCTTTAGTACCCTGGAGAAATATGTTATATACCTGATATTACTTACGATTGTTCATGGAGATACTTTTATCATGACTTCTGTTATATCTGTATGTACGCAGTGAGTTGATTATTCTGTACTTGTCATTGTCAAGCTTACTTTATACTGAAAATAAAATAAAAATTATTTAAAAAAAAAAAAAAAAAAAAACTGAAATAAAAGCCTTTAAAAACGGGCCCCTGCTGAATTGCCAGGGAAACCCTGTAGCTATTAAGGCCCTGCCTAAATTTACAGCCTCAGGCCCTTACAATCCTGTTAGCTACAGAAGATCAAATATTGGTGTATAGAAACCCTAACTGATGTGTTAAAAGGCTTGATGTTTGCTGCATTTAACAACTTAATAAGCACACTTACTGGGCCCCTGCATGACTGTATCAGAAACCCCATTTGAAGCACAGCATAGATAATCTCAGCAACAGGAAGAATCTGCTTATAAACACAGAGACTGTCATTTGATAGGGGATTCGTTTTTTTTTTTTTTTTTTGTGGTTTTTTTTGCATTCATCTCATTGCAATTTAAAGTCTGCAACATCATACTATATATATGCCCTGACTGAACTCCACACCTCTCTCTATAACCTGGTATAGCTACTGTTTATCTGCATCACACTATGGCATCTAGGAGAGTCCCCAGGGTGGACAAGGGTACAAAGCCACATGCTACTTCTAGTTCAAAGATGAACACATTCTTTAAAGCTATACACTTTCCAACTGTGGAGGAAGATGATAATTCACAAATGTCTCAAGAAGAGCAACAGGATCCAATTCCTCCTGACAGAGAATCACCTATAACTAAAGCTGACCTTAAGGATCTCCCGACCAAAGCAGACCTCTCCTCTTTTTTTCAAAAGGTCAGAAAGATGCTGAAAGAGGGTTTAACAGAAATAAAGAAAGAAGTTGCGGATCTGGGAGGCAGAGTGGCCTATTTGGAAGAATTAGAGGAAGAGACTACATCCAACATGGACCTAATCAACAGGAAAATGGAGACCCAGGAATCACAAATTGAATATCTCCAATCCAAGCTAGAAGACCTCGACAACAGGGGTAGGAGACAAAATCTACGCATTCGGGGTGTCTCTGAAAAAATCACGAGCGACACTCTCCCCTCACATCTACAAAACATCTTCAAACAACTATTGAATAATCAGCAGCTACCTGATGTAGCGATTGACAGGGCGCACAGAGCTTTAAGACCCAAGCCACGGGATGGAGAGCCTCCAAGGGATATAATCCTGAGGTTTGACAGATACACCGATAAAGAAGCAATATTAAATGCTACAAGAAAACAACAATCCTTCACTTTGGATGGTGACACGCTTCAATTTTACGCAGACCTCAGCCCTATCACCTTACAAAACCGCAAAGAAATAAGATTCCTCACGCTTCATCTGAGAGATCACGGTCTACCCTACAGATGGGGATTTCCCTTCAGTTTGAGAGTACTGAAGAACAACAAACTTGCAACATACAGGACACTAGAAGATCTGGACCACTTTTGCCAAACACTGGGCATACCAAAACCTACCCTCCCTTCATTGGAACCTTCGGATATTTCTGACTCACAAAGAAATTCAGCAGCGCCAAAACCTCAATGGACGAAAGCGGCAAAGAAAAGATCTAGAGATGACGCATCAAAACATCGGAAAGGGCCAGCAGATCTAGACCCGAGTTGAGGGATCTTTAGACTATCTATACAGTTCCTTTGGCAGTGAAGGCCTGGCCGGCCGATAAAGATACTTGAGACATTCCTGAGATTAGCCTTAAGCATGATTATTATCATGGTCTTACTTTGGTGCTATGTTTCATTTGCTCCTGAGATAGATTGTTTATGCTATGGTCTTCTCTCTCCCCTTTTCTCCCCTTTAACACTGTTTCTCTCCTTCACAGGTGCCTTTCAACCTCGTTCGGTTGAACTAATTCCCCTATGAACCCCAATATTACTTGGGAAGGTTTTACAGGGAATTTTTGTTATGAAATGTTTTTTGTTTTCAGGTTTCTTGTTTGGTTGTATTGTTTATTGTTTTGTTGTTAATGCCGAAATAATGATACTTTTGTATTGCTTACTTCTGATCCAGGACTAAGAGATGTTTTTGTATACACGTATAAGAGAGTTACTTCCATCCACTATCTAACCACAGGCAGGGGTGGGCCGGACCAACACTTCAATGGTGCCATTTTCTTTGACACTGCGATGGCTGAGTATAGACACTACATGACTGGGCAACTCCTCCGACGTAAGGTAATGAGCGTTATCCCACAACACCGACGTAGGTACAAAAATTAAGGAAATTAAACTAATCTCTCAAAACTGTAAGGACTTAAATTCCCCAACTAAAAGATCCATAGCGCTTAATTGGGGGAGAAAAGAAAAAGCTAACATTATTTTTGTTCAAGAAACCCATTTTGTCACCAACAAAGAACCTACATTCAAATCTAGAGACTTCCCCACTTCGTACCTTCACTCTAACACAGAGAAAAAGAATGGGGTGGGAATATTATTCAATAAAAATACACACTTCCAGCTGTTGGAGAAATTGGTGGATAGGGAAGGTCGCTATATAATACTAGTGGGTATGTTGTTTAATAGACCAATTACCCTGGCTAACGTATATGCACCCAACACAGGACAAGCTCACTTTTTGACGACAGTCAGTAACAAACTCCTAGAGATCCAAAAAGGCACACTCCTGTTAGGGGGAGATCTAAATGTAGCATTGTTCCCGACTTTAGATTGTTCACAAGGCCGCAGTATCACTACGTCTAAAACTAGAAATCTAATTCTTAACACATTAAGGGGCCTCACCCTTTTGGACACCTGGCGCACACTTCACCCCACCGCACGCAACTATTAATTTTATTCTAATCCAGCCAAATCATACTCACGCATAGACTATTGGTTTATTAACCATAGTAATATGCCATTAGTTACAGACGCTGATATTTCTCCAATAACATGGTCTGACCACTCCTCAATATCGTTGACTCTGACCTGGCCCTCGGTACCAATACACCCGTTTCACTGGAGACTGGATGAGGCTATGCTACATGACCCACTAGTCATACAACAAACCCAGCAAGCTTTGACAGAGTACTTTCAGCTAAACTGCAACTCCACGACGTACACTCCAATGACTTGGTTCGCACATAAGGCTGTTCTCAGGGGGTCGTTGCTGAAACAGAAAGCTATTAAAAAGTGTTCTTCGCTAGCACAATACAAAACACTACTACAGAAAGTACAAACTGACGAAAATTCACATAAAAGTAATCCCCAGAGACAGGATCTTTTGCAGGCGCTAGCCACATCACGATCCCAGCTAAAAAACTACTTGCATAAGGAGGCATGCGTAAAGGCTTTATATCTTAGGAAGATATACTTCCATGGAGGTAACAAATCTGGTACCCTGCTTGATAGGGCCTTTAAGCGCAAAACATTACACAACTACATTCTCAATATAACAGCAGACGACGGCACGGAAATGTCGGACTCAAATCTGATAGCTAAATCATTCATGACCTACTATGGGAATCTTTACAATCTCCCCTGTAATGAGCGGGTAACGCAAGCAGAATTTTTAGACACTTATATTCAAAGTGCAGATTTGAGTAAGATTCAAAGAGAGGACAAAGAGAGCTTAGACGAACCGATCAAACTACATGAAATACTGAAAGTTATTAATGACCTTCCATCACATAAAAGTCCTGGACCAGACGGGTTTTCAAACAAATATTACAAAACATATAAGGATATCTTAGCGCCACATCTATTAGATGTATATAGGTATATAGATAAGGAAGGACATCTCCCCCCGGAATACTTAGAAGCCCAGATTTCAGTTATTCCCAAACCAGGTAAACCCCCCACGCATCCCGGTAATTACAGGCCCATCTCTTTATTGAACACTGATTTAAAAATCTTTACAAAAATACTGGCTAATAGGTTGAACCGAATACTCCCACAGATTATCCACTCTGATCAGGCTGGCTTTGTGCCTGGTCGAGAGGCCAGGGATAACACCATCAGATCACTTCAATTAATAGATCACGCTAAACATACAAACACGGATATGGTGGTTATTTCCACAGACGCTGAGAAAGCGTTTGATCGCCTAAACTGAGATTTTTTATTTGCTACACTTAGGGAGGTGGGTCTGGGGGAGGGTATGCTTCGTAGAATTCAGAGCCTTTATCATGCACCATCAGCAAAGGTTAGAGTAAATAATATGATGTCCGATCCCTTCATTATCCACAATGGCACAAGGCAGGGTTGTCCGCTTTCCCCTATCTTATTCATAATCAGCATGGAAGTCTTAGCACAGAAAATAAGAAATAATCCGCTGGTTTCCGGCATTAAAGTAGGCCCTTTAGATTGTAAACTCTCACTATACACAGACGATGTCCTGTTCACGTTATCATCACCCCAGACATCTGTCCCTGAGGTCCTGAAAGTTCTCAAACAATTTGGTGACTTTTCCAATTTCAGGATTAATGAACAAAAGTCAGAAATCTTAAATATCTCCCTCCCACCTCAAGAATTTCAGACCCTGTTACAGTCCTGCACTCTTAAACACCAACCACAAGCGATCAAATATTTGGGGATGTATCTTGCTCCAAACATGAAAGCCCTCCTGGAGCTTAACTTCACTAATCTACTTAATACTATATCGACAGATTTAAAGACTTGGAAGGACCGTCCCTTTTCATGGTGGGGTAGACTCCAAATTTTGAAAATGAATGTACTCCCTAGATTGCTGTACGCGATTCAAGCTGTCCCTATCACCCTACCACAGGGCCTCCTTACTCAGATACAACATGTTTTAGATTCCTTCGTTTGGGGTAGCATAAAACCCAGAGTTAAGAAGGCAACTATGTACAGGTCAGCCAGAGAGGGAGGGTTGGGTCTGCCTAGGATAGAAACCTATTATCATGCCACGGGCTTACAGAGAATCATAGAGTGGCACAGAAATAGGGACTCTAAGGCTTGGATTCCAATAGATTCACATATACTTCACTCCCCCTCTCCGGGAGCTTTATGTTGGATAGCAGGGCAGAATCGACCCCCATGGTTGAAGGCATACCCACTTTTACACCATGTGTTCGAATTATGGGACACTTTGATAAAGAGATTCCCAGGAATATCAACACTCAGATCACCCATGTCCCCAATTTCCCCGAATGCTGAGCTATTAGGGGGGGTAATGTTTGACAGGAATAACCTGAATAATTGGGAGATGGGTTACACGGTTCCCCTATTTAATTTACTCAGTGAGGGCAAACTCAAAAACAGGTTAGACCTTACAGACATCCTAGGTGGAGTTTTTGTTAGGTGGCTAAAATATAACCAAGTTCACCATTTTCTCCATACCCACCCTCTCAAACAGTCACTTACAAGAAATCTCACACCCTTTGAACAGACATGCGCTATGACAAGTTCAGCACATCACACCTTATCATGGGCTAAGAGACTCCTAGTTAATGCACAGAGCTCGAAACTTCCTGATTATATAGAAAGCTGGCATAGGGAATTGAATAAGACTATCACAGAAGCAGAGTGGGTTAAAATTTTTAATAATACAAGAAAATCTTCATCCTCAGCTAGATTTTTAGAGACAAATTACAAACTCCTGACTAGGTGGTACTTGACACCTACCAGACTTAAATGCATTTTCCCTGCCTCGTCAGACCTTTGTTGGAGGGGTTGTGGGGAAAGGGGGACGATGACACACATATGGTGGGCATGTCCTAAATTGTCACCTTTTTGGCAGGGCATACAGAATATCCTAAAAGTCATAATGGGGCGAGGGGATTCCTATCAGCTAGACCCGACAACGGCCCTACTGAATCTGTTACCTAAATGTAAATGTAAATTAAGAACACGACTAATTCAGTTGGCATTGAATTCTGCTAGGTCCTTAGTCGCTAGGCTCTGGAAATCTCAAATCTCCCCGACCCTAAAGGACTGGCACTCTCACATGACAGATACCTTGAGAATGGAAGAATACGGTTTCTTTAAATCGAATAGGTTAGAATTCTTCCATGATTTAAAATTGATCTGGGATGAAATCCAAAATGATCTGAGGATAGAAGGGGGGAGCTTTACACAAGTTACAGGAGTGACCTAGGAGGAATGACAGGCCTAGTGTTATCTTGGAGAGGTATGGCTGACGTGGTCCCACCCCTGGCTGATACTCTAATAATGACCTCTTTAGCTTAGCACTTCTCTCAAAGGTTGATAGTTAAATACAAAGTCGAGGGATACCACTAGATGTGTAGAATATATACAAAGTGATCTTAAATTAAGAAATTTCGGCATAGTTTTGTTGTTGTTTGAGTTATGTTTTGTACATTGCGTCATTGTCAATCACCATGCATTTATATGGAGTGGGGCTACTGTTTTCAAATGGACTTATCACGGACAGTCTAGCTCTACTATTTCATTTTACTATATGGGAGTTCGTTCTCCTTTCTTTTGGAGACTGATGGTTTCTTCCTCTTTTGTTTCTGTTTAAACTTTTGTATCAACAATGACATCCTTTTGTACCATGCTGCTAAATAATGATAATAAAAATGAATAAATAAAAATAAAAAAAATCTACACCAATCACATCTTAAAATTTACAATACAAATGTAAAGGCAAGCCATCTCTTCCTGAAGTTTTAAATGTTTTCATTTTAGTAGTAATCTCTCCTAATTCTTTCAAACATACTTCCCTTTTCAAAAAGCAAAACTCCTCTCTCATTCAATAAATCAAGCATCACAGCTTTATCCACATACAGTATTTCTCTCTGTAATGATTAGCATAACATTGCCAAACCATATTCAAAATCTCAAATTTACCACTATTTTCCTTACCAGACCCATCCAAAGCCTAATAATACCTTATTTCCTAGAAAAAAAAACGTTTTTAATGAAAACTGTAGAACATGCCTTATCTTTCTCACATACATCTATCCTTGCCTGCATCACAATCACCCTACCTTTCTCATTCAAAGATCTTCAAATAACTTATTTTGCTTCATCCAATTCATTACATACATCCTCACCCAAATTTTTCCATTCTCTCAAATAATCCAGACACATCTGCCATCTTTCATACTCCAACCTTTATTTCCTAGATTTCTTATGACCAATACTGATAAAGAATTTCTTAATGTCACCCGTAACCCATTCCCACCAATCAAGCACATTCTCAAAAGCCCATTTCCTCTTACTCAACCATGCATACTTCTTAACAAACTGATTAATAACTCATTCATCTTCTAGCAAACTGATATTTAACTTCTATACATCCTTACCATTCTCCACTTTCACGTCCAAATCCAGCTCACATTCAGTACATATATGATCCGTAAAAGGCATCCTTGTCATCTTATACAACCTTGCTTGGATGTTCCTGGAATAAAAAATAAAATCAATACAAGACTTTGCTGCCCTATCCTCGCTAAAGTAAGTAAAACCTTTAATGAGAGGATTTACTGACTCTGAATTCATCTTTAAGACCATACATATCAAGCAATTGAGTCAAGTCTTTACAATGATAGGGTCATAGAATGACAAGGATTTCCTATCTCTCTCAAACAAAACACACATAAAAATCACCCTCCATAACTGTAAACCCCCTTCCACATAAAACAAGCCTCTTAGAGACTTCTTTACATCAGAGACAAGAGCCTTTTTTGCCTCTATCTTGTCCTAGGTTTTGGAGACTGTTTATTTTCTATCTCAGAAAAGGCAAGAGTCTGTTGAAATTGTCTAACTTTAGAAGCTTCAACATAAGCAGACTCCCCTGCTGGAGTATCTTAAATGTCAGCAATCAACTCTGAACTCACAGGGCTCTAAGAGATCTCAGAACTAGTATTGTTCTCAATTATATTGTCACTTTCCTGAGAAGCAAGCATAGAGTGTTTCCTCTTCTTCCCTTCAGTATCAACAGTCATAATCCCAACTCTCCCTTCAACAACAGCCAAATCAAGTACTCCAGGATCTTGAATTTCTGAAACAAAAGTCTCTTCAGCAACATAAATCTATGACTACGGCCATTGGCCAAAACGCGTCAGCTGACCTGTGACGCTGCCGGCACCATCCAGATGTTTGAGGATCAGTGGGTCTGGAGTTTGTGAAATGCTGTTGAGCATATTTTAAATGCATATCAATAAAAGAAATTGATTTTATACAAACAAACTCCCCTGATTTCATTTTTGTGTTGGATCTTCAGCAACATAGTCAGCTGTCATAGGGAGAACACCCTACACAGCCAAATGTTCAGTGGAACAACATGAATTGCACTTCCTGGCCTGTGGATGATCTGCTGACATATGCCCCAATTTACCACAAGTCTTACATTTAAAATACTGAGAACAAACCACTGGCATCTTTGACAAAAGTCGGGCATTTCAGAGTAAAATTTCAAAAATGGTAAAGGTCTGTGGAGGATCATCACTTCTCCAATCTCATCCATGTGATACTCAACCTAGAACCTTCTTTTACCCTTAAAGGTGCTTAACATAAGAACAGTATTGCTGTAGCCATGCCATAATTTTACAGTCCTCCAAAAAGGATTATACATGTTGACAAAAAGTGTCAACTTCAAACAAAATCAATTAATTTCATGTCAGGTTGATCAGCCATCTCAATAGCCCTCTTAAAGCAAATCATAACCAACTTTTCTGTGAGAAAAGACAAATCATATGCTCCTTGCTGCACAAACTTCTAGACACAAAAAAACACTTTATCTGGCTATATTGAAAACTTTTTCCATTACAAAGGTCTGAACATGTTGCAAACCACAGCTCTTCTTTCCTTGCTCAGATACAGTCACACTGTCCTAGGAAAATCCGGTGCTGATCTCACTGGCATGGTTGCTTGCAAAACAGCAGAATCACACACAGGGAATGCTGCACTCCCAATAGCAGTAAGAACCCAACTCTGAATTGAAGGGTTCCGGGCTTAAGGGCAGGTCCTGAGTGAGACTGCCTGACAACACCCTTTATGGGCCTCATTAGTGAGGTGCAGCCATATCCATAAAGGCACATTGGGCACATCTGGTTTCCCCCATCATCCTTAGAGGGACTTTCCCCAGGGTGATTATACAAATGCAAAAAGAAAGAGAAGCAATCTGCCAGGAATACACAACAGCTAAGTGGCTTGTTCTATGACCCAGTTACCACCTGGAAGTAACTTCTTTTATCCCAATTTTGCTTCTCATGGAGGAGAATTTCCTGAAGTATATCAGTCTGATATAGCTACCTAACTATCGGCTAGATTTAGAGTTAGACCCACGTAGCTAACACTGCTTTTTTCCCAGCGCACCCTTAAGAGTTGTCTGAGGGGCTGCGTTAGGCTCAGAAAAGGGAGCGTTGAGCCTAATTTAGCTCCACTTCAGCCCTCAATACCAGCGTTGCTTTCGGTAGCGGGAAGCTGGAAAAACATGCTCATGCACAATATCCCCATTTGAAACAATGGGGCAGTTTGGGCTTAAAAAAAAACCTAACACCTGCGAAAAAGCAGCGTTCAGCTCCTAACGCAGCCCCATTGTTTCCTATGGGGAAACACTCTCTAAGTCTGCACCTAACACCATAACATGAACCCCGAGTCTAAACACCCTTAATCTTACACTTATTAACCCCTAATCTGCCGCCCCCGCTATCGCTGACACCTGCTGTATATTATTAACCACTAATCTGCCGCTCCGGACACCGCCGCCACCTACATTATCCCTATGAACCCCTAATCTGCTGCCCCTAACATCGCCGACCCCTATATTATATTAATTAACACCTAATCTGCCCCCCAATGTCTCTGCCACCTTACCTACACTTATTAACCCATAATCTGCCAATCGTATTGAGCTCGCATTCTATTGGCTGATCGGAACAGCCAATAGAATGCGAGCTCAATACGATTGGCTGATTGGATCAGCCAATCGGGATTGAACTTCAATCTGATTGGTTGATTGCATCAGCCAATCAGATTTTTTCTACCTTAATTCCGATTGGCTGATAGAATCCTATCAGCCAATTGGAATTGAAGGGACGCCATCTTGGATGACGTCCCTTAAAGGAACCTTCATTCGTCGTTCAGTCATCGGTTGAAGAGGATGGCTCCGTGTCAGCTCCTTTGAAGATGGCCCCACTCCACTCTGGATGGATGAAGATTGAAGACGCCGCCTGGATGAACACTTTTACCGGATGGAGGACCTCTTCTTGCCCGGCTTGGATGAAGACTTCTACCGGATGAAGGACCTCCTCTGCGCACCTTGGATGAAGAATTCGGCTCGGCTGGGTATAGACGACTCAAGGTAGGATGATCTTCAGGAGGTTAGCGATTTTTTAAGGGGGCTTTGGGTGGGTTAGAGTAGGGGTATGTGGGTGGTGGGTTGTAATGTTGGGGGGGTATTGTATTTTTATTTTCAGGTAAAAGAGCTGATTAATTTGGGGCAATGCCCCACAAAAAGCCCTTTTAAGGGCTGGTAAAAGAGCTGATTAGTTTGGTAGTTTAGAATAGGGTAGGGCATTTTTTTTATTTTGGGGGGATTTTTTATTTTATTAGGTAGCTTAGATTAGGTGTAATTAGTTTAAACTTCTTGTAATTCTTTTTTATTTTTTGTAATTTAGTGTTTTGTTTTTTTTGTATTATAGAATAGTTTATTTTATTGTATTTTAAGTTAGCTAATTGTAGGTAATTTATTTAATTAATTTAATGATAGTGTAGTGTTAGGTGTATTTGTAACTTAGGTTAGGATTTATTTTACAGGTAATTTTGTACTTAGGTAGTTATTAAATAGTTATTAACTATTTAATAGCTATTGTACCTAGTTAAAATAAATACAAAGTTGTCTGTAAAATAAATATAAATCCTAAAATAACTACAATGTAATTATTAATTAAATTGTAGCTATATTAGGGTTTATTTTCTAGGTAAGTATTTATTTTATTTAATTTTAGGAATATTATTTTGTTTAATTTAAATTATATTTATGTTAGGGGGGTGTTAGGGTTAGGGTTAGAGTTAGGTTTAGTGGTTAATAATTTTATTATAGTAGCGGCGACGGTACGGGTGGGAGATTAGGGGTTAATAATTGTAGGTAGGTGGCGGCGATGTTAGGGAGGGCAGATTAGGGGTTAATACTATTTATTCTAGTGTTTGGGAGGCGGGAGTGCGGCGGTTTTGGGGGTTAATACATTTATTATAGTGGCGGCGAGGTCCGGTCGGCAGATTAGGGGTTAATAATTGTAGTTAGATAGCGGCGATGTTGGGGGGGCAGATTAGGGGTTAATAAATATAATATAGGGGTGGGCGATGTTAGGGGCAGCAGATTAGGGGTTCATAGCTATAATGTGGGTGGCGGCGGTGTCCGATCGGCAGATTAGGGGTTAAACTTTTTTATTAGAGTGGCAGCGATGTGGGGGGGCCTTGGTTTAGGGGTACATAGGTAGTTTATGGGTGTTAGTGTACTTTGTAGCACAGTAGTTAAGAGCTTTATATTCATGAGTTAGCCCATAAAGCTCTTAACTACTGACTTTTTTTGGCGGTAGGAGTCTTGTCGGTAGAGGGTCTACCGCTCACTTCTTCCAAGACTCCAAATACCGACGTTAGGCAGATCCCATTGAAAAGATAGGATACGCAATTGGCGTAAGGGGATCTGCGGTAGCTTGGAGTCGCGGTGAGGAAGTGAGTGTTAGACCCTTTCCTGGCTGACTCTAAATACCAGCGGGCGGCCAAAAGCAGCAATAGGACCTCTTAACGCTGCTTTTGACGGCTAACGCAGAACTCTAAATCTAGCCGTATGATTTTCCTCTACTATGTGCTAGACAGTTTGCACATGTGCAAGAACATTTAGGGCAAGATTACGTCACGTGGCAATTCAGTTGCCGAAACACCGCTCATATTATGGCTTTTTCACATTTGGGTTGCGCAGCTATTACAAGTTGCAAAATAACTTATGTTGTGCGCGTGTTAAGCTGCGTAATCCAAACAGACAAATTGCATGCGCATTCACGTATTACCCCAAAGAAGTCAATGGAGAAGACAAATAGAAAAACCCCCACTAAAACCCTAATCTGTTGCGCAAAGCCCATTATGTTTTCTCCTTGAAAAGTGTACATGAAAATGCGAATATTTCATATTGCGAGAATGTTTTCTTAATGGAATATGTTTTATTTATTTATAAATAAATATTTCACTATATATGTGATGATTTTTGGACTAATATATCTATTTAAAGCAAGATATGTATATGATTATATATATGTCTAGATATCTCAAGATCTATATGTGATTATCTCTTTGAAAATTCCTCTGAGATATTGTTTAATGTGCATAAGATTTTAATGTGAAATATTTTCATTTTCTCCATAGTTAAACATATCTCTATACATATAAATCCATGTTTCTCTTTGTATGTGTATGTATGTCAATGTAACATCCTTGCATCAGCTTTTTTTTTTTTCTTCTAATTCCGGAGATCTCATATCTTTGATCCTTTATAACTTTTATGTGCAATAAGTGTACTTTGTAATGTATTTTTGAAGTGTTTTGTGAAACTTTTATGTTGCGTAAAACTGTTAATTGCAGCTCTTCGAGCACGAAAAGGCTTGTTGCATAAAAGGCACCCAATCACGATTTTTCAAGATTTGTATTATCTGTGCAATGGAAATTGATTGCGAATAGACCATATTGCGCTCGGAAAACCCATACTGCGCGACTTGTAATCTTGCCCATAGTTTTTAAATGAGCAGTGCATCAACCCAAATCTATGATGTCATGGGCTGATTTGCTTTAACTGCTTCCCCTCCCTACATATCATGCATTGTGCAATCATCTTTAGATTTCTTACGCCTAGATTTAGAGTTTGGCGTTAGCCGTCAAAACCAGCGTTAGAGGCTCCTAATGCTGGTTTTGGGCTACCGCTGGTATTTAGAGTCGTGTAGGTAAGGGTCTAACGCTCACTTTCCAGCCGCGACTTTTCCATACTGCAGATCCCCCAACGCCAATTGCATAACCTATCTTTTCAATGGGATCTTTCTAACGCTGGTATTTATAGTCTTGGCTAAAGTGAGTGTTAGAAATCTAACGACAAAACTCCAGCCGCAGCAAAAAGCCAGGAGTTAAGAGCTTTCTGGGCTAACGCCGGTTCATAAAGCTCTTAACTACTGTGCTCTAAAGTACACTAACACCCATAAACTACCTATGTACCCCTAAACCAAGGTCCCCCCACATCGCTGCCACTCTAATAAAAAAATTTAACCCCTATTCTGCCGACCACATACCGCCGCCACCTACGTTATCCCTATGTACCCCTAATCTGCTGCCCCTAACACCGCCGACTCCTATATTATATTTATTAACCCCTAATCTGCCACCCCAAATGTCGCCGCCACCTACCTACACTTATTAACCCCTAATCTGCCGACCAGATCTCACCGCTACTATAATAAAGTTATTAACCCCTAATCCGCCTCACTAACCCTATAATAAATAGTATTAACCCCTAATCTGCCCTCCCTAACATCACCGACACCTAACTTCAAGTATTAACCCCTAATCTGCTGACCGGACCTCGCCAACACTATAATAAATGTATTAACCCCTAAAGCTAAGTCTAACCCTAACACTAACACCCCCCTAAGTTAAATATAATTTAAATCTAACGAAATAAATTAACTCTTATTAAATAAATTATTCCTATTTAAAGCTAAATACTTACCTGTAAAATAAATCCTAATATAGCTACAATATAAATTATAATTATATTGTAGCTATTTTAGGATTAATATTTATTTTACAGGTAACTTTGTATTTATTTTAACCAGGTACAATAGCTATTAAATAGTTAAGAACTATTTAATAGTTACCTAGTTAAAAGAATTACAAAATTACCTGTAAAATAAATCCTAACCTAAGTTACAATTAAACCTAACACTACACTATCAATAAATTAATAAAATAAAATACCTACAATTATCTACAATTAAACCTAACACTACACTATCAATAAATTAATTACATACAAATACCTACAAATAAATACAATTACATAAACTAACTAAAGTACAAAAAAAAAAGAACTGTTACAAAAAATAAAAAAATATTTAAAACATTATAAAAAAATTACAAATATTTTAAGCTAATTACACCTACTCTAAGCCCCCTAATAAAATAACAAAGCCCCTCAAAATAAAAAAAATGCCCTACCCTATTCTAAAATAAAAATAGAAAAGCTTTTTTACCTTACCAGCCCTTAAAAGGGCCTTTTGCGGGGCATGCCCCAAAGAATTCAGCTCTTTTGCCTAAAAAAAAACATAGAAAGTACAAAAAGGAAACACAGCAGCACTGGTGCAAGGAAAATCCAGGGCCAAAAAAGTAAAACAAAATTTACCTTTATTAGAACGATTTACATAAGTACACAAATGAGCTTCCCTGACTAGTTTCGTGCTCACCAGAGCACTTAATCATAGGGTAAGTTGCTAGGTGTGAACCCTCCCTTTTTAAAGGGAAAGAAACACCTGTTAGTGATTAGTTAAATTTACATGCATATTAAAATTCAATGTATGTATGGGAACCTATGAGTGCACATACACATTGAAAAATCAATCACAAAACAAACAAAATCTGTTACAAATCACATGCACAATGTATAAGGAGAAAACGTTGTTAAAAATAACATATTGCAAAAAGGATCGATATGTACAAACGCTGCAAAAGATAATAATGTCAGAGACCAAAAACAATATTTGTAATTGTAGGTGACAAATTACAATAAATATCCATGTATGTAAGTAAGTATCTATGTATACAGATATATTTTAAAAATAAATTCTAAAATTATTGAAAATGTCCCCCTAAAGAAAAGGAGGGGAACAAGTGCATACAAATCATGGATATTAAATTGTTACAAAAAAGCCTTACATGTCTAACCATATGAAACATAATATGCGAACAGGCATATTTAAAGTGTAGTCCAAAAAAGAGCGAAAGAAAGAAAGAAAACACTCCATTAAATAACACAAAAAATATATACATGTATAATTTTATATATGAGATAAAGATATATGCATAATGTGAAAAACATTTAAAGCAATACATTTCTCAATGTTATTAAATGGAGCATTACAAGGACCACTTTACTTATTCAAAAAGGAAGGACAAGTAAAGAACATCAGTCTAACAATATTAATCTAACAATGTCAATGTAACCAATATTAGGCTGACCTGTAACCAGTGATGTTTGTACCATATAGTACAGTGGGTGGCATATAAAGAGAATACTACTCAACAAAGTAGCTCATATCCCACTCCTTGTTCAAACCCAGGGGTGTGATAGTTCTGAGCTTATAGATCCAGTATAGTTCTTGTTTCTGTAAAAGTTTACATCTATCACCACCCCTGGGTGGGAACATGACGCGGTCAATTACCTGTACCTTCATATTAAAGACACTAGTCATGTGTACAAGATTGAAATGTCTTGCAACCGCTGATTCTTTGACATACTCTCTAGTGTCCCTCACATGTTCCCTAATTCGAGATCTTAATTCTCTGGTCGTTTGGCCAGTATATTGCAGAAAACATTGCTTACACTCAAGCAAGTACACAACATAGGTACTTCTGCAATTTGCATAAAATTTATGAGAGAATTCCTCACCAGTTTGGGTGCTTTTAAAGCCGTTACCTATACCAATAAAGCTGCAAGTGACACAAGGGCCATGTCCACATCTATAGGTCCCCTTCCTTCTAATCCAATCACTTTTGTCCTTACCTCCTGAATGTATTAAACTGGGAGATAGTTTAGAAGACAAGGTTGGGGGCTTTTTTGACACAAATTTACAGTTTCCAATAAGGGGTCTCAATACCTCATCCTCATTAAGTAGATGGAGATTTTTCTTCAGAATAGAGCAAATTTCATTGTATTGGCTCGAATACTCTGTTGAAAAAAACTACTGTCTCTTGTGTTATATTACTGTGTCTCACAGATCCCTGAACCAACTCTCCCTGTGATTTTTCCCTTACCTCCACATAATTCTGGTGAAGTAAAGAATCATTGTAACCTCTTAACTTGAGTCGCTCAATTAAGGCCGTGGCTTGTTCATCGAACAAAGCATCTGAATTAGTATTTCTGCGCAACCGCAATAATTGGCCCCTTGGAATTGAGCGCACCAAATGAGGAGGATGACATGATTTAGCATGAAGTATAGTGTTTCCTGCTGTTTTTTTACGATATGTGTCACTGATGATCATTCCATGTACCTCATCTCCTTTTAAGGTCAAGTCAAGAAAATTAGCCACTTCTCCAAAAGTGTCACCAACAAAATTAAGATTAAACTCATTTTGGCTTAAATAGGCTAGAAAGCCATCATAATCGAAAGGTTCCTTGATGACAAATATCAGATCATCTATGAAACGCATAAAAAAGATGATCTGATCCCTAAACGGGTTATCATGGCTATATAGGTACTTGTCCTCCCAGAGTCCCACGTACAGGTTTGCGAACGAGGGGGCGAATTTCGCCCCCATAGCCATCCCACAAACCTGCACGTAGAACTCCTTATTAAACATAAAATAATTATGCTTAAGTAAAAAGTCAATTATGTCACAAAGGACCATTTTGGTCTCTTCAGAAAATCTGGTGTGTCCATCAAAGAAATACTTCATAGCTTGTATGCCCATGTCATGCGGGATACTTGAATAAAGGGCAGTGGCGTCCACCACTACCCATTTATATCCTTTCTCCCATTTAAGCATTTTTAATAGCTGTAAGAGGTGTGTGGAATCTCTCAGATAGCTTTTTAGACTCCTCACCAGGGGCTGCAAAACTGAATCAATCCATTCTGAGACTGGTTCAAATAGAGACCCAATCCCCGAGACAATAGGGCATCCCGGGGGTTGGGTCAATCTTTTATGTGTCTTAGGTAAATAGTGAAAAATCAGAATCCTTGGATTCCCAGGAACCAAATTCTCAACCTGCTCCCTGGTGAGGAGTCCAATAGCCACCGTTTGCTCCAAAATGTTAATCATTTTTAGTTTGAATAAAGATGTGGGGTCTGAGCTAATCTTCCTATATGTTGTTGTATCACATAGCTGTCTATTGCTTTCCAAAATATAATCACTTTTGTCCAGGATGACAACATTCCCACCCTTATCTGAATTACGAATTACAATTGATTAGTTATTTTCTAGGGTTGTTAATGCAGCCCTTTCTTTTAATGTTAAATTGAATTTTGTTTTCCTCATCTGTCCAACACTATCCTCCAGTGCTAAAATCTCTCTCTCAACCCTTTTCTGAAACATATTAAGTGCTGGTCCTCTGAATTGTGTAGGATAAAAATGTGATGAATGTTTAACAGGAATCGGAATGTCTACATCTTGTGGACCATACTCTGTTTCCAATTCACATAAATCCTGTAATAAAATATTGTCTTCAAAATTCACAAATTGACCAACATTAATTCCCACAGCCTGTTCACTATCATGCGTCTGATTAGTGCTATGTTCATGCACCGAAAAAAACCTTTTTAAAGTCAGCTTCCTGACGAATTTATTTACATCTAACAGCGTTTTAAATGCCGAAAAGGTATTAGTCGGTGCAAAACCAAGCCCTTTTGATAACAAGGCTGTTTGTTCCACAGTTAGAGTAGTGCTAGACAGATTAAGTACAGTTAGTCCTTCTTGTTGGATTTTGCTTTTCTTCCCGATTTTCTTTGCTCTTCTCCCGGCTCTCCTGATCTTTTTCCTAAAGGGACAATAGTGTTATCTTTCACTTTCGGACGGACAGCTTCTTCACCATCTTCAGAGTTACTCTGACCCGTACCATCAGATACCTGTAAGGGGATTGAAGAACAAGAAGAAGAAAGGGAAGAAGAGGAAAGCAAGGAAGAAGAAGAGGAAGAAGAGGAAGAAACAGAGAGTGGAGCAGATGCTCCACTATCATCTGACATATTCGAATCCTGTTCTGAATTTTCAGTAGATGAAAAGGCAACCCTTCTTTCACCCTTCTTCTTTAAAATAGACTTAGGTGCAACATTGCAAGCTCCTTCCTGGTTATCATTGGCTTTACTTTGTTGGGAAAAATTATTCTTCTTATTCTTGCCAGAGCCTTTCTTGAAATTCCTTGCTCTGGGTCTGCGTTGGAATAGTGACCAATTATATACTTTATTATTTGCATAGTCATCCAAATCGCGGCTAAATTTTGTACCCTTTCTCTTGGCCAATTCTTCATCAGATTTTTTTATTTTGTTTTTTAAGGCAGTTTTAAATTCTTTATATTTGTCATCAGACTTCCAAACTTTAAGGTCACTCCTGGCAACGGAAATCTCCTCCTTTAATTTATCTCTCTTAAAGTTCTTGCTTCTATTAATAATGTCCATCAAAGTTAAAGAGCACACTGTAAGAGCCTCATTCCAATCTTCCATGAGTTCAGGTGGTTCTAGATCAAATGATGGGTACTTTTTTATACGTAACCCTCGAGGGATTTTTTTAGCATCAATGTAATGGTCAAAAGATACTGTATCCCACATTAACCTTAGATCATTTAATAGTAGTTTCTCCAACTTTAAAACAGTGTTCTTTAAACTACTTCTAGTCCCACCTGAAATCTCACCTTTCATGAATACCTTTTCAAAAAAGCTCTTCCTGCGCTCCACATTAAAAATGGACTTATTGAAGCTTATATTCTCCTCCTCCATTGTGCATGTAAAAAACAACAAATTGTGTACTTGTAAACCAAAATCGTATACTGGTCACTGGCCCTTTAAGCGCAAGTAATACAGCGCTCCAAATTTAATTAAGACACCTTGCTCCCTTAATGAACCTGTAAAACATATACAAACACAGCTCCCCTAATTTCCAAAACGAACGTGAAAAGTTTTCCCAAGAATATTTTGGAGAAATATCAGAACAGTTCCCATCCATGTAAAGCTTATTAAAACATTGTATCATCCATAGCTAGTAACCGTTACAACAGAATGATTCACTTCACCAATCTCAGTGTCGGCAATAAACGTTTTCAGTCTGTAGATTTACAGCAATGATAGATAACAATTATAAGTTTCACATCAATCCCACTTGAAATGCGATTTAATAAATGAAACAGTCTTACTTGGATAAGTCCGTTCGTCAGGCAGTCACTGGATCCACACCCGAATCCGGATCGAGCAGGCAGGAAACACCGAGGATCCAAATGAGCACAGAGAGACAAGCCGCTGCAAATGCGGAAGTTCCGGCTGGGTCCGTGAGCTGAGGCAGAGGCGGAGTGTTACAGGTACTACACAGGTCACAAGGGGTGCATGCTGTTGGTTAACGGCCGGTGTAGCCGGAAACACTATACTTCATGCTAAATCATGTCATCCTCCTCATTTGGTGCGCTCAATTCCAAGGGGCCAATTATTGCGGTTGCGCAGAAATACTAATTCAGATGCTTTGTTCGATGAACAAGCCACGGCCTTAATTGAGCGACTCAAGTTAAGAGGTTACAATGATTCTTTACTTCACCAGAATTATGTGGAGGTAAGGGAAAAATCACAGGGAGAGTTGGTTCAGGGATCTGTGAGACACAGTAATATAACACAAGAGACAGTAGTTTTTTCAACAGAGTATTCGAGCCAATACAATGAAATTTGCTCTATTCTGAAGAAAAATCTCCATCTACTTAATGAGGATGAGGTATTGAGACCCCTTATTGGAAACTGTAAATTTGTGTCAAAAAAGCCCCCAACCTTGTCTTCTAAACTATCTCCCAGTTTAATACATTCAGGAGGTAAGGACAAAAGTGATTGGATTAGAAGGAAGGGGACCTATAGATGTGGACATGGCCCTTGTGTCACTTGCCGCTTTATTGGTATAGGTAACGGCTTTAAAAGCACCCAAACTGGTGAGGAATTCTCTCATAAATTTTATGCAAATTGCAGAAGTACCTATGTTGTGTACTTGCTTGAGTGTAAGCAATGTTTTCTGCAATATACTGGCCAAACGACCAGAGAATTAAGATCTCGAATTAGGGAACATGTGAGGGACACTAGAGAGTATGTCAAAGAATCAGCGGTTGCAAGACATTTCAATCTTGTACACATGACTAGTGTCTTTAATATGAAGGTGATTTGGGGTTGACACTGAGCGCCTAGTGCTAGAGGGACCCTAGCTTTAATAAATTGACCCCTAGCGGTCAGAAAGGTGGATAATCAGAGAGAAAATTATCAAAGCGCCAATAGGACAAAGGCCGGGTCTAGGTTTAAAAATATGTCGTTTAATATTACAATAAATGTTTAAAATACAATAAAATATACCTAGAGTACAATAAAATATAATCAAATATAATCAAGGATCCAAGATTTTACAATATGTGGCCACAATAAAAACAAATGTAACAAACCTTGACAAGATCAGTGCTTTGGACTGTCTAAAACATAATCTGTGTATTGGCAATATGTCTGCTAAAGGGTATACCCGTAGTAGGGGTGGCTGTCTGAGATGATTCACAGTGCTAAAAAGTGTCTCAAATTGACAGTGCTAATAGGTGTCTCCAAATAAATGTGAAAAAATAGTGCAAACAATGTCGCGAACAATGTTAATAAAAGAACATGTTGATAAAACGTAGTGGATAAAAAACAGTTGTGGATAAAAAACAGTATGATAATCAGTTGAAATTCAACAATATACAAATTGTGTGGTGTAATCAAACAATAGGTGATTCTTGTGTACTCCAAAAGAAAATTATAACATGATGGCAAACTCCAAAAATGATTAAAATAATGACAAATGAAAAAAGAAAGAAAAATTCCTGAAGACAGTGAACAGTTCAACAATAATAAGGAATGTCAGAATTGAAAAAATGTACTTGTGTGTCCCAAACAAATGCAGTAGTTTTCCCAGTGTTATTTCCTAGTGTAGTCTCTCCCAAGTGTGCGGTGCAGATAGGACTCCTAAGTGTAGACCCAATCTGTTAGTTCAGTGTTCTGCCATATTGATCCTGTCTGTAAAAACAAGAGCAATAATAGTGCAGACGTTTTCAAAAATATCTACCTATCAGAGTATTACTTACCAGTCGACGCGTTTCGGTCATGCATTGACCTTTATCAAGACTGGTTTTTGCTAATTCCTTGTGTCTTTTTATACCTTTGTCTAATTATTGATTTTCGTACTACCGGAAGTGCAGTTTCCCACTTCCGGTTTCGGGTGGCAATAGTTAGTTGGTATCGTTATAAGAAAGAGCTTATCTATTAATCTATTTGCCGTTAGTTTATTTAGAATGGGGATAAAGTTTTGTGTCCTAAATACATGCAATTAAGTGTATTTCTTACTTTCCTCTGATTCCCGATTTTCTAGTGCTCTGATTGGTCGGATTTATTGTGATTTCCGACTTTCTAGGTATCTGATTGGGACATTTTCAACCAATATCTATTTAAAATAGTATAGAAATCGTTACCATACTATTAATACACTAATATACAGGGACCAATAGGAAGACGGATATAATACACACCTTCACATATAATAGGCTGTGAGAGTCTATTCACAAGTTTTACACAAACCACCAATAGCAAGAAGTATAGGGAAAACGCCCCAATTCTGACCAATCAGATACCTAGAAAGTCGGAAATCACAATAAATCCGACCAATCAGAGCACTAGAAAATCGGGAATCAGAGGAAAGTAAGAAATACACTTAATTGCATGTATTTAGGACACAAAACTTTATCCCCATTCTAAATAAACTAACGGCAAATAGATTAATAGATAAGCTCTTTCTTATAACGATACCAACTAACTATTGCCACCCGAAACCGGAAGTGGGAAACTGCACTTCCGGTAGTACGAAAATCAGTAATTAGACAAAGGTATAAAAAGACACAAGGAATTAGCAAAAACCAGTCTTGATAAAGGTCAATGCATGACCGAAACGCGTCGACTGGTAAGTAATACTCTGATAGGTAGATATTTTTGAAAACGTCTGCACTATTATTGCTCTTGTTTTTACAGACAGGATCAATATGGCAGAACACTGAACTAACCGATTGGGTCTACACTTAGGAGTCCTATCTGCACCGCACACTTGGGAGAGACTACACTAGGAAATAACACTGGGAAAACTACTGCATTTGTTTGGGACACACAAGTACATTTTTTCAATTCTGACATTCCTTATTGTTGTTGAACTGTTCACTGTCTTCAGGAATTTTTCTTTCTTTTTTTATTTGTCATTATTTTAATCATTTTTGGAGTTTGCCATCATGTTATAATTTTCTTTTGGAGTACACAAGAATCACCTATTGTTTGATTACACCACACAATTTGTATATTGTTGAATTTCAACTGATTATCATACTGTTTTTTATCCACAACTGTTTTTTATCCACTACGTTTTATCAACATGTTCTTTTATTAACATTGTTCGCGACATTGTTTGCACTATTTTTTCACATTTATTTGGAGACACCTATTAGCACTGTCAATTTGAGACACTTTTTAGCACTGTGAATCATCTCAGACAGCCACCCCTACTACGGGTATACCCTTTAGCAGACATATTGCCAATACACAGATTATGTTTTAGACAGTCCAAAGCACTGATCTTGTCAAGGTTTGTTACATTTGTTTTTATTGTGGCCACATATTGTAAAATCTTGGATCCTTGATTATATTTGATTATATTTTATTGTACTCTAGGTATATTTTATTGTATTTTAAACATTTATTGTAATATTAAACGACATATTTTTAAACCTAGACCCGGCCTTTGTCCTATTGGCGCTTTGATAATTTTCTCTCTTTAATATGAAGGTACAGGTAATTGACCGCGTCATGTTCCCACCCAGGGGTGGTGATAGATGTAAACTTTTACAGAAACATGAACTATACTGGATCTATAAGCTCAGAACTATCACACCCCTGGGTTTGAACAAGGAGTGGGATATGAGCTACTTTGTTGAGTAGTATTCTCTTTATATGCCACCCACTGTACTATATGGTACAAACATCACTGGTTACAGGTCAGCCTAATATTGGTTACATTGACATTGTTAGATTAATATTGTTAGACTGATGTTCTTTACTTGTCCTTCCTTTTTGAATCAATAAGTAAAGTGGTCCTTGTAATGCTCCATTTAATAACATTGAGAAATGTATTGCTTTAAATGTTTTTCACATTATGCATATATCTTTATCTCATATATAAAATTATACATGTATATATTTTTTGTGTTATTTAATGGAGTGTTTTCTTTCTTTCTTTCGCTCTTTTTTGGACTACACTTTAAATATGCCTGTTCGCATATTATGTTTCATATGGTTAGACATGTAAGGCTTTTTTGTAACAATTTAATATCCATGATTTGTATGTACTTGTTCCCCTCCTTTTCTTTAGGGGGACATTTTCAATAATTTTAGAATTTATTTTTAAAATATATCTGTATACATAGATACTTACTTACATACATGGATATTTATTGTAATTTGTCACCTACAATTACAAATATTGTTTTTGGTCTCTGACATTATTATCTTTTGCAGTGTTTGTACATATCGATCCTTTTTGCAATATGTTATTTTTAACAACGTTTTCTCCTTATACATTGTGCATGTGATTTGTAACAGATTTTGTTTGTTTTGTGATTGATTGATTTTTCAATGTGTATGTGCACTCATAGGTTCCCATACATACATTGAATTTTAATATGCATGTAAATTTAACTAATCACTAACAGGTGTTTCTTTCCCTTTAAAAAGGGAGGGTTCACACCTAGCAACTTACCCTATGATTAAGTGCTCTGGTGAGCACGAAACTAGTCAGGGAAGCTCATTTGTGTACTTATGTAAATCGTTCTAATAAAGGTAAATTTTGTTTTACTTTTTTGGCCCTGGATTTTCCTTGCACCAGTGCTGCTGTGTTTCCTTTTTGTACTTTCAATCTTTTTCGGCTACACCGGCCGTTAACCAACAGCATGCACCCCTTGTGACCTGTGTAGTACCTGTAACACTCCGCCTCTGCCTCAGCTCACGGACCCAGCCGGAACTTCCGCATTTGCAGCGGCTTGTCTCTCTGTGCTCATTAAAAAAAAACATACAATACCCCCCCCAACATTACAACCCACCACCCACATACCCTTAATTTAACCCAACCCCCCCTTAAATAAACCTAACACTAAGCCCCTTAAGATCTTCCTACCTTATCTTCACCACGCCGGGTATCACCGATCGGTCCAGAAGAGCCTCCGAAGTCTTCATCCAAGCCCAAGCGGGGGCAGAAGAGGTCCATCATCAGGCAGAAGTCTTCATCCTATCCGGGCAGAAGAGGAGATCCGGACCGGTAGACATCTTCATCCAAGCGGCATCTTCTATCTTCTTCCATCCGACGACGAGCGGCTCCATCTTCAAGACCTCCGGCGCGGATCCATCCTCTTCTTCCGACGTCCTAACACAGAATGAAGGTTCCTTTAAGGGACGTCATCCAAGATGGCGTCCCTCGAACTCCGATTGGCTGATAGGATTCTATCAGCCAATCGGTATTAAGGTAGGAAAATTCTGATTGGCTGATGGAATCAGCCAATCAGATTCAAGTTCAATCCGATTGGCTGATCCAATCAGCCAATCAGATTGAGCTTGCATTCTATTGGCTGATCGGAACAGCCAATAGAATGCGAGCTCATTCTGATTGGCTGATTTGTTTAAGCCAATCGGATTGAACTTGAATCTGATTGGCTGATTCCATCAGCTAATCAGAATTTTCCTACCTTAATTCCGATTGGCTGATAGAATCCTATCAGCCAATTGGAAATCGAGGGACGGCATCTTGGATGACGTCCCTTAAAGGAACCTTCATTCTGTGTTAGGACATTCTGTGTTAGGATGGATCCGCGCCGGAGGTCTTGAAGATGGAGCGGCTCGTCATCGGATGGAAGAAGATAGAAGATGCCGCTTGGATGAAGATGTCTACCGGTCCGGATCTCCTCTTCTGCCTGGATAGAATGAAGACTTCTGCCCGATGATGGACCTCTTCAGCCCCCGCTTGGGCTTGGATGAAGACTTCGGAGGCTCTTCTGGACCTATCGGTGATACCCGGCGTGGTGAAGATAAGGTAGGAAGATCTTCAGGGGCTTAGTGTTAGGTTTATTTAAGGGGGGTTTGGGTTAGATTAGGGGTATGTGGGTGGTGGGTTGTAATGTTGGGGGGGTATTGTATGTTTATTTTTATTTTAGAATAGGGTAGGGCATTTTTTTATTTTGGGGGGCTTTGTTATTTTATTAGGGGGCTTAGAGTAGGTGTAATTAGCTTAAAATTGTTGTAATATTTTTATAATGTTTATAAATATTTTTTTATGTATTGTAGCTTAGTTCTTTTTTTATTTTTTGTACTTTAGTTAGTTTATGTAATTGTATTTATTTGTAGGTATTTGTATGTAATTAATTTATTGATACTGTAGTGTTAGGTTTAATTGTAGATAATTGTAGGTATTTTATTTTATTAATTTATTGATAGTGTAGTGTTAGGTTTAATCGTAACTTAGGTTAGGATTTATTTTACAGGTAATTTTGTAATTATTTTAACTAGGTAACTATTAAATAGTTCTTAACTATTTAATAGCTATTGTACCCGGTTAAAATAAATACAAAGTTACCTGTAAAATAAATATTAATCCTAAAATAGCTACAATATAATTATAATTTATATTTTAGCTATATTAGGATTTATTTTACAGGTAAGTATTTAGCTTTAAATAGGAATAATTTATTTAATAAGAGTTAATTTATTTCGTTAGATTTAAATTATATTTAATTTAGGGGGGTGTTAGTGTTAGGGTTAGACTTAGATTTAGGGTTTAATACATTTATTATAGTGTTGGCGAGGTCCGGTCGGCAGATTAGGAGTTAATACTTGAAGTTAGGTGTCGGTGATGTTAGGGAGGGCAGATTAGGGGTTAATACTGTTTATTATAGGGTTTGTGAGGTGAGAGTGAGGCGGATTAGGGGTTAATAACTTTATTATAGTAGCGGTGAGGTCCGGTCGGCAGATTAGGGGTTAATAATTGTAGGTAGGTGGAGGCGACGTTGGGGGCGGCAGATTAGGGGGTAATAAATATAATATAGGGCTCTGCGGTGTTAGGGGGTACATAGGGATAACGTAGGTTGCGGCGGTGTACAGAGCGGCAGATTAGGGGTTAAAAAAATATGCAGGGGTCAGCGATAGCGGGGGCGGCAGATTAGGGTTTAATAAGTGTAAGGTTAGGTGTGTTTAGACTCGGGGTTCATGTTAGGGTGTTAGGTGCAGACATAGGAAGTGTTTCCCCATAGGAAACAATGGGGCTGCGTTAGGAGCTGAACGCTGCTTTTTTGCAGGTGTTAGGTTTTTTTTCAGCTCAAACGGCCCCATTGTTTCCTATGGGGAAATCGTGCACGAGCATGTTTTTGAAGCTGGCCGCGTCCGTAAGCACCGCTGGTATTGAGAGTTGCAGTGGCGGTAAATTATGCTCTACGCTCCTTTTTTGGAGCCTAACGCAGCCATTCTGTGAACTCTCAATACCAGCGGTATTTAAAAGGTGCGGGGGGAAAAAAGCCAGCGTTAGCTACGCGGGTCGTTACCGACAAAACTCTAAATCTATTCGTTGGATTGCTGCTTAGGCTGTTGGAGCTGCCAGTACTGTTTTGTATTCTGTGCAAATTGCAGTTCTTGAATGTTTGCATGTTTCAGTGCAATATTCTGTTAATGTGTTCAATGTACAAATAGTTGTAAATAGCAGGCACAGAAATACAGGACACAAAAATAAAATTAAAATAACCCCTGTCATCCTAAAATCATGAGGTCTTCATTACTTTTTTCAAAATTCTTCTTGTATTTACTCCTGCTTCAGTATTAACTGCAGTTTCTTTGGGAATTCTTAAATCAATACAAATCCTGCATTAGATGGATTCCCTCTATTTTGGCAATAGTTTGGTGGCTGTGAACTACAGTTAGCTGTACCCAATATCCAATATCAGACTGACTGTTGAGGTATGTTTCGCAGAGACACTAGTAATTGATTCTGGAGTGGAAAAGACATCAGAAGACACATGAACTGCTCCTGGGCTGCTGTCAGAAAATCATTTTTCGAAGGATTGTGCACTATTTAAGAAAGGAGATTTTTTTAATTCTATGTTCCCTTTAACACATAAACACACTAAGAGCGGATATTGTTTATGTGTTAATTTGTTTACTTATATGAGTGTATTGCTCCATGTACAGCTTTCTGTTTTCATATGTACAATAAATAATTTTGAGAAGCCTCTAAAGCAGTATTACGAGGGGAAATCAAGGCTTATATGATTAGTAGAAATAAGAAGAATAGGACTCTTGAAATCCAATTGGCCAATCAGGTTAGAAACTCTTACAGAAGATACTGTTGGGAGAGGTCTATAGTAATATCAAAGATAAGAGAGGGTGCATACACTATATATACACTGTACAACTTCAAAAAAACAACATACACAGCTCATTCAATATATGGCACTTGTACCTATTAACATACAATTATATCAAAGTCCCATGTTGAAAGTCACTGTGATAGTGCAAAAATGCAAAACATTATGTATGTCCTCAGTGTGAATGATGGCTGCACTCCTCTTCACAGAAGATACTGGATAAACTGTAAAATAGAAGAAAGAGAGGGGCGCCTCATTTGTAGAATCACCAAATCAAAAAAGCCAAAGCTTATGCACTCGAGCCAAATGGTACTCACATTTGAAATAAGCACCCCAATGTGCTAATAGAAGCAGACTGACATAATATGGTGTGTCAGTACACCCACTCCAGGATATTCCCGCCAGGTGTGTCTGTAATGGAGAATCAAGACAACAAAGGAAACCACATGTGCAGATCAACCAAATAAATGGAACAATGGAGATAATTATGCCAAATGGGTACTCACAATGTCCAATAGCACACCTATGTGCTGGTAGATGCAGACTGATAATTTTAGTTTTGGGCGTATCAGCTCACCCACTCCAGGTGTTGCCAACGATATGGTCTAAAAACAGGAAAAATGCACAAACAGCCCAATATTGGGCAATGAGAGGTAAGGTAGAAACCACTATACTTGTGTTATAATAAAAAACATTTTTATTAAAAAAACCTGAAAACAAAAGTCCCTAAGAAAAACTATAAACTCTTAGCCGCTATTATTGCCTCTAGACTTTCCTCCTCATTGGATAAACTTAGCCATCCTCCTGACCAGACTGGATTTATGAAGTCCAAAAATTCCACAAAAATTATACGTAAAGTGGTCACTTTTTTGGACTTTTTCTGGAATACTGAACAATGGAAGAAGAAGAATCTCTTCCAAGATCTGGGAATTCTCACCATAGATGCCGAAAAGGCATTTGAATCGATTTCATGGGGTCATCTCTTTAAGATGTTAGAAAATTTTGGCTTCAAGAACCAATTTCTTCAGTTTATCCATAAGATCTATTATAATACAATTTATTATCTCCTGGTTAATGGGCTTATTTCACCAAAAATCCCACTTAGGAGAGGCACAAGACAGGGTTGCCCATTACCACCTCTTCTGTTTAATATTGCTCCTGATCCATTATCTATTCGTTTAAGAGATATCTCTTATTATTATGGGTTCACATAATTTGAAGATTCCCCTCTATGCGGACAACCTATTACTTTTCTTAAATAATACTTGTCAATCAATACCTTCTTCCCTTCAATGTCTTGATGAGTTTAGCTCCTTTTCAGGATATAAAATTAATCTTGATAAAAGTGAATTTATGTGGATTAATAAATCCGGGAAAAGTTTTCAAGAACACCCGTTCAGAGTTGTTGACGCTATCAAATACTTAGGTATAGTACCACACATGAACCCTAAAAATTGGTATAGACTAAATTGTTCACCTCTTTTTCAGAAGATTAAAGCTGATCTGGAATTGTGAGCCTCTCTTCCGCTATCCATCTCCGCTTGTATTAATTTAATTAAAACAATTATTTTCCCACGTCTACAATATCCACTTCAGAACCTTCCTTTTTTTATCTTTAAAGGGACAGTAAAGTCAAAACTAAACTTTCATGATTCAAATAAGGCATGCATTTTTAAACAACTTTCCAATTTACTTTTATCATCAAATTTGCTTTGATCAGTTGGTGGTATTTTTGAAAAGCTAAACCTAGCTAGGCTCAAACTGATTTCTAAACCGTTAAAAACCGCCTCTTAGCTCAGAGCATTTTGAAAGTTTTTCACAGTTAGACAGTGTTAGTTCATGTGTGTCATATAGATAACATTGTGCTCACTCCCGTGGAGTTATTTAGAAGTCTTCACTGATTGACTACACTGCATGGCTGTCAAAAGTACTTAGATATGGAGGCTGTCTGCAGAGGCTTAGATAGAAGGCAATCACAGAGGTAAAACATATTAATATAACAGTGTTGGTTATGCAAAACCGGGGAATGGGTAATAAAGGGATTATCTATCTTTTTAGATAAGAAAAAATTTGGTGTAGACTGTCCCTTTAATGATGATTCACTAAAACTTCTTTCATGGTTTTCAAAATGTATTTGGAAAGATAAGAAATTATGTATATCTTTAAATAGATTAATGCAAAAACATGGAGCAACTGGTCTTGCCCTTACAAATCTTAAGTTATACAACTGGGCTGCCATGGTTAAAATTGCCACAGATTGGATCGCAGAAACTGAGTTAGTTTCTTCTGTGAATATGGAGACTTATATTATTTCTCCCTGTTCTCTAAAAGCCATACTGCATTGTCCACACCAAAAATTACCTTCTAATGTTACTTATCTTACCTCAATTAAAAATATTGTTTTAGCATGGCATATGTTTTGTGCAATATTAGAGGTGGATTATACTTTCTCAGATTTTTTGCCTATAGTTGGCAACCCACAGTTTTCTCCAGGTAATAATCAATTAGTCTTTAAAGAGTGGGCTGAAAGAGGTCTTAAATATGTCCATCAAATTATGGCTTAAAATGGACAGATTCTATCTTTTGAGTTACTCTTCCAACATTTCGGCCTAACTAGAACAAACTTTTTTGCCTATCTACAAGTACGGCACTATATTAACGCCCAAAATTGGGATTCTGCTTCGTTGGTCCTGTGGTCGGATATGCATCCAAAAATGTATAGCTGGTAATGCTTCTATTTCCCTTATGTATGACATTATGCTTACTAAACAAAGCTTAATGTATCTTGATAAATTGTGTAATATCTGGGCACCTGCTTTTCCATCAATAGACCCGACAAAATTAAACAAAGCTTTGCCGTATTGAAGAAATGTGAAATCTCAATGAGCTGCAGGGAATTGCACTTGAAACTCATCAATAATTATTATTTATCTCTGCTTAAATTTTCAAAGATATATCCCGCAAACGTTGGTGCTTGCCCTTATTGTACTAATCCTTAAGCTGACATACTCCATATGTTCTGGTATTGCCCCAAAATTAATCAATTATGGCGGAAAGTTGAGTATTGGTTTATTATATATTATAATGTATGCTTATCTCTGTCGCCAGAAAAGATTTTTTGGTAATACCCCCAGAACCACAGATCCTTACATGCAAATACTCTGAACACCATTATACTGTCTGTTAGGCATCTAATAGTTAAAAACTGGAAAGCTAACTGTTCTGGGCCTATTACAGGTCTTTAAAGAAATTCAACTCCAAATCATTTATGAATCATTTCACTTACAATTAACCTCAGAAAAAAGAGTAAAGAAATTCTGCTATCAATTATCTAATCATATTCACTTCCTATTCAAAAGCGTATCCTATCCCCCTTTTTGTCTTCAAATAGCTTTATGGAATTGGTCTTTTTAGACCTATTTTCACACACGTGGATGACTAACTATAGAGATGTTCACTGTTTAATGATGGCAACTCTTGTATTGGCTTTGAACTCCTTAAAAATAGGAAAACAGCTTAGCATATTAGTGCATGCTCTGACAATTCTGATGAATTGTAATGGGAGCCATAAAAAAGTGAACTGTGGGTTACCAAAAAAATGTGTGTTTTTTTGTTCTGTCAGCAACAATAATTTAAATAAAAAAAAACTTGAAAATTCTCTGTTTTCTTGTGTTAAATTAAAATACCATGATAATACACATAGCTGGATAGGAAGTATGGTTATTAGATTGGAAATGAGTTTAACATCTGCTATGGTTAGCTTCTTATGAAAGAAAATGAAACATGATTTTCAAATTGCCTCTCCCTATTGCTTATTTATATTTATATTCTACGTCTCAATACTCAGATGTAGAACCACTCTTCATCAGTCTTCTGATTTAGCATTATCCAGCCTGCAAAGCCTCTTAATTCTCTGGTCTTAGTCTGATGTTTTGGATTTTCATTTACAGTAAGCAGTCAGAGGTGCCCATAAGATTTTTTGGTTTCATGGGGGTTAGGTGGAGGTTTTGGGAAGTATGGGCTTTGTGTAAGGGGTTCTCTATGATTTTGGGGGTTAATGTGGTGGATTATAAGGATAATATTGATGGAATACTAGAACACATTAGATTGATTGTGGTGTCTGCACTGTCAATTATGCTAAATTGCAGAGGGGAGTCCAAAATAAACTTTACTTTTGGATGAGCTAGGTGTAACTTAGATAATAATGTTAACTCTGTGCAACATTTCATTTATTTTTTGTTAAACCAAATTAATCATGCCTTAAAGAGACATGATACCCAAATGTTAAAGCCCTTAAAAGTTATTCAGCATAGCTGTAAAAAGCTGACTAGAAAATATCACCTGAAAATCTGTTTGTAAAAAAAGGGATAATTTACCTCAACATTTCCTTATTATTCACACCCCACTGTAAAGAGACTTTAACCCCTTAGTGAACAGACCAATTTTCTATTTTCTTACCGTTAGGGACCAGGGCTATTTTTAAATTTCTGCTTTTTTGTATTTAGCTGTAATTTTCCTCTTACTCATTTACTGTACCCACACATATTATATACTGTTTTTCTCGCCATTAAATGGACTTTCTACAGATACAATTATTTTTTACTATAAAAAAATTATAAAATATGATGAAAAAATGGAAATAAACACACTTTTTCTAACTTTGACCCCCAAAATCTGTTACACATCTACAACCACCAAAAGACAACCATGCTAAATAGTTTCTAAATTTTGTCCTGAGTTTAGAAATACCCAATGTTTACATGTTCTTTGCTTTTTTTTTGCACGTTATAGGGCAATAAGTAGAAGTAGCACTTTGCTATTTCTAAACCATTTTTTTTTTTCAAAATTAGTGCTAGTTACATTGTAACACTGATATCTGTCAGGAATCACTGAATAACTCTTTTTATATATATATATATATATATATATATATATATATATATATATATATATATATATATATATATAAATAATTTTTTAGTAGACAACCCAAAGTTTTAATCTAGGCCCATTTTGGTATATTTTATGCCACCATTTTGCCGCCAAATTTGACAAAATAAAAAAAAATTGTTAACTTTTTCACAAACTTTTTCACAAACTTTAGGTTTCTCATTGAAATTATTTACAAACAGCTTGTGCAATTATGGCACAAATGGTTGTAAATGCTTCTGTGGGATCCCCTTTTTTCATAAATAGCCGACATATATGGCTTTGGTGTTGCTTTTTGGTAATTAGAAGGCCGCTAAATGCCACTGCGCACCACACGTATATTATGCCCAGCAATGAAGGGGTTAATTATGGAGCATGTAGGGAGCTTGTAGGGTTAATTTTAGCTTTATTGTAGTGTAGTAGACAACCCTAAGTATTGATCTAGGCCCATTTTGGTATATTTCATGCCACCATTTCACCATTTAAAAGTAAAATTTTTCACAATTTTAGGTTTCTCACTGAAATAATTTACAAACAGCTTGTGCAATTATGGCACAAATGGTTGTAAATGCTTCTCTGGGATCCCCTTTGTTGAGAAATAGCAGACATACATGGCTTTGGCATTGCTTTTTTGTAATTAGAAGGCCGCTAAATGCCGCTGCGCATCACACGTGTATTATGGCTAGCAGTGAAGGGGTTAATTAGGTAGCATGTAGGGAGCTTGCAGGATTCATTTTAGCTTTAGTGTAGAGATCAGCCTCCCACCTGACACATTACACCCCCTGATCCCTCCCAAACAGCTCTCTTCCCTCCCCCACCCCACAATTGTCCCCGCCATGTTAAGTACTGGCAGAAAGTCTGCCAGTACTAAAAAAAAAAGCTATCCTTGATATTTTTTGTTTAAAAAAAGGCATATTTACATATGCTGCTCTGGAGGATCCCCCCTTAGCCCCCAACCTCCCTGATACCCCCCCCCCCAAACAGCTCTTTAACCATCCCCCTCTAACTTATTAGTAGCCATCTTTGGTACTGGCAGCTGTCTGCCAGTACCCAGTTTATAGTAAAACATTTGTTTTTATTATTTTTTTTAAATATTTTTCTGTAGTGTAGCTTGCCCCCCCAAAAGACCAACCCCCCACCCCCTTCCAGATCTCTTAGATCGATATAGTTTAGATATTTTTGGCCCTCACTGCCACTTTTTTCCCATAATTTTTCTGTAGTGTAGCGGTTCCCACCCGCTCCCTACCCGTGCACGCGCCCACCCCCGTCCCCCGTGCGTGCCCCCGGCGTTCCCGCCCTGGTCCCTCCCTGACCCCCCTTAAACAGCTCTCTTCCCTCCCCCACCTTACATTTGTCACAGCTATCTTAAGTACTGGGAGAAAGTCTGCCAGTACTAAAATAAAAGGCTTTTTTGTTTTACATATATAGTTATTCTGCAGTGATGGATACACCCTTAGTCACCAACCTCGCTGATCCCCCACATATAGCTCTCTAACCCTCCCCTTCTACCATCTTGGCTACTGGCATCTGTCTGCCAGTACCCAGTTTGCTCAAAAACAATAACTTTTTTTGTAATAAAAAAAAACAAAACCCAATTTTCTGTAGTGTAGCTCCCCCTCTCAATACCCTACCACCTCCCAGATCCCTTTACAAACATTTATTTCCCTCGCTTTCCCTCTCCCTCAACCAACTTAATGTAGCGTGCGCGCACACACACGTGCACAACCTCCCGCCCCCCATGCACTCCCGCTGACTGGCGCATTTGCAGGGACAGGATCCGGAAGTCCCTCCAACGATGTGCCACAGAGTGTCTCTCTCTGCATTGGAGGCTAAAAAAAGGGTATTGCAGGATGCTTCAATATCAAGGCATCACTGCAATACCCTGAACATGTCTGGAAGCGATCACGATCACTTCCAGCGCTTGAAACCCCAGGGGACATGCCAGGCACGTCCTTGGTCATTAACTGACACTTTTTGTAAGATATGCCTTGCACGTCCTTGGTTGTTAAGGGGTTAAGCAGCTAATCAGGATGCTAGTCCCATGACTTGCATGAGTGTGCATCTGGCACATGCAGGCACAGGCATGCTATTTTCTTATTCAGTTTAAATAAGTTTACTATGAAATCTTGCAAGATTTCAGTGAAATATCATGGGATCACAGTAAAGCAAAACATGACCTCAGCACTGCTGATGCTGATTGGTTATTTATTTTTCCAACTTGCAGCTAGACAGCAGCTGAAGAAAAACTGTTCATAGAGAACTTACTCTTGTAAACTGAAGTAATTTTAAGGTAAAATATCTTCCCTTTTTACATAGAGAGGGTCAAGTGATATTTTCATGTCAGCTTTTTACAGCTATGCTGCATCACTTTCAAGTGATTTAGCATATGAGTATTATGCCTTTTTAAAGGGCCAGTAAACCTAGAAAATAATGTTATATAATTCTGCACATAGTGCAGAATGATATAACATTATATTAGTGCTAGCTTTATGTAACATAATATTGCTGCTGGAATTTTTATTAAAAAAGAGGGTTTTTCAGACCTGCCCTCTGTGCTCTACTGAGCGGGACTGGTTTTCCCTGTGAGCGCTTCTAGTCACAGCCCGGCCCGATTGCACCATTACACTCAGTGTAGCTCGCTCCTGCTCTCTCTGACAGTGGGAGCAAGCTACATTGAGTGTAATGGTGTGATCGGACCGGGCTGTGACTAGACAGCTGCCCAGATGCACTCAGAGGGAAAACCAGACCCGCTCAGTAGAGCACAGAGGGCAGGTCTGAAAAACCCTCTTTTTTTAATAAAAATTTCAGCGGCAATATTATGTTACATAAAGCTAGCACTAATATAATGTTATATAATTCTGCACTATGTATATAACATTATTTTCTAGGGCCTAGATTTAGAGCTTTGCGGTAGCCGTGAAAACCAGCGTTAGAGGCTCCTAACGCTGGTTTTAGGCTACAGCCGGTATTTGGAGTCAGTCAGGAAAGGGTCTAACGCTCACTTTTCAGCCGCGACTTTTCCATACCGCAGATCCCCTTACATCAATTTCGTATCCTATCTTTTCAATGGGATCTTTCTAACTCCGGTATCTAGAGTTGTGGCTGAAGTGAGCGTTAGAATTCTAACGACAAAACTCCAGCCGCAGAAAAAAGTCAGTAGTTAAGAGCTTTCTGGGCTAACGCCGGTTTATAAAGCTCTTAACTACTGTGCTCTAAAGTACACTAACACCCATAAACTACCTATGTACCCCTAAACCGAGGTCCCCCCACATCGCCGCCACTCGACTACATTTTTTTAACCCCTAATCTGCCGACCGCCACCTACGTTATACTTATGTACCCCTAATCTGCTGCCCCTAACACAGCCGACCCCTATATTATATTTATTAACCCCTAACCTGCCCCCCACAACGTCGCCGCCAGCTACCTACAATAATTAGCCCCTAATCTGCCGACCACAAAGAGCCGCCACCTACATTATAGCTATGTACCCCTAATCTGCTGCCAATAGAATGTGAGCTCAATCTGATTGGCTGATTGAATCACCAAATCGGATTGAACTTGATTCTGATTGGCTGATTCCATCAGCCAATCAGAATTTTCCTACCTTAATTCCGATTGGCTGATAGAATCCTATCAGCCAATCGGAATTCGATGGACGCCATCTTGGATGACGTCCCTTAAAGGAACCGTCATTCGTCGGGAAGTCGTCAGAAGAAGAAGATGGGTCCACGGTGGAGGTCTTCAAGATGGAGCCGGTCCTCATCGGATGAAGATAGAAGATGCCGCTTGGAAGAAGATGGTTGCCGGTCCGGATCTACTCTTCTTCCCAGATAGGATGAAGACTTTGGAGCCTCTTTTGGACTTCTTCAGCCGTCGGATGTTGGATGTCTATCCCCCGCTTGGGCTTAGATGAAGATTTCGGAGCCTGGAACGATCGGTGATACCTGGCATGGTGAAGACAGGGTAGGAAGATCTTCAGGGGCTTAGTGTTAGGTTTATTTAAGGGGGGTTTGGGTTAGATTAGGGATTAGGGGTATGTGGGTTGTAATGTTGGGGGGGGGGGGTATTGTATGTTTTTTTCACAGGCAAAAGAGCTGAATTCTTTGGGACATGCCCCGCAAAGGGCCCTGTTCAGGGCTGGTAAGGTAAAAGAGCTTTGAACTTTAGTAATTTAGAATAGTGTAGGGCATTTTTTTATTTTGGCGGTCTTTGTTATTTTATTAGGGGGCTTAGAGTAGGTGTAATTAGTTTAAAATTGTTGTAATATTTTTCTGATGTTTGTAAATATTTTTTTATTTTTTGTAACTTAGTTCTTTTTTATTTTTTGTACTTTAGTTAGTTTATTTCATTGTATTTATTTGTAGATATTGTATTTAATTAATTTATTGATAGTGTAGTGTTAGGTTTAATTGTAGGTAATTGTAGGTATTTTATTTAATTAATTTATTGATAGTGTAGTGTTAGGTTTAATTGTAACTTAGGTTAGGATTTATTTTACAGGTAATTTTGTAATTATTTTAACTATTTTAGCTATTAAATAGTTCTTAACTATTTAATAGCTATTGTACCTGGTTAAAATAAATACAAAGTTACCTGTACAATAAATATTAATCCTAAAATAGCTATAATATAATTATAATTTATATTGTAGCTATATTAGGATTTATTTTACAGGTAAGTATTTAGCTTTAAATAGGAATAATTTATTTAATAAGAGTTAATTAATTTCGTTAGATTTAAATTATATTTAAGTTAGGGGGGTGTTAGTGTTAGGGTTAGACTTAGCTTTAGGGGTTAATACATTTATTAGAACAGCGGTGAGCTCCAATCGGCAGATTAGGGGTTAATGTTTGAAGTTAGGTGTCGGCGATGTTAGGGAGGGCAGATTAGGGGTTAATACTATTTATTATAGGGTTAGTGAGGCGGATTAGGGGTTAATAACTTTATTATAATAGCGGTGCGGTGCTGTCCGGTCGGCAGATTAGGGGTTAATAAGTGTAGGCAGGTGGAGGCGACGTTGTGGGGGGCAGATTAGGGGTTAATAAATATAATATAGGGGTCGCCGGTGTTAGGGACAGCAGATTAGGGGTACATAGGGATAATGTAAGTAGCGGCGGTTTACGGAGCGGCAGATTAGGGGTTAAAAATAATATGCAGGGGTCAGCGATAGCGGGGGCAGCAGAATAGGGGTTATTAAGTGTAAGGTTAGGGGTGTTTAGACTCGGGTACATGTTAGAGTGTTAGGTGCAGACGTAGGAAGTGTTTCCCCATAGCAAACAATGGGGCTGCGTTAGGAGCTGAACGCGGCTTTTTTGCAGGTGTTAGGTTTTTTTTCAGCTCAAACAGCCCCATTGTTTCCTATGGGGGAATCGTGCACGAGCACGTTTTTGAAGCTGGCCGCGTCCGTAAGCAACTCTGGTATCGAGAGTTGAAGTTGCATTAAATATGCTCTACGCTCCTTTTTTGGAGCCTAACGCAGCCATTCTGTGGACTCTCAATACCAGAGTTATTTAAAAGGTGCGGCCAGAAAAAAGCCAGCGTTAGCTACGCGGGTCGTTACCGACAAAACTCTAAATCTAGCCGTAGGTTTGCTGGCCCTTTACGGCTGGTGTAAGGACCTTATTGCGAGAGGAGTATGGTCTCATGCAAACCATGTGTGATGGTAACAGGGTTGTTGCTATTCAGTGTAATTTTCATTAGCAGTTGTAGTAAGCTGTTTGGCCCCTACGTTACCATCTATGCCATAATAAAATGACAATATAAGCATTTATAGGGCGTTTTCTTTACTTAAAAATAATAAGTATATTATTTGTGTTTATTTGCAACTGCCTGTCCATTTTATCTATTTCCATTCCATCCACCAGAATTTTGACACAAGCATTGTATGCCAAATTCAAAAAATGTTTAAATTAGGAGAGCCACTCAAATTAATAAAGTTACAGCAAAATCTTGTTAAACACACAAAAGCCAATAAAAACTGGTATTACTTGTTTTTCAAGGGAGCTTTGACAAGGCCTTTCTCTGACCTTCATGGAAGCAAAAGATGACATGCTTCTGTATTCATTTGTCTATACTGTCATGTTATTCTTGCAAAAGTTTTCCTTGTTGATTAATTACTTTTTCACGTTATGTTTAACTAAAGATTTTTTTCATGTCTATAGTTTTAATGTCCATTTATTGTTTACGCTATACTGTATATGGATTCTGCCCCTTCCTTGTGACCTGACATTTCTCTGCCTGCTGATTTTGTACCTTTCCTGAACATGTGGATTCTGCTTTTGTATCTCACTTGAAAATCCATATTTTGACCTCTGGAGTCTGTTTCTGTGTCATGCATATTTGTTCCAACAATAACCTTTGCTTGTTCTCATATGATCCTGCTGAGTACGATGGAGAGACTGACTACCTGATGTCAACATCTGTCTTGGCTATTTAACATTACAGATCCTTTACTGTTTTGTTGCTGTTTTTTCATGTACTTTTCTTTACTGAGTTTTAACTTTCTAATTTACTCCTATTATCAAAATTTCTTCATTCTCTTGGTATCTTTATTTTAAAAGAAAGAATGTAAGTTTAGATGCCGGCCCATTTTTGGTGAACAACCTGGGTTCCAGGATTCTAAACCAAAAATTGGTGGGCTCCTTAGCTTAGATGCCTTCTTTTTCAAATAAAGATAGCAAGAGAACAAAGAAAAATTGATAATAGGAGTTAATATTAGAAAGCTGCTTATAATTATATCCTCTATCTGAATCACGAAAGAAAAAAATTGGGTTCAGTGTCCCTTTAACTAAAACAATACAGACAGAAACCAGTGCAACAGACAGTCAATATTACTGGGTTTTTTTTTTTACCTATGTGGTGCTGCTTCCTGCAATTTTCAGGTGTCTGCTGCTTCTTACACTCCGTGTTTGAAATATTTAGGAAATAATGACTCCTGTGACACTATGTACATCACAGAAAATGACACACACTTTTCATATGTTGGTGTTTTATTATATTATGCTATGATATTTCTAAAAACTAAAGTTATTTTTTAAAAATTGCTTGGCCTGCTAAAAAACGAGGTATATTTTGTGAAAGCACCTCCCAGAAAAGAAAGAGAATTTGAGATTAATGTGTAGATGCAGTTAAGGGTCAAACAACTCAAAATTACTCTAGCAAAGGGATGTGAAAATGTTTTAGTAGCTAAAGTGTTGAATATTTTTATCTGGAAAAACATAATTTACGTAAGAACTCACCTGATAAATAAATTTCTTTCATATTGGCAAGAGTCCATGAGCTAGTGACATATGGGATATACAATCCTACCAGGAGGGGCAAAGTTTCCCAAACCTCAAAATGCCTATAAATACACCCCTCACCACACCCACAATTCAGTTTAACAAATAGCCAAGTAGTGGGGTGATAAAGAAAGGAGTAAAAAGCACCAACAAAGGAATTTGGAAATAATTGTGCTTTATACAAAAAAATCATAACCACCATAAAAATGGTGGGCCTCATGGACTCTTGCCAATATGAAAGAAATGAATTTATCAGGTAAGTTCTTACATAAATTATGTTTTCTTTCATGTAATTGGCAAGAGTCCATGAGCTAGTGACGTATGGGATAGCAATACCCAAGATGTGGAACTCCACGCAAGAGTCACTAGAGAGGGAGTGATAAAATAAAAGCAGCCATTTTTTGCTGAAAAAATGAATCCACAACCCAAATTATAAGTTTATTCTCATAAATGAAAAGAAAACTTAAAACATAAGCCGAGGAATCAAACTGAAACATCTGCCTGAAGAACTTTTCTACCAAAAACTGCTTCCGAAGAAGCAAATACATCAAAACGGTAGAATTTAGTAAATGTATGCAAAGAAGACCAAGTTGCTGCTTTGCAAATCTGAGCAACTGAAGCTTCATTCTTAGAAGCCCACAAAATGGAGACTGATCTAGTAGAATGAGCTGTAATTCTCTGAGGCGGGCTTGACACGACTCCAAATAAGCTTGAAGAATCAAAAGCTTTAACCACGATGCCAAAGAAATGGTAGAAGCCTTCTGACCTTTCCTAGAACCAAAAATGATAACAGACTAGAAGTCTTCAACATAATATTTCAAAGCTTTTACCACATCCAAAGAATGTAAGGATCTCTCCAAAGAATTCTTAGGATTAGTACACATTAGTCAAAAACAGTGAATATCAGGAAGCTTAGCAATCTTTCTGTGAAATAAAACAGAAAGAGTAGAGATTTGTCCATTCAAGGAACTTGCAGACAAACCCTTATCCAAACCATCCTGAAAAAACTATAAAATTCTAGGAATTCTGAAAGAATGCCAAGAGAATTTATGAGAAAAACACCATGAAATATAAGTCTTCCAAACTCGATAATAAATCTTTCTAGAAATAGAGCCTGTAACATAGTATTAATCACTGAGTCAGAGAAACCTCTATGACTAAGCACTAGGCGTTCAATTTCCATACCTTCAAATGGAAAAACGGATTTGAGATCCCAATGGAAAAACAGACCTTGAGAAAGAAGGTCCGGCATTAATAGAAGTGACCAAGGTTGGCAACTGGACATCCGAACAAGATCTGCATACCAAAACCTGTGAGGCCATGCTGGAGCCACCAGCAACACAAACAATTGCTCCATGATGATTTTAGAGATCACTCTTGGAAGAGGAACTAGAGGCGGGAAAATATAAGCAGGTTGATAACACCAAGGAAGTGTCATTGCATCCACTGCTTACGCATGAGGATCCCTGGACCTGGACAGGTACCTGGGAAGTTTCTTGTTTACATGAGAAGCCATCAGATCTATTTCTGGAAAACCCCACATCTGAACAACCTGAGAAAACACATCTGGATGGAGGGACCACTCCTCCAGATGTAAAGTCTGACGGCTGAGATAATCCGCTTCCCAATTTTCTAAACCTGGGATATGAACTGCAGAAATTAGACAGGAGCTGGATTCCACCCAAGCAAGTATCCGAGATAGGGGACTGTGAGTCCCACCCTGATGATTGACATATGCCACAGTTGTGATATTGTCTGTCTGAAAACAAATGAACGGTTCTCTCTTCAACAGAGGACAAATCTGAAGAGGCCTGAAAATTGCACGGAGTTCCAAAATATTGGTTGGTAATCTCGCCTCTTGAGATTTCCAAACCCCTTGTGCTGTCAGAGATCCCCAAACAGCTCCCCAACCTGAAAGACTCACATCTGTTGTGATCACAGTCCAAGTTGGATGAACAAAAGAGGCCCCTAGAACTATACGATGGTGATTTAACCACCAAGTCAGAGATAGTCGAACATTGCGATTTAAGGATATTAATTGTGATATCCTTGTATAATCCCTGCACCATTGGTTCAGCATACAAAGCTGGAGAGGTCTCAAATGAAAATGAGCAAAGGGGATCGCGTCCGATGCTGCAGTCATGAGACCTAAAACTTACATGCACATAGCTACTGAAGGGAATGACTGAGACTGAAGGTTCCGACAGGCTGAAACCAATTTCAAAAGTCTCTTGTCTGTTAGAGACAGAGTCATGGACACTGAATCTATCTGGAAACCTAAAAAGGAGACCCTTGTCTGAGGAATCTAAGAACTTTTGGTAAATTGATCCTCCAACCATGTTTTCGAAGAAACAACAATAGTTTATTTGTGTAAGATTCTGCAGAATGTAAAGACTGAGCTGTTGTATACCTCTGTCTTAGGGCTGTCACTAAATGAGTGTTTAGCAACAGATGTATATGTATGATTCTCGCAAAAGAGGATAAAAAAGAGATGCTGTAAGAATTATTCTTTAATATGACTTTATTATGCCTTAGTTAGACAAACCCTAACTATAGACAAATATTCAATCTGGGTTATCTAACAGATTAAATTAATACTTATATTTATCAAATATTAGTTGACATAAATCATTTATTAATCACAACAAGATTAATACATACCTTGAGATCTAAAGGCAGAAGATATCAATACAAATGTAAAGCTTATATACAAATTTTAAGCACCAATCAGCCAATCGGATTGAACTTTAATCTGATTGGCTGATTCAATCAGCCAATTAGATTTTTCTACCTTAATTCCGATTGGCTGATAGAATCCTATCAGCCAATCGGAATTCGGCAGACGCCATCTTGGATGACGTCATTTAAAGGAACCTCATTCGTCGGGAAGTCGTCGTGCCGGAAGGATGCTCCGCGGCGGAGGAGCGAAGTAAGAAGATTGAAGATGCCGATTTGCTTGAAGACGTCGCCGATGGAAGAAGACTCTCTGCCGCTTGCTTCAAGACATCGCCCAGATGGAAGAAGACTCTCTGCCGCTTGCTGGAACACATCGCCTGGATCGGTTCGGCCCGGCTGGGTGAATACAAGGTAGGGAGATCTTCTGGGGGGTAGTGTTAGGTTTATTTAAGGGGGGTTTGGGTTAGATTAGGGGTATGTGGGTGGTGGGTTGTAATGTTGGGGGGTGGTATTGTGGTTTTTTTTGCAGGCAAAAGAGCAGTTTTCTTTGGGGCATGTCCCCACAAAAGGCCCTTTTAAGGGCTGGTAAGGTAAAAGAGCTTTGAACTTTTTTTAATTTAGAATAGGGTAGGGAATTTTTTTTTATTTTGGGGGGCTTTATTATTTTATTAGGGGGCTTAGAATAGGTGTAATTAGCTTAAAAATCTTGTAATCTTTTTTTTATTTTTTGTAATTTAGTGTTTGTTTTTTTTTGGTAATTTAGTTTAGTTTATTTAATTGTATTTTTAGATAGATATTTGTAGTTTATTTAATTTATTGATAGTGTAGGTGTATTTGTAACTTAGGTTAGGAT
This sequence comes from Bombina bombina, assembly GCF_027579735.1. Lineage (NCBI taxonomy): Eukaryota > Metazoa > Chordata > Amphibia > Anura > Bombinatoridae > Bombina > Bombina bombina. The sequence goes on along the minus strand of NC_069502.1, from coordinate 525,460,894 downwards.
TTATTTTACAGGTAATTGGGTAATTATTTTAACTAGGTAGCTATTAAATAGTTAATAACTATTTAATAGCTATTATACCTAGTTAAAATAATTAACAATTTACCTGTAAAATAAATATAAACCCTAACATAGCTATAATGTAATTATTAATTATATTGTAGCTATCTTAGGGTTTATTTTATAGGTAAGTATTTAGATTTAAATAGGAATATTTTAATTCATAATATTAATATTAGATTTATTTTAATAAGAGTTTAGTTAGGATGTTAGAGTTAGATAGGGTTATTATACTTAATATATATATAATTATAATAACGATATTAACTATATGAACCCTAATATAATTAGGGTTAATATAGTTAATATATATAATATAATAACTATATTAACTATATTAACCCTAATATAATTAGGGTTAATATAGTTAATATAGCTGGCGGCGGTGTAGGGGGATTAGGGGTTAATACATTTATTATAGGTGGCCGCGGTGTAGGGGGATGTAGATTGTAGGCAAAAGAGCAGTTTACTTTGTGACAAAGCCCCGCCAAAAGCCCTTTTAAGGGCTGGCTAAAGAGCTTTTACTTTGTGGCAATGCCACGCAAAAAGCCCTTTTCAGGGCTATTTGTAGGGTTAGACTTAGGTTTAGTGGTAGGGATAGTTTAGTATTTTAGGGGTTAAATAATTTAATATAGATGGGGGCGGGGTAGGGGGATTAGATTAGGGGTTAATAATTTTAAAATAGATAGCGGCGGGGTAGGGGCTCACTTTAGGGGGTAGGTAAGGTAGATGGCGGCGGTGTTAGGGTCTCACTTTAGGGGGTTATAGATTTAATATAGCTGGCGGCGGTTTAGGGGTTAATAACTTTATTAGGTAGCGGCGGGCTCCGGGAGCGGTGGTTTAGGGGTTAATACATATTTTATTGTTAGGCTAGTGAGGGGGGATAGCGGATAGAGGGTTAGACGTGTCGGGCCATGTTAGGGAGGCGTGTTAGACGTGTCGTGCTATGTTAGGGAGGCGTGTTAGACAGTGCGGGTGATTTAGAGTTTTGTCAGGTTTTGTAGGCGCCGGCAGTTTCTAACGTGCCGCAAGTCACTGGCGACGCCAGAAATTTGTACTTGCGCAGATTTCTGGACATCGCTGGTTTGTCAGACTTACAGCACGTTCGCATATGACGGCGCCATATATGGGATAGCTCGAGTTGCGAGCTGAAACTGCGGGCGATGCCGGTTCCCTCACTTGCGCCGCAAACTACGATCTATATTGGATCGCGCCCATTGTGCTTAAAACAGCATTTAACCAATTACTAACTAAACTCTGACTAATCCTATCTAAGTTAATTTCATTTATAACTCTTTATTCCATATTCTATATTTTACACATCATAAACTTAAAGAAATAATGATTTGGTGATAGATTTATTATTTTATTTTATATCTAAATGTTTTATCTATGAAGAACATATTTAATGTGTAATTCTTCTTTGAAATTTTATATTTATTCTAATCATGATTTTATAATTTATTCTAATCATGATTTTATAACTTCACATGAGCTAGTACCAAGAAATCGTCCAAATAAGGAAACATCGCAATACCCCACTCTCTGATTACAGAGAGTAGGGCACCGAGAACTTTTGAAAACATTCTTGGAGCTGTCGCTAGGCCAAAAGGAAGAGCGACAAATTGGTAATGCTTGTCTAGAAAAGAGAATCTCAGAAACTGATAATTATCTGGATGAATCGGAATATGAAGATATGCATTGTGTAAGTCTATTGTGGACATATAATGCCCGTGCTGAACAAAAGGCAGAATAGTCCTTATAGTCACCATTTTGAAAGTTGGTACACTTACATAACGATTCAAAATTTTCAGCTCCAGAACTGGTCTGAATGAATTTTCTTTCTTTGGGACAATGAATAGATTTGAATAAAACCACAAACGCTGTTCCTGAAACGGAACCGGCATGATTACCCCTGAAAACTCCAGGTCTGAAACACACTTCAGGAAAGGCTGAGCCTTTACTGGATTTGCTGGGATGCGTGAGAGAAAATATCTTCTTACAGGAGGTCTTACTCTGAATCCTATTCGGTACCCCTGAGAGACAATACTCAGCAGAGCTGGAATGAAGGCCGCACCTTCATGCAGACTTGGGGGCTGGCATTGGTCTCTTAAATGGCTTGGATTTATTCCAATTTGAAGAAGGTTTCCAACTGGAAACAGATTCCTTGGGGGAAGGATTAGGTTTCTGTTCCTTAATTTGTCAAAAGGAATGAAAACGGTTAGAAGCTTTAGATTTACCCTTAGGTCTTTTATAGTGAGGCAAAAAAACTCCCTTCCCCCCAGTGACAGTTGAAATAATCAAATCCAACTGAGAACCAAATAACTTATTACCTTGGAAAGAAAGAGATAGCAATCTAGACTTAGACGTCATGTCAGCATTCCAAGATTTCAGCCACAAAGCTCTTCTAGATAAAATAGCTAAAGACATAGATTTAACATCAATTTTGATTATATCAAAAATGGCATCACAAATAAAATGATTAGCATGTTGAAGCAAGTGAACAATGCTAGACAGATCAGAATCCAATTCTTGTTGCGCTAAATTTTCCAACCAAAAGGTTGATGCAGCTACAACATCAGCCAAAGAAATTGCAGGCCTGAGAAGATGACCATAATATAAATAGGCTTTCCTTTGCTAAGATTCATGTTTCCTATCTAAAGGAGCTTTAAAAGAAGTACTATCTTCCATATGAATAGTAGTATGTTTGGCCAGAGTAGAGATAGCCCCATCAACTTTGGGGATCTTTGGGGATACAATATTTTAAACCTTGGAGAAGGAATAAAATAAGTACCAGGCCTATTCCATTCCTTAGAAATCATATCAGAAATAGCATCAGGAACTGGGAAAACCTCTGGAGTAACCACAGGAGGTTTATAAACAGAATTTAAACGTTTACTAGTTTTAGTATCAAGAGGACTAGTTTCCTCAATATCAAATATACTCCATTTTAAATAAATAAGTAGATTTGTCAGTGTCGCAACTAGCTCATGGACTCTTGCCAGCTACATGAAAGAAATATTATTTTTAAGATCAAAAATGTCTTGTTATTCTGTCATTTTGATGTATTCCCCAATGTTTTTTCATAATTTTTCTAATAATAGGTGCCTCCTCAATATCACTTAGATTACGAGTTTTGCGTTTTTGTTTTAACGCTGAAAAAAGGGTAATTTCAGCGTTAAAACAGCACCGCAGTCATTACAAGTCTTGTCGGTATAGCTGTACAGCAACTCTTTTAGCCTGTAATGCAACGTCAGTTGCGCACACGTAAAAATTACGTTTTTTCATGGGACTTCCATAGCGCAGCCATTACAAGTTTTGCGGTGAGGCTAAAAAGCTTGCATTCTAGCCTACACCGACAAGATCTGTTTCGCAATCTGAGAGCAGTAGTTATGAATTTTATGCTACAAAACTGTTACATAAAACTCCTAACTAAACTGTCACAAAGTGCACTAACACACATAAACTACCTATTAACCCCGAAACTGAGGCCCTCCCGCATTGCAAACACTATATTAAACCCTAATCTGCCGCTCCCGACATCGCCGCCACTAATTAAATTTATTAATCCTTATTCCCTGACATTGCCGCCACTATACTAAAGTTATTAACCCCTATTCCCCCGCACCCCAACATCGCCCACACTATAATAAATCTATTAACCCCTATTCCGCCGCTCCCCACCACCGCCGCCACTATAATAAACCTATTAACCCCTAAACCGCAAGACCCCCACAACAAAATATACTAAATTAAACTATTAACCCCTAAACCATAAGTCCCACACAGCGAAATATACTAAATGAAACTATTAACTCCTAAACCGAAAGCCCCCCACATCACAATAAACTAATTTAAACTAGTAACCCCTAAACCTAATGCACCTCTAACTTTATATTAAAATTACAATTTCCCTATCTTAAATTAAATTAAAACGTACCTGTCAAATTAAAAAAACTAAATTTAAACTATCAATTAAACTAAAATTAAACTAACTACCAATTAAAGAAAACTAAAATACACATTAAAACAATCCTAACACTACTATAAAAATTACAAAATATCTAATTGCAAAAAATAAAAAATTGTAAATTACAAAAAATATCAAACACTAAATTATGAAAAATAACAAACAAAATTATCAAAAATAAAATAGAATTACACCTAATCTAATAGCCCTATAAAATAAAAAGCCCACCCAAAATTAAAATAAAAACCTAGCCTACAATAAACTACCAATAGCCCTTATAAGGGCTTTCTGTAGGGCATTGCCCTAAGTTAAACAGCCAATAGAATGATAGCTGATTTAATTTGGCTGATTTGAACAGCCAATAGGATTTTAGCAGCCCTAATTCCTATTGACCAATTCAGCCAATAGGAATGCAATGGTACCCCCAATATAAAAGGGGTACCTTGCATTTCAATCCTTAGTGTGCAGCAGACGATCGCATGAAGAGGACCTCCACGTCGGATAGATGGACCTTCGCCTGGACCTCTGCGCATCGCACTCCGTTTCCGCAGGGATGAAGAAGATGCCGGTCCTGTGATGGATGACCGGGATGAAGATTGTTTAAGTGGTACTTCAACAACTGTGAGTACCTAAAGAGGGGTTAGTGTTAGGTTTATTTTTAATTTTTTTTCAGGTGTTTTTTTTTAGATTAGGGTGGGCACTCTTAAAAGTGCTGAATGCCCTTTTAATAGCAGTAAATGAGCTGACTGCCCTTTTCAGGGCAATGCCCATACAAATGCCCTATGGGCAATATGTAGATTAGGTTTTTTAGATAGTTTTTTTTTATTTTCTGGGTTTGGCGGGGTGGGGGCTTGTAATGTTAGTAGGTATTGGTATTTTTTGTCATGTAAAAGAGCTGTTTAACTTAGGGCAATGCCCTACAAAAGGCCCTTTTAAGGGCTATTGGTAGTTTATTATAGATTATGATTATTTTATTTTGGGGTGTTTTTTTAAAATGGGTATTAGAATAGGAATAATTTTTATTATTTTGGATAATGTGTTTGTTATTTTGTGTAATGTTTTTTTTTTCGTTTTGGGGTGGGTTTTTATTTTTAGATTAGGGGTTGGGCATTTCATAAAAGAGCTGAATGCCCTTTTAAGGGCAATGCCCATACAAATGCCCTTTTCAGGGCAATGGGTAGATTAGGTTTTACTTTATTTTTATTTTGTGTGTTTGGGGGGTGGGGGTTTGTATACTGTTAGGGGGTGTTTGTTTTTCTTTTGTATGATAAGAGCTAATTTCTTTAGGACAATGCCCTACAAAAGGCCATTTTAAGAGCCCACAAAAAAAGGCCCTTTTAAGGGACCTTGGTACTTTTAAATTATAGATTAGGGGTATTTAATGTCGGTGGGTTTTTAATTTTTTTAAAAGGGTATTAGAATAGGATTTTTTTTTATTTGGACATTTTGTTTATTTTTTGTAATGGTAAGTTTTTTATTTTTTTGTAATTTTAGTGTTTGTTATGTTTGTAATGGTAGGGTTTAGTGTAAGGCAGCTTAGATTTTTTTTTCACAGGTAAATTTGTATTTATTTTAACTAGGTAGTTAGTAAATAGTTAATAATGATTTGCTAACTAGTCTACCTAGTTAAAATAAATAAAAACTTACCTGTGAAATAAAAATAAAACCTAAGTTAGCTACAATATAACTAGTAGTTATATTATAACTAGCTTAGGTTTTATTTCACAGTTAAGTATGTATTTATTTTTAAATTGGTATTATTTAGTTAATAATTGTAACTTTAATTTAGCTCTATTTTAATTATGTTAAAGTTAGGGGATATTAGGTTTAAGGTTAGGGTTAGGGTTACGGTTAGGGTTACGTTAGGGTTATGGTTAGGTTTAGGGTTAGGTAACGGTTTAGGGGTTAAGAGTTTAATTTAGGTTGTTGCGATGTGGGGGGCTGGTGGATTAGGAGTTAATAGATTTATTTGGTGGCAGTGATGTGGGAGGCCAGAGGTTTAGGGGTTAATAGCTTTATTTAGTGGCGGCGATGTCAGGGAGCGGCGGAATAGTTGTTAATAGATTTATTATAGTGTGGGCGATGTTGGGGTGCGAGGGAATAGGGGTTAATAACTTTAGTATAGTGGCGGCGATATCGGGAGCGGCAGATTAGGGGTTAATAGATTTATTTAGGTGGCGCAATATCGGGAGCGGCAGATAAGGGGCTATTAAATTCATGTGGGTGTCGGCGATGTCGGGGGGCAGCAGATTATGGGTATTTAGACATGGGTTTTATGTCAGCTTGTTAGATTTAAACATTACTTTTTTTTCTCCATAGACATCAATGCGGCTGCATTGCGGAGCTTTTCATTCCACGATCGCAGGTGTTAGGTTTTTTTCTAACCCGCTCTCTCCATTGATGTCTATGGGGAAAGTGTGAACGAGCACGTCAAAACAGAGCTTGTATTTTGTGCGGTACGCGGCACAAGGTGGCTGTTTCAAAACATATAATGGTTGCGCTATAGAGGGTGAAATAACGCAACTTTAGTTGCGTTCGTTAAATTCCCTATAGCGCACATAACTCATAATCTTCCTGTATGTGTAGTAATAAATGTTCTTTATAATTTATAGCACTGATTTGTTTTGATTTATAATGATGTAATAGTTATTTTCTATCTACCTGCATCATTGGTTAACAGATCTAATGAATTCCCATTTTCAATACATTTGTCTTGCAGTATATCAAAATTATGGAAATTCTTAAACCTTTTTACAGTTCCTTCTGATTCCTGGAATTGTCCATAGGGAATATTGGACTTACAAGTTTTCAAATGGCCACTTCTGGCATATTTCAAATGTGAGGCCAAATCAAGTATAAGACATGAAAGCTAATACATTATAAATTCCTATATTGTTTGAATACAGGTATTTTATTTAACAATTCAGGGCGGCTCTGTAAACTTGAATATTGCAATTGAATAAATTTCAGTTTGTGGGTTAATTTCCATTGAGCTATAATAAGGTTTGCACAAGGTCGCAAACCGATAAATATGCAGTTGGAAGCAATTTAGTTTATCCCCTGCTTCTGATGGCGCGTTAAACCTCAATATCGGCATCTGGGGTCCAATTGTCTAAAATATTTTCGTGTCCCACCGAAAGTATTAGAAACTGTTAAGCGATAACTTATGCTAGGTTTCCAATGAAAGCGTAAACCATTAATACACTGTCTGAGGCTGTAGATACATTGAAAACAAATTGCACACAGTTCAACTAGGTGTAAAAGAAAAAAATAAGCTTTATGAGATCTCTTTCCCATTGGAATTTTACAACTTACAAACAATGCAAGTGTTTCAATGTAGGAATAAATTGTAATATGTAATATTTATTGTATAGATATAGTTGCATTTATGTTCTTATGGAAATATCAGTATATATTAACATATAAAAATATATGCAAGCACATATCTACAAAATTCAAACTAAAGATATGCCTAGGGTAGCAATGCATATTACATTTATTAATAAAGTAGAACATATTTCTAATAAAAAAATAGTATTTGTTTATAGTTAAAAAATATGTATTATAAACAAGTGTATCTTTGGGGGTTTTTTCTCTTTAGAGGTTATCACAGGTAAGGAGCGCAGATGTTAAATATACATTTTATAGTGTAAGGTCGGGTTACTATAGCAACTCATTGATTTTTAAGAAATCCGACGTCGGATGCAAGCATTAACACAACGTTAAGTTACACCTAAATGAAAAGAGGGATTGCACACGATGCACAAAATATTTCAATGGGAACCTGGTACTAAAATAAGGCCGTAAACTACTTTTAGCTGTCAACCACTTTGGTAGCTTATGAGTCTATGGAAATGAGCCCTGTGTTGGATAGGCTTAAATGTATGTGCATCATCAGTCCGGTGGTATGTGCTTTTAGACTTGCTATGGATGAGGTGTCTAAGTTGTGATGTTGAAAGTGGCTTACATTATCTGTACAGTTTATCTCTCTATATGGCTCAATTTCTTGTACACTTTCAATGAGAAGACTTTGTTTCAGACAAAGAAGATATCTTAAGATGAACTTGACCTCTTCTTGATGCACTATGATAGTGTTACTTTTTCTGGGTTGGGATTGTTTGAAATATGGCATTTGTTGGTCATCTCCATTTGTTTAGGAAATGTTGTTTCATTGAGGCCGAATTATCAAATGTCTTGAGGACCTGATCTGACAGTGCGGATAAGGTCCGCAAGACCTCACTGAATGCGGAGAGCAATACACTCTCTGTATTCAGCATTGCACCAGCTGCTCACAAGAGCTGCTGGTGCAACGCTGCCCCCCACAGACTCGCGGCCAATCAGTAGGGGGGTGTCAATCAACCGCCAGCAGGGGGTGTCAATCAACCCGATCATACTCGATCAGGTTGAATTGTGGCGATTCCTGTCCGCCTGCTCAGAGCAGGCAGCCAGGGTTATGGAGCCAAGGTCTTTAGAAATACAGGCCATCAAGCTCCATTTGGAGCTTGATAGATAGGCCCCAGTGTGTTTGCATTGAGGTCATGAGTGCAGTCAAGTATATTTAGAGAGATTATCTTTATTTTAAAGTTTCTTTTCATTAAATATATCTTGCTGGCCATTGTTATTTTGCTTTCTAATTTTCATCAGAAGTGCTTTTAAGCAGCTGTATCCGGGGCATACTTGATTATGGAGAACTGTCACTAAGGACTGCTTTTAGGGTTGAAATGATTATGGAGTTAGTAGTGAATATATTAACTTAAAGGACTTGGAGGGTATATTTTGAGGCTTTGGAAAGATTTTGTATATTGGAATGATAGGGAGGCCTCCCTATTACTATTTATTGCTTTGGTGTAGGAGGAAGGGTAGGGATAGTATTTTATAACTGCAGTTGTCTGCCATTTATGAACATTTACTTTGTTGTTTCATTTATGTGAATCAAATTAAATTACACAATAATCTGTGGTTAGATTGGTGGTGTGGGCTTGGTATCATTTGGTATTCACTGATTTTTTTTTTATTTATTTTTTTTGCGTTACCTGGTTTTCTCTACCCAGGGAATCTCAGACAGTTTGTTAGCTGGGCACAGTAGTGTGCATCGCTAGTAACAGTTTGTTACATGCCAGGGGCAACCATTAAGAAAGGGTTTTCCAGTCAGTTGCAAAAGGACCATTTACAAGAATGAAAAGAAAATGCACTCTTACAGACCGTTTTGAAAATCAAGGCTGGTTTGCTATCCACATGACTTAAAGAGAGAGGTTATCATTATAAAATGATCACTGGGGCAAGAAAGTCAGTAGAAATAAATGTACTGAACAGATCTATTGCATTGTAAACCCAGAAAGAGTGGGGATATTTTCAAAGATTTGACATGTGTCACAGTATAGTAACCAGTAAGGAACTATGTAATATTGTTAAAAACATTTCCCATTTCTATCTGCAGATGAAAGGGTTGGTATATATAATTCAGAAAGGATGTAGGTATTCCTACAAGAAGGTGACAACAATATCTAATTTGTTTTAACCCACTCAATTGAGGAAACCAAATGACATACAGAGCTCTTGGTTCTCTTGAAAAGGTACGTACAGTTGTGGATATTTTCAATGCAGAGCATGTGAATATGTTATGGTAGACAATGGATTTCAGAGCAGGGTCATGGAAGAGAGGTTCCAACACAACACATTTCCCAATTGTAGAAAAATCTATACTGTATATTTACTGACTTTTACTATTTGTGAAATCCGAGAGGTGTTTTGGATTTATAAAAACAAAAACAAAAAGAATCCGGTGCACTCAGGGGGTAAAAAAGTAGGTTGCTTTATTATTAAAAATACAAAAAAGATGCCACAAACGGGCAAGGGTCCAGGACAGTAATTATCCTGACGCATTTTGTGCCGCTATTGGCACTTAATCATAGGACATGACCTGAGCGAACTCACCCACACCTTATGAAGGGAGCTATAGCCAACCGGCGTCCAGAAAACATTCAAACACCAGTCAGTCACACACCCCTCCCAGGCTAAAGGTGGAATTAGCAACAGTACACATAAAAGACATAATTTTAGAATAAAATATATGATACGAAAATCCAAATATGTTCTGGAAATTTTAGCTCATGCGTACATATATTTGGCCTAAAGGGAAACCAGTGAAAAGAATGGGAACCAAAGTCTAAGTAATTAATAAATAGGCGAATGAATTTAGTAAGTGAATAAATTTAATAAAGCCTCCCTTTCAAAAAAAAAAAAAACAACAGATATGTAAATGTGAATGTTTTAAAGGGGGTAATGAGATGTTCTGGCTTTTAATGAGATATAATACATAAAATAACTAATCATAAACCTATAGTTAATTTATCAAATATACTGACAATTTAAATAATAACATTTATTTGAGAAAAAAATATATTTATATATAAAAAAATAAATCAATCAGTAAAATAGGATATGTCCCACTCTAAATTCATACCATGGGGGTGTCTTGTGCCCAATTTTAGAATCCAGAATAGTTCACTAGAGTATCCAAAGGCCTCGATTTTGAGTTTGATTCAATTAACTTCTGGTATTGATTAGTCTTATGCAGATTTACAGCTACTAATATGTTTAGGGTTTCCTTTGCAGGGATGCTATTAGTGCTTTTTTATGCAAATAAAACAAAGATTTTTGGCTGATTAAAGTGGAGGTAAAATTGGGCAATAACATAAGCACACTCTAGTATGTAAGCATAGAACATTTTTATAAATGTTCAGTGAAGCATTAGTTCAACTGATGCACACTGCACCCACAATTATTTCCCATATAGGAAATAAACTAAGGATTAAAGTTGTGGAGGGCTGAATGGTTACAGGAATTGTAACATGGATGCTTTATAAAGTTGACACCATGTTTCTTTAGAAGGTAGAGGATTTCAATATTGTAATGATACATGGAGTTGTATATGCAGGTGTGCGAGCAAAGATTTCTTAATAAAGGGAATGTATGCAAAAGGATTGTGGGCACTAAGGATAAAGAAATGTAAATGGATTAGGGGTTAATACATTTATTGCGGTGGGGGGATGGCGGTTGAGAGGTAGATATTGCGCATGCGTTGTGTTTGCTTTTATCATTTCAGCGAGCAACGGGTAAAATATACGCGCTGTACTTGTATGCGGCGCCATATATGTGATCGAGTGTAAGTGTAGTGTATGGTCAGGTTACCATAGTAAACAATTAATTTTCAAGAAATCCGTCATCGGGTGGAAGCGTTAACACAACGCTAACTTACACCTACACGAAAAGGGTGAATGCACGCAATGCGCTAAATATTTTAATGGAAACCTGGTACTTTTAGCTGCCGGCAACTTCGGTAGCTTACGGCTCCATTTTTAACTGCTCAATGGAAATGAGCCCTCAGTGGGCTAAATTACAAGTGGTGTGCAATTGTTAGCATTTGACATGATAAGTAATATCACAACCTCTTTAACTAGCACTCATATTACAATTTGAAAGCAAAATTTGCAATCAACAGATTAGCGAGCCAAAAGACCTACCTTAAAGTGTAAGGGTTAAAAACAAATGCACCAAAAAGTTTATAAATACATTTTAAAAAAAGTATTAGACTCATATATTCACTTTGATAAAAATATTTTATATAAATAATATTTTTTTTTAAGTCTAAAAAAGGGATATGGTATATGACAAGGTATTTGATTGGGAAGGGCTATTATGTATACTTATATGTCTAAATATGTGTATGTATGTTTATTTGATGTTTTACTTTGTGACTTAAATGTATTTTTGAAAATATACACTCAAATGTGATGACTGCAACACGCTCCAAAAAGTTGGGACAGTCGACTGTTTACCACTGTGTAACACCACCTTTTCTTTTAATAACACGTATTAAGTGTTTGGGCACTGAAGACACCAGTTGGTAAAGTTTAGCAAGCGGAATTTTCCCCCCATTCATCAATTATGCATGTCTTCAGCTGCGCAACTGTACAGGGCCTTTGTTGCCTTATTTTGTGCTTCATAATGCGCAACACATTCTCAATCGGAGACAGGTCAGAACTGCAGGCAGACCATTCTAGCACCCGCACTCTCTACTTACACAAACATGCGCTTGAAATCTGGGTAGAATGGGGTTTGGTGCTGTCATGATGGAAAATGCAGGGACGTCCCTGGAAAAGATGAAGTCTAGATGGCAGCATATGTTACTCCAAAATTGAAAAGAAGGAAGAGGGCGACTCCTAGTGCAGATCAATCATTCAAATGGGCACCCACTTGTAGCTACCAATAAAATGGATACTCACATGGCCTAAAGCACACTATAGTGCTAGTGAAGCAGACTGGGTCTATTGTGGTGGCCCAGCGCACATAAAATCCTAGGTTGTGGTCTTATTCCAGGAACATCAGTAAGAAACAGGAGACTTCAGTATATAAAAAAATGTTTTCTTTATAATCCAAGAAAGTTCATGTACAATAATAAAAATAAAATACAAAGTGATATAAAATCAGTAAAACACGCTACGCGTTTCTCAGCGCTAACCACGCTGTTTCCTCAGGCAGGTAGTACTGATGTGAACTGAAGTCTCCTATTTATGCTGCCTCTAGCTACTGGTTTAGCAGGCTCCACCCTAGTGCATCCTTAATTGGCAGATGTTACAATCATTAATTGTTTAGATATATTCCTTTTTAAAAAAACACAAAACATCTCAAATGTTAACAGACAAATTAAAAACAAATTCATCAAAAGCAACAATTGTCTACAAATTACATATGCATAACACAGATCACTGCATAAAATTAAACAATATGTAAAAACCGCATATGGTAATACATACACACAAAAAAAGAAAAAAATGCAATAAAACAAATGTAGTTGTTATTACCTTGTGTTCTGTGAGCCATGTTTTTAAGAGACATAAGATCTACTTTCTTATTGGCCCCCTTTCCCCTCTCCTCTTTTGTTAACCGGTCACTGTTAGTTAATTTATCTATCAGCTGTTAGATGAGAAGTTACAACAGTGTTTGTAAGCTAAAGTCTGGGCGTTAAATGAACCAGTCTGTGTCTTTGTTATTGAAATCTTGTATGTTTCAAAAGCATTCTTCTGTGAACGGCTATTCCTAACAGCTTTGACTTGGATTTTATAGCTATATTAAGGTTCAGCTGATAGATCAACTGTTCGTGATCTAAAATCCTCTAAGAGTGTATGTTTAATAGTTCTTGCAGTTGGAGTGCCAATCAGATGGTTTCTATTGGAGGTGTGTTTCTTTAAACCAATAGTTGTAAACTCATTTTTAGCTTCTTGAAATCAAACTGCCAATGGGATAGTTCCTATTGCAGGTGTGTTTATTTAGGCCGATGGATGTATGTTAAATACTGCTACAAAAACCATCGATAATCAAATGCATATTTCGAGTAAACTCTCTGATGTATATAATAAAATAACTACATTGATAAAGAACAAAATAAATGCTAACGATTCTCAAATTAAATTATCGTGTTGCTGTGCAATTTTATCCGGACACAGAGTGGGTGTTTTCGGCTAGACCAATGGTATCGCTAGAGATTAGTAACAAATGAAGCTCTCTCGGTTGTGAAATGTCCTGATCTATAACATGGCCAGCGCTCATGGGGGTGTGCCGCCCTCGACCAATGGTGTTATTTAAATGCCGTGCTGATGTAGAATACCTCAATGGCAACTAGCTAATAGCACATTTTTTTATATATATAAATCAAAGTGTGTTATTCCCCAACTTCGCTAGTATCAATGTTTGAGTCTCCTATATTATTAGGATAACACTAAGTTTTTAAACATGTAATAAAGGCACAGTGTGCCTATGTTATTGGGAAGAAGCTGGGTTTTTAGACAAAAATACTAAAAAGCTAAAAAAGCTACATTGTCTCACATGTTATGCAATATGAAAATTCCTATAAACATATTATTATTAATGTTTTGTAGAGTGGTGGTAGATTTAAGAATACGTGTCAAATAGTTCAGCTTGATTTTAGTTATCATACCTTGATTAAGAATTAATCATAAGAATCGCCAAAATGGATACTTTAGGCAACACATTCAAAGCATATAACTTGAGATATATATAGTCTCAATATTATCCACACAATCCCCATTTACACAATACTATTAGTAATACTCACTGATCAATCCTGACAACACATATCAATATCGGTTATTTTAAGACAATACACTTATTTTTTTACCCTATTTTAGAGTTACACATAAATATAGTAATCATATTGGTCTATAGAGATTAGCAGCATCACCTTTTTAGGTCTGATTTTTATTAGTAAACACATAGGTTCACATATATACATATATAGTTTATTATTTAATTCACAATCCATATCTTAGGAATCACAATAACTCTGTAACACTAACAGTCACATATGACGTTTTTTGGATTTCATTATTAATCATAGGAGAATGGCACTAAAACATCACATATTAGTTTTATTTAGTTTATCATGAACATAATTATAGATATAAAATGTTTTAAATAAAGATTGCACATGGGTTAGAAAAAGAATGTTAAGTCTGGTAAACTATTGAATAATATTTTCATTTAACATAGATCACACAAGGTATGATAACTAAAATCAAGCTGAACTATTTGACACGTATTCTTAAATCTACCACCACTCTACAAAACATTAATAATAATATGTTTATAGGAATTTTCATATTGCATAACATGTGAGACAATGTAGCTTTTTTAGCTTTTTAGTATTTTTGTTTAAAAACCCAGCTTCTTCCCAATAACATAGGCACATTGTGCCTTTATTACATGTTTAAAAACTTAGTGTTATCCTAATAATATAGGAGACTCAAACATTGATACTAGCGAAGTTGGGGAATAACACACTTTGATTTATATATATAAAAAAATGTGCTATTAGCTAGTTGCCATTGAGGTATTTTACATCAGCACGGCATTTAAATAACACCATTGGTCGAGGGCGGCACACCCCCATGAGCGCTGGCCATGTTATAGATCAGGACATTTCACAACCGAGAGAGCTTCATTTGTTACTAATCTCTAGCGATACCATTGGTCTAGCCGGAAACACCCACTCTGTGTCCGGATAAAATTGCACAGCAACACGATAATTTAATTTGAGAATCGTTAGCATTTATTTTGTTCTTTATCAATGTAGTTATTTTATTATATACATCAGAGAGTTTACTCGAAATATGCATTTGATTATCGATGGTTTTTGTAGCAGTATTTAACATACATCCATCGGCCTAAATAAACACACCTGCAATAGGAACTATCCCATTGGCAGTTTGATTTCAAGAAGCTAAAAATGAGTTTACAACTATTGGTTTAAAGAAACACACCTCCAATAGAAACCATCTGATTGGCACTCCAACTGCAAGAACTATTAAACATACACTCTTAGAGGATTTTAGATCACGATTAGTTGATCTATCAGCTGAACCTTAATATTATAATATAGCTATAAAATCCAAGTCAAAGCTGTTAGGAATAGCCGTTCACAGAAGAATGCCTTTGAAACATACAAGATTTCAATAACAAAGACACAGACTGGTTCATTTAACGCCCAGACTTTAGCTTACAAACACTGTTGTAACTTCTCATCTAACAGCTGATAGATAAATTAACTAACAGTGACCGGTTAACAAAAGAGGAGAGGGGAAAGGGGGCCAATAAGAAAGTAGATCTTATGTCTCTTAAAAACATGGCTCACAGAACACAAGGTAATAACAACTACATTTGTTTTATTGCATTTTTTTCTTTTTTTGTGTGTATGTATTACCATATGTGGTTTTTACATATTGTTTAATTTTATGCGGTGATCTGTGTTATGCATATGTCATTTGTAGACAATTGTTGCTTTTGATGAATTTGTTTTTAATTTGTCTGTTAACATTTGAGATGTTTTGTGTTTTTTTAAAAAGGAATATATCTAAACAATTAATGATTGTAACACCTGCCAATTAAGGATGCACTAGGGTGGAGCCTGCTAAACCAGTAGCTAGAGGCAGCATAAATAGGAGACTTCAGTTCACATCAGTACTACCTGCCTGAGGAAACAGCGTGGTTAGCGCTGAGAAACGCGTAGCGTGTTTTACTGATTTTATATCACTTTGTATTTTATTTTTATTATTGTACATGAACTTTCTTGGATTATAAAGAATTTTTTTTTTTATATACTGAAGTCTCCTGTTTCTTACTGATGTTCCTGGAATAAGACCACAACCTAGGATTTTATGTGCGCTGGGCCACCACAATAGACCCAGTCTGCTTCACTAGCACTATAGTGTGCTTTAGGCCATGTGAGTATCCATTTTATTGGTAGCTACAAGTGGGTGCCCATTTGAATGATTGATCTGCACTAGGAGTCGCCCTCTTCCTTCTTTTCAATTTTCTAGACTGCAGAATCCACTACAGCTAAGAGGAGCTGCCCTTGCAATCGTGCACAGTTACTGGGACACTGCAGAGTTTCCAGACTACACACCTAGGCATATCTCTGCCTTCCAAAATTGTGAGTACCATTTCACATTGTTTGTAACATTATCTGATTGTGTATTGGCTACACTAGGAGGCGCCCTTTCTCTTCTTATATATGTTACTCCAAAATGTATACATATCATTCTGCATTAATGGTGCCCTCAGAGATGTGCAAGTTACCTATGCCATGGACACTGACACACTCCCATACCATGACACTGGCATTTGTACCTGACGCTGATAAAAAGTTTGGATTGTCCTTTTCCTCTTTGGCCCAGAGAACACAATGGCTATTTTTTCCAAAAACTATTTGAAATGTTGTCTTGTCAGACCACAAAACACAATGTCATTGTGATACTGTCCATCTCAGATGAGACCGAGCCCAGAGAAGTCGGCGGCGGTTCTGGACAGTTTTAATGTATGGCTTCTACTTTGCCTTCTAGTATTCCCGATCCCATGTCAGGATATCCATCACAGACTCACAATGTTTTTTTAGACAGTGATGCCTGAGGGATCAGAGATCACGTGCATTCAGATGTTTATGAGGCTGATGTGAGTAAATGTATGTAAAAAACACTTTGGAGCTAAGTAAAGCCTACAAATGCTTCTCTTTCTCCTGTCTGCCTTTTCCTTATTCTTTTTTCTCCTTAAAGTAACAGCTCTTTCTATAACAAAACAGAAAAAAATGATTCTCATATTTTTTTTAAAAAAAGGAAAAGAAACACTTTATTTTGGGGGCACCACTTGTAATCTAGCCCTAAGTGGGTATAATCCTATTTAGTGTCCATGGATAGTCCTTTTATCTCCTTTACCCCTCCCCCTTTTCTCCTTTCCAAGTAAACTAGCTTCCATTGAGTTATATTGAGTTTTATTAATGACTGCTGACTACTTTATACTATTCTCATGACCTAGTTATTGTTACATGTTTCTAGTTTCACAACTTTGGTTTATATGTGTTTGGTTCTCTTTTTATCTCACTAGTATACTTCAGGATACAATTATTATTGTTCCCACACGTAACTTTCAGCAAAGCTATCTCCAAACATTTGCTTTAAAGGGGCAGTATACTGTAAAATTCATTAGCTGTAATGAAGATGCAGTATAACATGCTTTTTAATACAGATATGAAATTCAAATACTGCATGCTCCTCCACCCACTTCAAAAGTAAAATTTTCTGTAAGCTAACAGATTGAATTGTTGTCCAATCAGCGCTCTCCCCATATGGCACTTTTGTTGTAGCTAGAGCATTGATTGGAGAGTAATTCAATAATTTAGCTGACAGGAAAATTGACTTTTGAAGTGGGTGGTGTAACGCGGGGTATTTGAATTTCATATCTATATTAATAACTAAGTTATAGCGCATCTTCATTGCACATGATGAATAAAACTCCATCTTAAATAGCGCTTACATTCCAGATCTGATTTTAAAAAGGGGAGAGTTTACCATCACTTTAAGACCAGAAACTTTCAGTATAGGTGGGGATACCACAGGCTATTAAAGCATTTTCAAATGTCGAAATAAGATTAAAGGATCTTTTGTAAACAGTTTAATATGCTACAGCAGGTAAAATGAATTATTGGGAAAAAATTGAAGGGGACAATATTTTGGGTAAAATGTATATCTAATGAACATGGGGTCCGGTCTGCCTAACATAGTTGAGTCAAGAATTTCCCTTTTTGCTATGTCTCATCTTTTTTTCTCATTTCATTTTTTGCCTAACCTAGAGTGCTCACATTACTCTTACAGTTTTAACACTTAGGGATACATTTATTAAATGACGCGCGGACATGATTCGCTATAGCCATCTGACATCGCTAAATGCCAACAGCCTATGCTTGAGCAATTCTACACCCTGCTCACTGGTTGCCAATCAGCCGCTAGCAGGGGCTGTCAATCAAAATTTGTCAGACAGGTTAATGAGCAGCAGTCTTATGACTGCTGCTTTTTAACTTCCATTTCAGCTGAGCCTGAAATGATGGGTCTCCGAAGCAGCATCCACTGCTTAATAAATGGAGTCCATAATTTTAGAGGCCATCATTCAAATATAAAACATAAAAATGCACTATTGAAACGATGTAACAATCCAGCGCAATATAGAATAATATGCTAGGTCAATGCAGTAAAATAACTTACTCGTCCCAACGTAAGAAACAAACAGGTAGATTCTGAGTTATGTGCGCAATAGGGAATTTAACGAATGCAACAAAAGTTGTGTTATTTCAACCCCTATAGCGCAGTCATTACAAGTTTTAAAATGGCAGGCTTGTGTGTGTGCGATATGCATACAAAGAGAGAAGCGCTCTACCAGGAATGAACAACAGCTCAGTGGCTTGTTCTATGGCGATTTACCACCCGGAAGCAGCCTCTTTTAGACCAGTGTGCTTTTCACAGAAGAAAACTTTCCTGAAGTATATCAGTCTGATCCTGCCAAGTAAGGTTAGTCCAGCCCCGAAATACCAGGCAATTCTCCTCTGAACAAGGAACATGACAACCCCAGACGATCGTTTCGGCCTCCTATGGGCCTCGTCAGTGAGGTGCAGCCACATTCCTCTAAGCACACTGGGCAAGGAGTCCACGTCTGGTTTCCCCCATCACCCATAGGGAGACTTCCCCAGGGTCATAATAATTTGCATACAAAGAGAGAAGCGCTCTACCAGGAACGAACAACAGCTCAGTGGCTTGTTCTATGGCGATTTACCACCCGGAAGCAGCCTCTTTTAGACCAGTGTGCTTTTCACAGAAGAAAACTTTCCTGAAGTATATCAGTCTGATCCTGCCAAGTAAGGTCAGTCCAGCCCCGAAATACCAGGCAATTCTCCTCTGAACAAGGAACATGACAACCCCAGACGATTGTTTCGGCCTCCTATGGGCCTCATCAGTGAGGTGCAGCCACATTCCTCTAAGTACACTGGGCAAGGAGTCCACGTCTGGTTTCCCCCATCACCCATAGGGAGACTTCCCCAGGGTCATAATAATTTGCATACAAAGAGAGAAGTGCTCTACCAGGAACGAACAACAGCTCAGTGGCTTGTTCTATGGCGATTTACCACCCGGAAGCAGCCTCTTTTAGACCAGTGTGCTTTTCACAGAAGAAAACTTTCCTGAAGTATATCAGTCTGATCCTGCCAAGTAAGGTCAGTCCAGCCCCGAAATACCAGGCAATTCTCCTCTGAACAAGGAACATGACAACCCCAGACGATCGTTTCGGCCTCCTATGGGCCTCGTCAGTGAGGTGCAGCCACATTCCTCTAAGCACACTGGGCAAGGAGTCCACGTCTGGTTTCCCCCATCACCCATAGGGAGACTTCCCCAGGGTCATAATAATTTGCATACAAAGAGAGAAGCGCTCTACCAGGAACGAACAACAGCTCAGTGGCTTGTTCTATGGCGATTTACCACCCGGAAGCAGCCTCTTTTAGACCAGTGTGCTTTTCACAGAAGAAAACTTTCCTGAAGTATATCAGTCTGATCCTGCCAAGTAAGGTCAGTCCAGCCCCGAAATACCAGGCAATTCTCCTCTGAACAAGGAACATGACAACCCCAGATGATCGTTTCGGCCTCCTATGGGCCTCGTCAGTGAGGTGCAGCCACATTCCTCTAAGCACACTGGGCAAGGAGTCCACGTCTGGTTTCCCCCATCACCCATAGGGAGACTTCCCCAGGGTCATAATAATTTGCATACAAAGAGAGAAGCGCTCTACCAGGAATGAACAACAGCTCAGTGGCTTGTTCTATGGCGATTTACCACCCGGAAGCAGCCTCTTTTAGACCAGTGTGCTTTTCACAGAAGAAAACTTTCCTGAAGTATATCAGTCTGATCCTGCCAAGTAAGGTCAGTCCAGCCCCGAAATACCAGGCAATTCTCCACTGAACAAGGAACATGACAACCCCAGATGATTGTTTCGGCCTCCTATGGGCCTCATCAGTGAGGTGCAGCCACATTCCTCTAAGCACACTGGGCAAGGAGTCCACGTCTGGTTTCCCCCATCACCCATAGGGAGACTTTCCCAGGGTCATAATAATTTGCATACAAAGAGAGAAGCGCTCTACCAGGAACGAACAACAGCTCAGTGGCTTGTTCTATGGTGATTTACCACCCGGAAGCATCCTCTTTTAGACCAGTATGCTTTTCACAGAAGAAAACTTTCCTGAAGTATATCAGTCTGATCCTGCCAAGTAAGGTCAGTCCAGCCCCGAAATACCAGGCAATTCTCCTCTGAACAAGGAACATGACAACCCCAGACGATCGTTTCCCTAAGTGTGATGCAGGAATTCAGACGTGGACCCGTTGCTCAGTGTGCCTAGAGGGATATGGCTGCACCTCACTGACGAGGCCCACAATAGGCTGAAACGTACATCTGGGGTTTTGCTGTTTCTCTCGTTCAGAGAAGAATTGCCTGGTATTTCGGGGCTGGACTGTACTGTGAAGTCAGGATCAGACTGATGTGCTTCAGGAAAGTTTTTCTCTGTGAAAGGCACATGTTGAGCAAAAAGAGGCTGCTTCTTGGGTGGTAACTAGCCATAGAACAAGCTATTATGCTATTGTTCGTTTCCAGGTTGAGCGCTTCTCTCTTTTTATTTATGCAAATTATGACATTTTGGGAAGTCTCCCTAAGTGTGATGCAGGAAACCAGACGTGGACCCGTTGCTCAGTGTGCCTAGAGGGATATGGTTGCACCTCACTGATGAGGCCCACAATAGGCTGAAACGTACGTCTGGGGTTTTGCTGTTTCTCTCGTTCAGAGAAGAATTGCCTGGTATTTCTGGGCTGGACTGTACTGTGAAGTCAGGATCAGACTGATATGCTTCAGGAAAGTTTTTCTCTGTGAAAGGCACATGTTGAGCAAAAAGAGGCTGCTTCTTGGGTGGTAACTAGCCATAGAACAAGCTATTATGCTATTGTTAGTTTCCAGGTTGAGCGCTTCTCTCTTTTTATTTATGCAAATTATGACATTTTGGGAAGTCTCCCTAAGTGTTATGCGGGAATCCAGACGTGGACCAGTTGCTCAGTGTGCCTAGAGGGATATGGCTGCACCTCACTGACGAGGCCCACAATAGGCTGAAACGTACGTCTGGGGTTTTGCTGTTTCTCTCGTTCAGAGAAGAATTGCCTGGTATTTCGGGGCTGGACTGTACTGTGAAGTCAGGATCAGACTGATATGCTTCAGGAAAGTTGTTCTCTGTGAAAGGCACATGTTGAGCAAAAAGAGGCTGCTTCTTGGGTGGTAACCAGCCATAGAACAAGCTATTATGCTATTGTTCGTTTCCAGGTTGAGCGCTTCTCTCTTTTTATTTATGCAAATTATGACATTTTGGGAAGTCTCCCTAAGTGTGATGCGGGAATCCAGACGTGGACCTGTTGCTCAGTGTGCCTAGAGGGATATGGCTGCACCTCACTGACGAGGCCCACAATAGGCTGAAACGTACGTCTGGGGTTTTGCTGTTTCTCTCGTTCAGAGAAGAATTGCCTGGTATTTCGGGGCTGGACTGTACTGTGAAATCAGGATCAGACTGATATGCTTCAGGAAAGTTTTTCTCTGTGAAAGGCACATGTTGAGCAAAAAGAGGCTGCTTCTTGGGTGGTAACTAGCCATAGAACAAGCTATTATGCTATTGTTCGTTTCCAGGTTGAGCGCTTCTCTCTTTTTATTTATGCAAATTATGACATTTTGGGAAGTCTCCCTAAGTGTGATGCAGGAATCCAGACGTGGACCCGTTGCTCAGTGTGCCTAGAGGGATATGGCTGCACCTCACTGACGAGGCCCACAATAGGCTGAAACGTACGTCTGGGGTTTTGCTGTTTCTCTCGTTCAGAGAAGAATTGCCTGGTATTTCGGGGCTGGACTGTACTGTGAAGTCAGGATCAGACTGATATGCTTCAGGAAAGTTTTTCTCTGTGAAAGGCACATGTTGAGCAAAAAGAGGCTGCTTCTTGGGTGGTAACCAGCCATAGAACAAGCTATTATGCTATTGTTCATTTCCAGGTTGAGCGCTTCTCTCTTTTTATTTGTGCGTGCGATATGGTTGCATTGAGCTCCATACCGCACACAATACAAACGCTGTTTTGACGTGCTCGTGCACACTTTCCCCATAGACATCAATGGGGAGAGCGGGTCAGAAAAAAACCTAACACCTGCGATCGCGGAATGAAAAGCTTTGTAACGCAGCCCCATTGATGTCTATGCGGAAAAAAAAGTTACGTTAAACCTAACACCCTAACATAAACCCCACGTCTAAACACCCCTAATCTGCCGCCCCCGACATTGCCGACACCTACATAATGTTAGTAACCCCTAATGCTGGTGACACTTGGTTCTTCAGATGGACCCACCTTAAGAACTATTGATATTACAAAAAATTATTAAGGTCAAATTCAGAGTTCAGGCCCTCTGGAATTCTGGTCCTCATTCTGAATATCCAGAAGGCCTCTCTCTCTGACAATTTTCTTGATCTACTGACACCTGGCTTCACCTTGTGGACCCTCTCAATTAGGTTCAATCCAAAGTGGGTCACATCTTTGCCATGGAGCCTAGCAAAATGATTCACGAATGGAGTAGAGAGGGATCCTGCTCTGATGTCACCCAAGTGCTCCTTGATCCTGACCCGAGCTTCTCGGGTTGACAAGCCCACATATTGAAGGCCACACTGTAAGCAAGAAATGACATATACAAAGTAGGTGGAGCGACAATTGAGGCAGGTTTTTATATGGAATGTTTTCCCTGTGAACAATGATTTGAAACTGCTGCCAGTTAGTACTTTGGCACAGGCCACACAAGTCATGTTGTTACAACGATACATTCCATTCATTCTAAGCCAGGCTGAATTGTCTACAACTGTATATCCCTGAGCCTTGTGGGTGCTACAATATTTCCAATAGTCAGGCCCTTCCTAAAAGCAAATCTAATACCATCCTCTACTACTCCCCGTAGACCATCATCTGCTGCAATTAAAGGGAAATGCTTCCTCACTATCTCACAAATCTGGGTGTATTGTCGGGAGTATTCAGTGATAAACAATGCCTTGTTGCTGGGCCTCTCTAGTTCGCTGATCTGCTTGTGTTTAGACCTCTTGAGAAGGACGTCCCTATCCAATGTTTTGACTAATCTCTTCGCCTTCTGGATGGAAGAGTGTTTGTAAGCTATCTCCTTCAACCTTGCTGTTAAATCATCTGCCTGCCTCTCATACTCTATGTCACTTGTGCAATTTCTTTTTAAATATTGGGATGACAGTTAGAGGCATGGAGTAATGAATTGCCTGATATTGGCTTACGATAGATCTTGGTTTCTATGCCACCTTCAAGTTTACCCATAAGAGTGAGGTTAAGAAAATTAATTTCTGTTTCATGTGACTCAAAGGTAAAGCTGATGCCCACCTCATTTTCATTGAGGTAGATAACGAATGCACACATGCTCTCCTCTGTGCCCTTTCAGATGAAGAGCAAGTCATCTATGAAGCGCCCATACCACAAAATTTCTCGTCTGTGTGGGTTAATTTCTCCAAAGATGTGGGACAGCTCCCACAACCCATAAAAAGGTTTGCCCCCATAGCCGTCCCACCCCTCTGGAGAAAGAATTCCCCCACAAACTCAAAATAATTGTGTGTCAGGAGAAATTTGATGACCCAGACCACATATTCCACAAATGTACCATCATCACTGATCTTTTTATCCAAGAAGAACTTGACTGCAGTCAATCCTTTATCATGTGGTATTGTGGAATATAATGACTGCACATTAACTGTGAGCCACCTGTAGTGCTTTTTCCAAACTACTGCTGATAATAAATTGAGGACGTGTTTGGTATCAGAAAGTTAACTCCAGAGTTCCATCACTAGAGGCTGTAAAATACCATCAACCCACTCAGATAGGTGCTCCAGTAGGGACCCGATACCACTGACAATCGGTCTCCCCCTCACATCAAGTAGGGACTTTAGGAAGATGGTTATATGTGGGGATACTTGGATTCTCTACCAAAAGGTAAGCTTTGGTATCCTGATTAATAAACCCCAATTCTATTCCATCATCCACCAGAGAGGCCAATTGTTGGTATCTCGTGGTAGGGTCCCCAGTTAACTGCTCATAATCCTCCTCATTTCTCAACTGCCTGTTGGATTCCTTAATGAAATCAACCTTGTTCATTGTACTTAGGGAAAAGAACTTCTTAAGAGTCAATTTTCTTATCAACCCATTCACATCTAGAAGGGTTCTAAAGATGTTAAAGTCATTGGTGGGTACAAAGGTAAGGCCCAAACTAAGCACTTCATGTTCTGGTGCCGTCAGTTCATATCTTGAGAGATTGATTATATTCATTCTCTGTAGTGACCTCATCCCCATCCTCTCCTCAATGGATATCGGTTCTGTTAGCTCCTTTGATGATGGGAACCTTGTTCCTCTTTCTTCTTTGGTAGTGGTCTTGGGTCTCCTTCTCCCCCCCTTCGGGTGTTCGTTGGGGTAGACAAAAAACCTGTTAGAGTTGTGATCTCTCTTTTTCATTTGTTAACCTACTAGAAGGATTCAGTTCTTCTCTGTAGTTCGAGTAGTAGCGGGTACCTTTTGTGACACTCTTCAATATAGGGGGTAGCCCATTCTCATCCTCCTTGGGCATGACCGATTGGTCAAAGGATACAACCTGCTTTTTGGATACACTGCCCTGTGGTGCCTGGATGTTACCTTGATGCTCTCCACCTGATGCTGACCCCTCATCGGATGATTCTCCTTCACTTTCCTCCTTGTTCCCTGTACTTTTAATCTGTATGTTATAATAAATAGTAATTTTAAAACCCACTCGCCTGGTGCTCCTACTACTTCATTAATTGGTTAATTAGGTTTATTGCGATGTGGGGGTTTTGCAGTTTAGAGGTTACTAGGGTAAATATGTTTATTGTGATGTGGGGATTTTGTGGTTTAGGAGTTAATAGGGTAATTAGGTTTATTGCGATGTGAGGGTTTTGCGGTTTAGGGGTTAATAGGGTAATTAGGTTTATTGTGGTGTGAGGGTTGTTCTCTGTAATTTTAACCTGTATGTTATAATAAATAGTAATTTTAAAACCCACTCACCTGGTGCTCCTACTACTTCATTAATAG
This sequence comes from Bombina bombina, assembly GCF_027579735.1. Lineage (NCBI taxonomy): Eukaryota > Metazoa > Chordata > Amphibia > Anura > Bombinatoridae > Bombina > Bombina bombina. The sequence continues at coordinate 525,435,309 of NC_069502.1, read as the reverse complement.
GTTAAGTAGGTTTATTGCGATTTGGGGTTTTTGCGGTTTAGGGGTTAATAGGGTAATTATGTTTATTGCGATGTGGGGATTTTGTGGTTTAGGGGTTAATAGGGTAATTAGGTTTATTGCGATGTGAGGGTTTTGCGGTTTAGGGGTTAATAGGGTAATTAGGTTTATTGTGATGTGAGGGTTGTTCTCTGTAATTTTAACCTGTATGTTATAATAAATAGTATTTTTAAAACCCACTCGCCTGGTGCTCCTGCTACTTCATTAATAGGTTAATTAGGTTTATTGCGATGTGGGGGTTTTGCGGTTTAGGGGTTAATAGGGTAATTATGTTTATTGCGATGTGGGGATTGTGTGGTTTAGGGGTTAATAGGGTAATTAGGTTTATTGTGATGTGAGGGTTTTTCGGTTTAGGGGTTAATAGGGTAATTAGGTTTATTGCGATGTGAGGGTTGGTTGACGGTTAAGGGATTAAGGGGTTAATTACTTTATTATTTTGTGATGTGTGGGTTTGTGGTGTGTTCCCTCTACTTTTAACCTGTATGTTATAATAAATAGTAATTTTAAAACCCACTCGCCTGGTGCTCCTACTACTTCATTAATAGGTTAATTAGGTTTATTGCGATTTGGGGTTTTGCGGTTTAGGGTTTAATAGGGTAATTATGTTTATTACAACATGAGGATTTTGTGGTTTAGGGGTTAATAGGGTAATTAGGTTTATTGTGATGTGAGGGTTTTGCGGTTTAGGGGTTAATAGGGTAATTAGGTTTATTGCGATGTGAGGGTTTGCTGACGGTTAAGGGATTAAGGGGTTGATTACTTTATTATTTTGTAATGTGTGGGTTTGCGGTGTATGTGTTAATACTTCTTGTGGGAGGTTTGTTTGTTTTTTTGTTATAATTCGTGCGGACAGTGTTTTTTTTTTTTTTTTTGTAATGCTCCGTTTGCCTTCGCTGCATCCCGGTGGATTCCGAATATGGCAAGATGGCAGTACCCTGCTTTTTTCAGAATCCACCGGGATGCTGCTTATGCTGCATCCCAGTGGATTCCGAAAATGACAGGGTGGTTAAAGAATCCACCTTTGCTGCATCCAGGTAAATTCTTTTGGCTGCGCATGCAGCCAACATTCTGTTGGCTGCCTCGCGCTGCCAACATTCCATTGAGGATGCGTGCGCAACTGCCGCCGCTGACGGACATTACAAACACAATTATAGTATAAATTATTAAATATTGTATTAAAAAATAACTCCCTGCTTAAAATAGTGGACTTTTTAAAAAAAAAAAGCCACAATTGTCTAATTTAATTTAAGAGTTTAAAATGACTTTAAACATAAAGACATCTCCATGAAAGAACATTTACATATAAAGGTTTTCTGTGAGTATATTTCTCCTGGGAATAAAATGGGCCAAAATATCATCTATTGGAAAACATTATTAAGAGAAAGAAAGTTACAACATTTTTAAGAATCCCTATGGCTCAACACATTGAGTTCCAGTCTTCTATTCTAGTGTCCTTGGATCTAGCCAAGTTAATGATCCTATTATTTATTTATAGACTACTTTAATAATCATCTCTCAAAGCTTTTGTGGGTCTCTCCTAAATTGTATAAATTATGTATAATAAATTATAAAATAAATTATGTAAATTCTGTCTACAGTGATATGATTTCCATTCTCTTAAGCACATTGTAATGATGGTTTTCTGTTTTTTTAAACATCACTCTAATATTATATACAATTTTATGAATTTAACATAAACAAAATACTGTGATTAAAGGGACATAAAATCCAATTTTTTTCTTTCATGATTCAGATAGAGCATGTGATTTTAAATAACTTTCAAACTTACGTCTATTGTCTAATTTGTTTTTTTTCTTGTAATATTCTCTGTTAAAAATGATACCTAGGTAGACTGAAAGATGCGAATTGGAGGCTGCAAATATATTCCGCATGATATTGGCTTACCCAATGCATTAACTAGCTCTCAGTAGTGCATTACTGCTTCATCAACAAAGGATACCATGACAATGAAGCAAATTAAATAATAGAAGTATATTGGAAAGTTGTTTAAACGTTTATTTTCTATCTGAATAATGAATGCAAATGTTTGGGTTCCATGTCCCTTTAAGAATACACATTTCTAAATACAAAAGAACAGGTTTTTAAAATAAACAAAAATATTCATGCAAAGCAAGCAAAAATGAGCAGCAATAACATTGCCTAAAACAATAGTATATAAACAATTAAATGTCACAAAAATGTATAAATTTAGACCAAATACAAAGAGGCAAAAAAGGCAAATTGGCAAAAATAAGCAAAATATCACAAAACGTCATCCACAAAAAATGCAACTACGCAACAAGATCTGCCCGGGCGCCACTTCATAACGCAGATGTCGCTCGTCTTACCAGCACAAAAAGGCCAAACTCAATAATAAAAAAATAATGTTTTCTCTGAACCTCACCAGTGCAATAGGACCGCCGGGCACTACAGAGATAGCGCTAGAGTGAGGTGGCACCATTACATAATTTCTTTCAAGTCCCAGATTGATAAACCAGCTTGTGCGAAGATCTTTACTGTCACAGAGTCAGGATCTAAAAAACATAACTGTCGTAGAGTGTTTCATCCTCTTCAATGACATCCAGGCCTTTTTCAGGTAAAAAAAATGCCTTATTTTATAATTAAGCTCTAAACAGCACAATAAGCCAAGTAACTACCACTGGTGTTTTCACCTTGTGTCCTCCAGATTACTGTCACTTTCTCTGAACTTGAAGTTCATTCTAGCTTTGTGCCTTGTGAAGTGATTTCACAACTAACCAAGGGGTCGATCACAATCAATCAACTAAGGACTTTTTGCCTAGTTTCCTGCCCAAAAAGTCCACTTTTCAGTTCAATGCAATAACATTAATGAGTTTTTGGCTATTTCCTGCACTCTTGATCAGTTTTTGGATCTTTAAAAAAAGTTCTCTGAGATCACAATACATTTTCAAGAGACTTTTCAGCACAATTTCAAGGCCAGTTCTCACTTTTAAATTTGACACCTAAAGGGAATTGACAAAGCCTCAAAAAGGCATTTTTGGGCACGTATTTCAAGACTATTTTAAAACAATCTTTTGTCTTGCAAATGCTAAAAATACCTTGAAATTGTGAAATGAGACATTATAGAGGTGTATTAACAAACATGATATCAAATAATTAATTCTATAGGTTCACATCACATAAACAAATGGCACGTGGTAATCTCCAAATGTGAATGTCTGATTTTAAGTCACATGCAAACTTCACACTTGTCCCTAACAATGTATATATATATATATATATATATATATATATATATATATATATATATATATATATAGACAGTACATATGCTTTATAACCAGGCTTTACCAAGGATTGCTGAACGTGACTTCTAAAACGCCCATTGCAAACCTTTTAAATCCGCACCACTCCTAAACCATCTGAATGCCTATTGTATGTTGAAAGGCACATTCCAGTTTAGAAGCTCAGTAATGTAAGCGCAGGTGCAGGCACTTTGAAAGGCACTGTCATGACTGTGTTTGAACCTGTATAAAGGTTTGTCCCCTATAAAAACCCAGTCACAAAGGCACAATCTTGTTTGAGCATCTTATAGGCAGATACAATGTTGCAATGGGTTCATGCTCAACAGTTTCTTGCTCATCATGCCAACATACAATTGGCATTTAGATGGTTTAGCAGTGGTATGGATGGAAGCGGATTGCAATAGGTTGTTATGAATGATTATGCAATCCCATTGAAAAGCCCGGCTATGATGATTCCTGAACTGTTATCGACAATAAAAACTGAGCGAGTGTAACTTACAATCAAAAATTCACATTAAGAGATTACTACATGCAAGATGTTTGGGTCATGATTTTACTATTCAAGTATGCCCATCATGCCAAAATACAAATGGCATTCAGATGATTAATCCTTGGTGAGGAAAGAATCGTATTGTAGTAGGTTAATCTCACACATGTAATTGAGTATTTCCCTTCCTTGAACAAAGGGGTTAATTGAAAACATCTTTATGGTAATGTTAAAGGTTGTGAATAGGCTATTGTATATGTCAGCTTCGGGTGACTTCGAATTTTCTATTTAAAAAAGAAAAACGTACACAAAAATAACTTTTTATGCTTTTGCGCTAAAAATGCATTCACAGCTGAAGGCTTTTAACAAACCATTTTGCATTGAAATCATCTGCGTAAATTCTACAACCAATTCAGGAGGTAAAAAAAAAAATCACAGACAGATTGTAATTGATTCCTAAGTGTGTTACTTTGCAAGATCTCGCAAAGTCCTCACCTCCTGTTTCTCAACCTCCTACCCTTCTAGATGGTAAGTTCCCACGGGAATAGGGTCCTCACTTCCTCCTGTATGTGTTTGTAAATTTTGTACTGTCTTCTACAAGTTCTTTTATCATTGTTTTATCTAAATGAATTGTATCCATGGACATCGCTGAGGAATATGTTGGTGCTTCATAAATAAAGTATAATAATAATAATAATAATAATAAGGTCTTTAAAAGCATCTCCCACACTACTTTGGGCCCAGGTATTGAGTCAGCCTGTCTATGCTCTGATATCTTTTTTTGCCAAATTGTGTGTAGTACCTCTGGCTCTTTTTGATTATTGGTCTGTCTTTGGATCAAGATTATTGTTATGCCAGAATACCCGCATATGACCTACCTATTTTCTGACTTTTTAGCCATTTCATACTTTTTATTTGCAGGCTGAGCTATGTTTCCTATAAATTATCTCCATCTTCTCTAAGAATATCTGCAGCCTTCTGTATATCATTTCTAAAGCCTGTGGTACGTAACCAATTATCAGCTATCACTAGACCTATAAGGGTATCCAGAACATAAAATCACTTGGAATCTCACAGAATAGGTTGCCAAATAGAATACCTTGCACATTGGAAATAAATCTCTGTATCCCAGTAAGGGATTTGTTCCACATCTTATCTAGAAAAGTTATTTGACACCTTATATGGTTTTTTGGAGGGGTGGTAACGCCACAGAGGTTATGTTTAAGTCCTGATAAATACATTTCAAGTACTGAACTCTTTTATTTTGAAAAAAATCAAGAAAATTGTATTGGTGATTTTAGTTTTTTTTATTACAGATAAAATGGGTGTAAGTTAATATATTTACCCTATTTGATAATTTTTCTATAAAATGGATAGGCTACTAACAATGATTTAGGTGTTTAAAATGTATTTATAAAAACTTTAAAAAACAAAAAAAGGTAATTGATTTATTGGATAGACTTCCCAAAGAGGTGGTTGGAAAATTATTATTCATATGGAATTTTGATATTGCAACCAGACACATTCTCTGGCTTTGCTAATAAGATTAAAGATTGATTACTGAAATGCGTGTAACTGAGCAGCTGGAATAACTCAATGGATGTTTTCTATGTCTGTTGTTATTATAGACATGTCGGAATCCCACTCAAAATAATTTCTTTGATATTTTTAAAAACTATATTCAACATGTAAAATGTTGCTGATATGTGTAAATGCTGTCTATAGCTCATCAAATACCCATGAAACTCCACACTTAGCCCACTGGGCTTTTTTTTAAATGATGTTATAATGCTAATGTCTTCATATATTGCATCACAAATGATAGTTTAGTAGGAGAAAAACGTGTGATGTTTTTTATTGCCATTTCAAACCTGACAAAATTTGTTTGCAAGTGCAAAAAGAAAATGCTTTTTTATGTTAGATTATTTTATTATTGCACTTACTTGCACATAACCTGCAAAGGAATTAAACACATAGATAAATGCCAGCTGCGGATCAGCAATGCACTACTGGTAGTGATGTCGCAAACGTAAAAATTTGGGTTCGCGAACGGGCGAACCGCCATAGACTTCAATAGGCAGGCAAATTTTAAAACCCACAGGGACTCTTTCTGGCCACAATAGTGATGGAAAAGTTGTTTCAAGATTTAGGTTTTTTATTTTGGGGGGATGGTTAGGTGGTGAGTTTTACTGTTGGGGGGTCTTTGTATTTTTTTTTTTACAGGTAAAAGAGCTGTTTAACTTAGGGCAATGCCCTACAAAAGGCCCTTTTAAGGGCCATTGGTAGTTTATTGTAGGCTAGTTTTTTTTAATTTTGGATGGGCTTTTTTATTTTGATAGGGCTATTATATAAGGTGTAATTCTTTTTTATTTTTGATAATTTTGTTTGTTATTTCAGTAATTTAGTGTTTGTTATTTTTTGTAATTTAGTTTTTTTTTTGTAATTAGATACTTTGTAGTATCTAATAGTGTTAGTAGTGTTAGGATTTTTTTAATGTGTAGTTTAGTTAATTTAATTGGTAGTTAGTTTAATTTTAGTTTAGTAATTATATTAGTTTAATTGTTAGTTTAAACTTAGTTTTCCTAATTTGACAGGTAAGTTTAAATTTAATTCAAGCTAGGGAAATTGTAATTTTTATAAAGTTAGGGGGAAGCGTTAGGTTTAGGGGTTACTAGTTTAAATTAGTTTATTGTGACGTGGGGGTCTTTTGGTTTAGGGGTTAATAGTTTAATTTATTATATTTCATTGTGGGGGGGTTCGGTTTAGGGGTTAATAGGTTTATTATAGTGGTGACGGTGTAGGGCTTAATTAATTAACCCCTAATTAACCCCCTGCAGATTATGGGTTAATAATATTTAAATAGTGTTTGCGATGCGGGGGGGCGGTGGTTTAGGGGTTAATAGCTTTAGTATAGTGGTGACGATGTCAGGGAATGGTAGAATAGGGGTTAATACATTTTATTAGTGACGGCGATGTCGGGAGAGGCAGATTAGGGGTTAATAAATTTATTATAGTGTTTGCGATGCGGGAGAGCCTCGGTTTAGGGGTTAATAGAAAGTTTATGGGTGTTTAGTGTACTTTGTAACACATTAGTTATTAGTTTTATGTTACAGATTTGTAGCGTAAAACTCATAACTACTGACTTTAGATGGTGATACAGATCTTGTCGTTTTAGGCTTTAACGCTCGCTTTTTAGCCTGACCGCAAAACTCGTAAAGAGTGTGGCAGTGACGTTGCATTACAGGCTAAAAGGTTTGTGGTACAGCTATACCGACAAGACTTGTAATGGCTGCGGTGCTGTTTTAACACTGAAAATACCATATTTTCAGCGTTAAAAGACAAATGCACAAACTTGTAATCTTGCTGTAAGTTTTTAAACGGTTTTATACTGGATTTTTAGATCAGTATCTGTGCATATTATTCTTTATAGTAGTGTCTATTACATGCAGTTATATGAAAATTGGTATATACTGTCCCTTTAAGGATGTCACAATTGTCTGTAATGTATACTTATACTAGCCAAAGCTTTGTCTTTTATTGAATTGAAGCCATTGTTTTAAAGGACACTCTGTCCTTGCATCATAATTTTAAGCTTTTGGATCAGAGCTTATTAGATTTCAATCTCTTGTTTCAGTATTTGTGACATCTGTTACATATCTTTTGCTTTATTGAGAGAATATGGTAGCTGTGTAACATATTGACAACTTTCCACACATTAAATACTAAAGAATAACACATGAGATTTCAACAATAAAAAAAAAACTGAATCATTAAAAAAAGAATACAGCAAGGGGTCTGTCTGTTAATCCTTTTTTATGTATTATTGAAGTAATGTTTTTAATAAAATATTTGTCACATGCTACTGGGACAAGAATTCACTGGCAATATTATATTTTTTGTAGACTCCCTGCTAATTCCAAAGGAAAAAAAACACATAATATTATTTTCAGATGTCAAGAGAAACAATAATAATACGTTTGCAATTAATATGTCTTTTTATGAGATTAACAATCAAGAAAGTTATTTATTTACTAAAGAAATGAACACATTTTATTTTAAAACAAAGTTAAATGCTTAAAGGGATAAAAAACAAAAAAAAATATTTCCTAATTCATATAGAGCATACCATTTTAAATAAATGTTCTAGTTTATGTGTATTATCAAACTTTGTTCTCTTGGCATCCTTTGTTGAAAAGCAGGTATGTAAATCCAGGAGCGTGCATGTGTCTGCAGCATTATATCGCAGCAGTTTTGCGAGATTGTTATATTTTTTTCCTGTGCATGCTACCTACTTAAATATCTCTTCAACAAAGAATAGCATTAAAACCAAGCAAATGTGATAATAGAACTAAATAGGAAACTTTATTAAAATCGGATTACTTAATCTGAACCATGAAAGAATACATTTAGCGTTTCACGTCCTTTCAGATTAAGGGGCCGATTTATCAAGGACCGAATGGCCCCTGATGCCCTTGTTTTCGCACAAGCCTTCAGACTTGCCGGAAACAGTAGTTATGAAGCAGATATCTCTGAGGCTGCGGACATTAATCTGCCCGATCCTATATGATTGGGTGGATTGACACCCCCTGTAGGGGGCGGCATTGCACAAACAGTTTACCAGAACTGCTTGTGCAATGTTAAATGCTGACAGCGTATGCTGTTGGCATTCAGCGATGTCTGGCGGACATGACAGTGTATCATGTAAGCCAGACATTGGTAAATCGGCCATTATTTGCAAAAATATGAATTTTGTGATATAAAATAATAGTTTTGCTAGAGGGAAAACATTTGCATTGAACATAGTATCAAAATACATATAAACTTGAAAAAATGTTTTTTATTTGTTTGCATATTTTACAGTGAAATGTGAAGTGTTTAAAACAAATCATTCATTAGCATGATGGCTATGTACCCTTTTTTAAATTTTCTATCTATGAGAATCTATTTTATTAGGATCTCTTAAGTTACATATAAAGGGGTTCAAACCTTTTTAAAACATATGGAATGGGGTAGATTCATCTATAGTCGAGCGGACATGATTCACTGTAGCGAATCATGTCCGCTCGACCTCGCTAAATGCCAACAGCATATGCTGTGGGCATTTAACATTGCACAAGCATTTCTGGTGAAATGCTTGTGCAATGCCAACCCCTGCACACTCACGGCCAATCGGTCTCTAGCAGGGGGTGTCAATTATTCTGATCAGATCGTGATGATTTCAGAAGTTAAGGAGCAGCGGTCTTACGAAGAGCCTGAAACGGTTAGCGTAGAATGCAGCATCCACTGCTTAATAAATCTACCCCAAGGGTATTTTTGTTAATAAATCATTTGATATGTTTTTCTAAAGGATTGTAATTGACCCCTAAGTCTGTAAAAACACTTAGCACACTGTATTGTTGTGCATGCATCATATATTGTAAAAGGATCAAACAGATGTCACTATTGCAGTGACTTTGATGACCTTGTTTGCTGTCTGATCATTTAAAAGCTTAATATATTTTACTCTTATGTGTTATTCACCAAATTCAAGTTCCATTATAAACAGCCCAGACAGATCATACAGAAAGATGGGGCTCTTGTGGTGAATTCTTTGGATACTATGTATATGCTTAATATATTTATGCTGAATATATACTATGGCCCTATTTTAATTAAACATAATTCCCTTACAAAGTATATTGCAGGGATTGTTGTTGCATGTAAAGTATATTGCAGGGATTGTTGTTGCATGTTAAAATTTAAGGGGTGTATCCTGAAGTAGAACCAACTCTATAATGAAAAGGTTAAGCTAATGAGACCCAAAGTTTCACAAATATGGTGTGAAAGGTTCTGCATCAATAACTGGAAATTCTTGAAAGATATACGCTGTGCTTTATATGACCTTCTTAATAATAACTTGGAGCCAATATATTGTTCTGAACGGTCTGTACCTAAAATGTCAAAGATATTGTCCTCTATTCATTTGCTGGCCGTGTTTTTAGATGACTAAAGGAATTTTCTACTTTCTCTATATTTCTAGACTGTTTCCTTACAACTCTGAGAGTGCACTGCCAGATGTTTCTTTTTACACTATGTGACGAATCAAACCTTCTCAACGTCTCAATAGAGGGGTGTGGGCATGAAGGGGTTAATGGCACACAGCTCTGGTTCCCTTATCCTTGCAACTATACAAAAGGATGTTAAAAGAGACACCACATTAGCCCCACATCTGGTCCACACTGCTCAAATTAACAATTTCTCTGCTGCCACCACCAAAACTTTTAAAATTAAAGGGGAGTTTTGGGGAACCCCTAAAAACTCACCCTATTTAACATTTAGGTATAAAGTGCCTTTAACCTTGTCTCAACAGGAGTGTGAATTCAGATTTTAGAGCCCACACAGTGGTTACACAGCGCAAAATTATAAAGACATTCAAAATAACGTACAATTACAAGCTACAGTTCTTTAGAAACAATAGGGGACATAAAAATAATAGAAACACAGTATCTTGCCTATTATCAAATTCCTTTGGATATGTGGAGAGCTGCCATTCCAGATGTTTAGTGGTTTGGTCCCAAGGGCAGTTCTGCTTTAAAAGTCTTTCTCTTGCCTACTTGAATCCAATTCTCTTTGTCTTGTCAAAGACAACGCCCTGATTATGATTTACAATGAGTTCAACCAATTACAAACAAGTCTTAGCCCCCACTATCAGTCTCCAAGGGGAGGAGCATTCTGCATTCCTACACAGTTACACTAACAGCACTATTCTAAGGAGGGGGAAGGGTTTCAGCCCACAGCTTCTCTGAATACAGATTCCACACAAAGAAACAGCAGCTCACCTTAACCCCTTCCAGGCTCATACAATACCACCTCTGCTGAGCAGCCAATCCAGGCATCAACTACTCCACATGATTGGATCATGACACCTCCCCTTTTAAAATGGTGGAAATAGGGGGTCAGCCCATGCTGATCCCCTATGTAAACCTAAATTCCTCATTCATAAGACCAGATCTGCCCTTCCTGCACACTCTCAGCATTCATTTGCCCATTGTAACAATTAGCATCAGCTGACACAATTTCTCTCGTGAAGGACATTTCCTTGCAGGATATCACACACTCGCTTTCACTCATAAAGGGATCTAGCAGCCCCTCAGGGTAACTCACTGGGGGACTAAGAGCAATTCTTGCTATGCTTAGGCCAGATACTCCACTGTTCACACCTACCCCAGTATGCTCTGTAGGAGTAGCCGGTTCATTAGTCACTGCAGCTACATCTCCCTCCCCCTCTTCTTCACATCTGCCATTCCTGTAGGGGAGGTACACAGCCACACCCAAGGTCCCTACACCAGCCATGCCATTCACTCCTCCTTGCATATGCAATGCTGATTTTAGCAAAGAAGGGTATACACGCTCAATCTGCCCTTCTGCCCAGCCCTGCTGCTCTCTCACATTCCCACACACTGCATCAGACATCCCATTGTCACAATCAATGGCAGTATACCCCTTTTCACTGGCACAATACAGTACTGGTACAGGTTCAGGTAAATCATCATTAACCCTAGGCTCTCCCTCCCAGCGCCCAGGTTCAATAGAAGCAACTTTGTCACAAACATTTTCAATACATCCATCCATAGGCTCTCCCTCCCAGTGCCCAGGTTCAATAGAAGCAACATTGTCACAAACGTTTTCAATACTTCCCTATTCATCAAAGCAAGACATTACTGGTGTACACAAAGGCAGAGCTGCATTAACCCTCAGCCCCCCTTCCCAGCCATCATGTTCAAGGGAATTATCCTTTATCCTTTGGTGGGATACCTCCAGCTCTGGTGCAGCGAGCAATGTGTCCATCCCTAGCTTCTCCTCTGGGTCCCCCAAAGTTTCACACAGTACCTCAGTTGGTGCAGGGCCCTCTACTGGCCCTTCCAGGTTGCAGGTGTTGTCTTCTGGGGCGTACTGACAAAGCATCTGGCCCACATCATCCCCCAGCAAAACAACATGGATATCCAAGGAAATCCCCACCCCCTGCAAACCTTTTCCCACACTCCAAACCAGGGGTACACATGCCGCAGGGCATGCCCCACAAACTTCTTCATTATCTACAGTCTCTCCTGGGATAATATCCTCTGCCACATCAGGCCGCACCAAGCGATATCCAGCCCCAGTGTCCTGAAGTCTCATGGTCACACAGTCTCCCTCTGTGACACTCTGCAGATTACCTGCTGACCCACCCACAAACAAATCTGCTACAGGTTTCCCTGCTGTATTCTCACCCCAGACTGCATGTTGAGGTTTCTCCTTGGTGGGGCAGGCAAAACTCAGGTGCCCAAACTCGTGGCACCAAATGCATGGGCGGGTATCCCCCTTGCCCAATGCAACTTCTGCCCCCTTGATGGGAGATGTTCCAGGGGAAGGTACTTCTGTAAAATTGGTTGTCAGTTGCTGGCACATTCCCTACCTCCAGGGAGGTGATATAGCTTGCACAGTGGAACACTTGGCTACTGGGGCTTCATTGTTAGTGCTGTCTATAGCCCCTGTTGCTGAATCAGGTTCCATTCCCAGGAGCACTCTTCTGGCCAATGGGCTCACTGTCTGGCAAATATATTGGAAATATTCTGGGTACAAGAGAGGTGCCTCGGTTATGGTAAAGTCAAAAACCTCTAGCACATGTCTCCGCTGGGTATCTCTTATAGCTATTTTGTGCTCTCTTTTTCTCTCAGCAGCTTCTCTCTCTCTTTTTCTCTCAGCAGCCTCTCTCTCTCTTTTTCTCTCAGCTGCTTCTTGAAACTTTAGGATCAATTCCATTCTCAGTTTAGGATCAGCATCCCCCAAGTACCTCAGTGCTTTTTGTAGCTCAGACTCCTTTTCACTCACAGGGGTAACAGCAGTAGTTAACAGTCCTTGGGCTACAGGAGGGTCCACAGTGTTGGGTATCAGGTCTTGAGTTACAGCTTCCACAGTAACCCTTTCTGTGACTAATTAAAACTCTGTTGTGATGCCCTCTGCCTCCAGCAATTTCAGTATCAGCTGTTCTTTCCCTTTGCCAAGAATAGTAATTCCACTTTTCTTGCAAAGAAACTCCAGAGACCATTCAGGCATTCTCCTATATTCTTCCATACTGAGTGTAGCAACAAACAACAAGAGGAAGGTAAAAAGAACTGTTTCTTTGCATGTTTATCTCTTTAACTAGGCACTGAGTTCTGTCTTTGGCAAATTACACAAAAACATGTAATTTCTTTTAGTACTATACAAATAGCACTAACAAACTCTAAATATCCCCACCGCTGCCAGCCAGTTTGTGACGAATCAAATCTTCTCAACGTCACAATAGAGGGGTGTGGGCATGAAGGGGTTATTGGCACACAGCTCTTGTTCCCTTATCCTTGCAACTCTGCAAAAGGACCTTAAAATAGACACCACATTAGCCCTACATCTGGTCCACACTGCTCTAATTGCCACCACCAAAACTTTTAAAATTAAAGGGGAGTTTTGGGGAACCCCTAAAGACTCACCCTATTTAAGAGTTAGGTATAACGTGCCTTTAACCTTGTCTCAACAGGAGTGTGAATTCAGATATTAGAGCCCAAAAGACAGAATTACATTTTCTATGTGTTTAATAACAAAAATATCAACACCGGTTACACAGTGCAAAATTATAAAGATATTCAAAATAACATACAATTACAAAGCTACAGTTCTTTAAAAACAATAGGGGACATAAAAATAATAGAAACACAGTATCTTACTTATTACCAAATTCCTTTGGATATGTGGAGAGCTACCATTCCAGAGGTTTAGTGGTTTGGTCCCAAGGGCAGTTCTGCCTAAAAAGTCTTTCTCTTGCCTACTTGAATCCATTTCTCTTTGTCTTGTCAAAGACAACACCCTGGTTATGATTTACAACGAGTTCAACCAATTACAAACAAGTCTTAGCCCCCACTATCAGTCTCCAAGGGGAGGAGCATTCTGCATTCCTACACAGTTACACTAACAGCACTATTCTAAGGAGGGGGGAGGGGTCTCAGCCCACAGCTTCTCTGAATACAGATTCCACACAAAGAAACAACAGCTCACCTTAACCCCTTCCAGGCTGATACAATACCACCTCTGCTGAGCAGCCAATCCAGGCATCAACTACTCCACATGATTGGATCATGACACACTACTACTGAGAGTGATTTCAGTACAGAAAGACCCTTATTAAGTCCTTCTCCTCAAACGGCATTGGGTACAGAAATAGATACAAACTTTTTAAGTGAGTCTGTGCACTGTGGTAATTATTTTTCATTGGCTCCTTTTCTTGTTGACCTGAATTTCCAGCAGGAGCTTGTTACTGATCAAGCACCCATTTGTTGCTTGATTATTTTTGTGTGAAGAACCTAGCAACTTGTGTTCCTGTTTGTTCTGCTGATTTGACCTTGGACTGATTATTTGACTCTGGTTGTAACCCTAGATTATACTCTTGATTTCCTGGTTAATGAACATCGGCTAACAAAATACAATTGCCCTCTTTGCATTATCCTCAGGCACATATGCTGCTATACTGAGTGATCTCCTGGCTACTGACTCCAGCTAGTTACTGACCTCTAGCTACCTTTTAACCTCTGTCCATCTCAATTCATTTGCAGTAAATGGTAAAACCTTTATTTACCATCACAAGTGTGAAGAAGGGCTTTTATTCATGGGGATGAATTCACAATGTCATAGGAGCCATTGATTTAAACCCATGTATTAATCACAGATCCTACCAAATAGGTATTTATAGGAACCATTAATTGTTACACTCTAGCAATGGCCAAATGTCTCGTGATCATTCCATCTTTGTAATTAATGTTTTTTGCAGAATTATGTGGAAGTGCTTATGATTTGTATTTCCTGCATCACTCTGCCCTTCTTTAAAGTTTTTTTGGGGATCAATACCCTCAAGGATGGGCTGCCGTGCAAGCAATTCTGTCATGTGTTTAACAAAGTTTATTGTGTGAATCAATCTTATAGGGTAAATTCACACAAGAGAGTGTGGCGGGTGCAAAGTGCCAATATAATATTATAAATAAAGAGAGACAAAAGCACCATATAAAGCACTCACTTCAAAAAGGTATATAGGTAGAAAAAGTTACAACTTAGATCTACTTAAAAATTAATTTTTATTGAATAGTCATATAAGATATCTACAAAAAGGCTATGGACACATTTTCCACAAACTGAAAATGCATTGTGAGCACTCTATGCCCAGACTAATTTGGGAGGCAAGAAAAATGTAAAATAAAAATTAACTTTTATTTCAATAGTTTAAAAGATGGGTGAACAACACACATTTAAAATCTTATCATGAGCAAGTGGGTTCGTCAATTTTTTGTGTCCCTGGAAAATAAAATATCTGGCCTTTTATTTGTGAATATTAAGTTCCAGGACACTCTCTTGTGAATGTTATACTTTATTGTTCGGCCCTGTATGGCTCCTGAATAGGAAAGGATGCATCGCTGAGCCTGTTCTCCCACTTGGAGTTAGAGGTTGTGATTGTGATTGCAATAATCAGTCTAGGCAACAGTGTTACTATCCACATTCTAGCATGTATTTCTTATCAAAGGTAAAAATGTAGGGCCGATCTGATATGCAGCGTTGCCAGCACCTACATTACCTACCCCCTAATGTGAGCTCTTACCCCGCCGCCAGCTACATTACCTACCCCCTAATTGAGCTCCTACCCCGCCGACAGCTATATTAAAATTATTAACCCCTAATTTAATCCCCCTACCCCGCCGCCAGCTATATTAATTACATTAACCCCTAATTTTATCCCCCTATACCGCCGTTAGCTATATTAAATTAATAAACCCCTAATCTAATCCCCCTACATTGCCGCCAGCTATATTAAATAGATTAACCCCTAATCTAATCCCCCTACACCGCCGCCAGCTATATTAACTATATTAACCCTAATTATATTAGGGTTAATATAGTTAATATTGTTATTATATTATATATATATATATTAAGTATAATAACCCTATCTAACTCTAACATCCCTAACTAAATTCTTATTAAAATAAATCTAATTAATATTAATATTATTAATTAAAATATTCCTATTGAAATCTAAATGCTTACCTATAAAATAAACCCTAAGATAGCTACAATGTAATTAATAATTACATTGTAGCTATTTTAGCGTTTATATTTATTTTACAGGTAACTTGGTATTTAATTTAACTAGGTACGTCATTTGGATGACGTCATTTAAAGGAACCTCATTCGTCGGGAAGTCGTCGTGCCGGATGGATGTTCCGCGTCGGAGGAGCGAAGAAAGAAGATTGAAGATGCCGCTTGGAAGAAAACTTCGCCCCGATGGAGGACCTCTTCTCTGCCGCTTGATTGAAGACATTGCCGGATGGAATACTTCTTCTTTGCCGCTTGATTGAAGACATCGCCCGGATCGGATGAAGAGTTCTGCCCAGCTGGGTGAATACAAGGTAGGGAGATCTTCAGGGGGGTAGTGTTAGGTTTATTTAAGGGGGGTTTGGGTTAGAGTAGGGGTATGTGGGTGGTGGGTTGTAATGTTGGGGGGTGGTATTGTGTGTTTTTTTTACAGGCAAAAGAGCTGATTTCTTTGGGGCATGCCCCGCAAAAGGCCCTTTTAAGTGCTGGTAAGGTAATAGAGCTGTTAACTTTTGTATTTTAGAATAGGGTAGGGACATTTTTTTTATTTTGGGGGGCTTTATTATTTTATTAGGGGGCTTAGAATAGGTGTAATTAGCTTAAAAATCTTGTAATCTTTTTTTATTTTTTGTAATTTAGTGGGGTTTTTTGTAATTTAGTTTAGTTTATTTAATTGTATTTTAGTTTAGATATTTGTAGTTTATTTAAATTATTGAATGTGTAGGTGTATTTGTAACTTAGGTTAGGATTTATTTTACAGGTAAATTGGTAATTATTTTAACTAGGTAGCTATTAAATAGTTATTAACTATTTAATAGCTATTGTACCTAGTTAAAATAAATACAGAGTTTCCTGTAAAATAAATATAAACCCTAAAATAGCTACAATGTAATTATTAATTACATTGTAGCTATCTTAGGGTTTATTTTATAGGTAAGTATTTAGATTTAAATAGGAATATTTTAATTAATAATATTAATATTAATTAGATTTATTTTAATAAGAATTTAGTTAGGGATGTTAGAGTTAGATAGGGTTATTATACTTAATATATATATATAATATAATAACGATATTAACTATATTAACCCTAATATAATTAGGGTTAATATAGTTAATATATATAATATAATAACAATATTAACTATATTAACCATAATATAACAAGGTTAATATAGTTAATATATATAATATAATAATGATATTAACTATATTAACCCTAATATAATTAGGGTTAATATAGTTAATATATATAATATAATAGCTATATTAACCCTAATATAATTAGGGTTAATATAGCTGGCAGCGGTGTAGGGGGATTAGATTAGGGGTTAATCTATTTAATATAGCTGGCGGCGGTATAGGGGGATTAAATTAGGGGTTAATAATTTTAATATAGCCGGCGGCGGTGTAAGGGGCTCACATTAGGGGGTAGTTAATGTAGATGGCGACGGGGTAGGAGCTCACATTAGGGGGTAGTTAATGTAGATGGCGACGGGGTAGGAGCTCACATTAGGGGGTAGTTAATGTAGATGGCGGCGGGGTAGGAGCTCACATTAGGGGGTAGTTAATGTAGATGGCGGCGGGGTAGGAGCTCACATTAGGGGGTAATATAGATAATGTAGGTGGCAGCGATGTCCGGGAGCGGCGGTTTTGGGGTTAATAACTTTATTAGGTGGCGGCGGGGTCCGGGAGCAGCGGTTTAGGGGTTAATAACTTTATTAGGTGGCGACGGGGTCCGGGAGTGGCGGTTTAGGGGTTAATAGATTTTTTATTGTTAGAATAGTGAGGGGGGATAGCGGATAGAGGGTTAGACGTGTCGGGCTATGTTTGGGACGCGTGTTAGACAGTACGGGTGATTTAATAATTTAGTCAGGTTTTGTAGGCGCCAGCAGTTTCTAAAGCACCGTAAGTCACTGGCGACTCCAGAAATTTGTACTTACGCAGATTTCTGGACATCGCTGGTTTATTAGACTTACGGCACTTTAGCATCTGACGGCGCCATATATAGGATAGCTCGAGTTGCTAGCTGAAACTACGGGTGGCGGGGGTTCCCTCGCTTGCAACGCAAACTACGATCTTTATCGGATCGCGCCCCTGATATCTATCTACTGACCGTTTCTGATTAAGCAAATAGTTCCAGCATTTGAACCCTCGCTACGAAACTCAAATTATATTCTATCAGTCTACTCACTGTATCTAATTATATTCTTGATATTTTGCAATCTGTTTCTGCCTTACTGTTATATTGTAGCTAATTCAAGGAATCTCTAGACTCTGTTGGTTTGTTTCAGCTTATATATGTCATGGCAGATATCCGACTTTGTGCATATACACTTCTGCAGTACCACTAATGATTTTAGGTATGCTGATCACTTCTGATTAAATTGTATTCATATTTAACAAATAATTCCAGCATTTAAACCATTGCTACAACACTCAATTTTATACTACTTCCCTGATTGTATCTAATTTAATTATTAATGTTTGATAATCTATTTCTGCCTTATTATTGCATTGTAGCTTAACTCATGTGAATGTGGATTCTCAGAACTCCATGAGTTTCTATCAACTTATATATGTCGTGGTAGATACCCGAATTCATGCATGTACTTTCCTACAGTGCCACTAAGGATTATACGCTATGCATTCCACAATTGCTCAGATATTATTAAAATAACATAAATTGGGACCCCATCGTCCCACACAACCCCCCCCCCCCGATGCGTTTTGCCTTAGTAGGCTTTATCAAAGGAGGCGTGCCACCGTGGTTCAAAATATTTATCCATTACCGGTAAGGCCCGCCTCCATTGAAAGACAATAGGTTATTATTTGGCTGTCACTCTTGGTTGGCAGCCTATTGGGATCTTAGATAGATCTGTTATTGAATTTAAGGTGGACTTGATAGTTTGGCTTTATTTCTATATTGCCAATCCTTATGTTCATTCCGATATGTTCTAATCTCAATCCTTATGTTTATTACTATATATACTGATCCTTCTGTTTATTGCAATATATACGGGTCTGTTATATAGTTTAAGGTGGACTTGATAACTTTGCTTAAATTTAAGTCAAGGTTTATTTCTATATTGTCAATCTTATGTTTATTACAGTATATGTAGATCTTTATATCTATTGCAATAAATGCAGACCTTAACTTAAGGTGGATTATTTTTCCTTTGTGATCAAAGGGGTGATTTTTTTCAATTGTTACCTGAATATCTTACCGATCTTGAATATTTAATTTATTATGGGTCCAAAATGTTTTATTTCATTTGTTTCATATTTAATAAACTTTGAGTACCAATTTCATTTAATAGATTATCTGTGAAGTTTTTGTCAATCATTTTCTTTTTAATTAATAAATGATTATGTTGTGTATTTCAATATTATTATACACGTTATATTGTAGATCCAATTTTTAATCAGTGTTTCCTCTATTGACAAGTTATGGGTCTAAGTCTTTTTGGTATATTTTGACTTAGTTAGAGAATTTAAAAAAGGAATTTATAATTTTATATTTCTGTTCTCTGTATAATCTATGAATTGAGAAGGGGAAATAAATAAATATATGTACAGTTATGTATATCTATATATATAGTTCTAATCATATATCTATTGGATATTTTATTGTCTCACGTTTATGATAAATTGTGAATATGGGATTATAATTTCTACTCCATTGTTTTTCAGTATTGTGTATTTAATGTGAAAATGGTTGATTGAATTGTGATTTAATGCTTTGTGAAAATATTTGAGACAAAATATTGTGACAAAATGTTGTGGCATGTGTTCAGTGAATTTGAAAACATTTATAAAAATTGTGAAAAAATATTATATTGATGTATACTAATGTGTATGAACATTTACCAATGGATATGACATGTTGTTTTTATCAGCCCCATGTTGCAGTATTCATTATTTGATAAAATAATCTTTTTGTGTTCTTTTAGGAACTCTGAACTCCATCACCCCCTCTGATGCCTATTGTTATTTGCTCAACACCCCAGCATTGTAGATCTTTTGGATTTGAATTATGTTCTGATAGGAAATGGAATGCTACACTTGTGATGGTTTTCCCATCTGCTTTATCCTTGGTGGCGTTTCTAATATTCCTTAGGTGTTCCATTAGCCTGACTCTTATCTTTTGAGTTGTCATGCCTACATAGTACTTTTGGCATGGGCATTGTAGTACATATATAACTCCTGGTGTATTACAGCTGATATATTTGTTAATCAAGTGAGCATGTCCAAATCTGTCTGTTATTTTATCAGTTTTTTTATGTATTGGCAGGTGGAGCAAGTTCCATATTTAAATGATCCTGGGGTGAATGAAGTCTTTGTTTTTTCCCCATTATAGTGACTTCGTGATACCATATCTTTTATATACTGACAATAGGATATGCCAGTGCTTCTACACTATTTCTCTTATCTGGGAAGTTTGTGAATTGTAGGTCAGAATTTATCTGATTTTATTATCACTCTTTTTTGTTTTCTTAGTTAACAGTTCCATTCTGTTTGTTTTGAATGCTCTGGATTTAGCTTTTTGATGCTGGTTCTACTATATCCTCTCTTTATTAGTCTATCCTCCAATTCTGCTGCTCTATTTTTGAAGGAACTCAGGTCTGTACAGTTCCATCGTGTTCTTAAAAATTCTCCAATTGGGAGACTTCGAATGGTACCCAGTGCATGAGCACTTGACTGATATAGGAGACTGTTAGTTGCCATTTTCTTTCTGTATAGATCAGTTGTTATTCTTCCATTTTGTTCTTTTTTATTTTTAAGATCCATAAAGGATATCTAATTTTGACTAAATTCTGATGTTAGGCTAATGTTCAAATCATTTTGTTTAGCACATCTAAAAATTTGATTAATTTTTCCTGACGCCCTTCCTAGATAAATAAGATGTTGTCTATAAATATGAGCCATATGGGTATTTTGTCTGTATATTCTGTATTTGCTTCTGTAAACAAATGTTCTGCCTCCCACCATCCCAGAAACAAATTTGCATAAGTGGGGGCACATGCCGTCCCTATGGCGGTTCCCCTTGTTTGTAGGAAGAATTTATTATTAAAGGTGAAAAAGTTTTATTGTAGAATGAATTTCTGTAGGTCGATAATAAAATTCATTATGTGATTCATTTTCCTCAGATTTTTAATCATAAATTTGATGGTATCCATTAATTGGATAGAATAGTAATTTGGTGTAGCATTTTTCATCATTCAGTTAGTTATTGACTTCTTTCAAATACATGTATAGAGGCCATATTACAATGTTTCCTCCTTTGTCCGAGTTTCGAATTACCACATCTTCCCATGTTTGAATCTCTCTTAAAGCTATTCTATCTTTATATGTTAAATTTTGTATTTTAGGTTGTAACTTCAGGTCGGTAATTTCGTTGCATACCAAATTATTGAATACTTCTATTTGGGATGAATATATGCTTTTAGGTAAAAAAGAGGATTTATTTCTTATTTTATTTCTCCATTTATCTTGTCTCGTACTATCATTATCTTCTAACAGATCTTTTAGGTCTTTTAAACTGTTCTGTTCATCTTTACTTCATCCTAACACTGGTGGTGTATTATGAAAATGCTTTTTCAATGCTATATTTCTTAGGTAAAGTTGTATATCTTTAATTACTTCAAATTTGTTTGTGTTCTGGGATGGGCAGAACTATAAACCTTTAGCTAAAACTGAGATGTGTTGCTCTGTTAGAGATAATTTGGACATGTTTATGACCCTCATTGTTTCATCCTCATTTGGGAGAAGGGACTCGGGGTCTTGGGGGTCGCCTGGGTTCTCAACTAGTTCTTGTGGCCTGTTGGCTTGTGGTTTTGACCTCTGGCCTATTTTTTGTTTGTACCGCCCGCCTCTTCTGATTGGCCTCCCCCCTCTCCTTGGTCTAAAAAATGTTTCCTTTTGTTTCTTGTGTTCATTCTTGTGCTAATAGTAGCACTACCAGTAGAGGTACTTGGCCCTTCCTCATTGGCTGATTCTCCCTCTTCCCCATCAGTGTCGGAAATGTCCCTTTGTACTATATTGACCTTGGTGTTTCTATCGGGATTTGAGTAAAATCCCCTTCGTCTCCATTTATATACTCTCTGATTAGCAAGACAAGGTGTGGTAGAATAGGCATTTTTTGAAAAATACATTGAAAAGAACTTGATACCTAGGGGACTTCGAATTCAACTATTTCCAGCATTAATGTAACGAGTAAGATGGTAAGTACGGGAAACATATGTTAGTTCCTGTTAATGAGGAGTCTGATTAAATATACTTTCTATAGAAAAAATAGGGGACACAGTAACAAAACTGTATTAGTTAAGATACCGCTCACACTCCCCCCCAATATTTATATTCTCAGTATTACCAACTTGTTAACAGATATATTTATGTGGAATTTTTTGAACACATATTGAGTATAGTTAAAGGTATATAACAAATAGATGTATGTGGAACAATTTTCAACACATACTCAAAGCAGCACACACCAGGTGACGTCCGCCTGATGCGCATTTTGCATCAGCTTTGTCAAAGGCGAGGCGAAATGCCTCTGAGGATGTGCTCTGAGGATGCAGTAATTATTCTAGCATAAATCGCGATTGCGCCCAAGTGATCACGCTTACTTTCAACTTGTAATACCAGCGCAATTTATCCTGTGCGCAAACGATTGTGAAAACCTGATATTGATTGCTTGCAAACGTTTGCGCTACACTTGTAATCTGTCCCTTAATGTTTTTGTGTTTACTGTCTTCTTTTGCAACCACTGTTAATTTACAATAATGGTTGGTCCCTCTTAAGTCTACTGTTTTTATTACATCCTTTCAAATTGGCGCTCTGAAGGAATCATAGCTTCAGCTACTACTCATGTGCATTCCTGTACAGCTGCCTCTACATTGTAGTACACACACTTGCAATATAGTTACCCTATCTCTATAATGCGCAGCTCAATTGTGACCCAGCCTATTATTTTTCAGAGATTATGATACCTGTTGATGTATCAAAATATTTGGGCATTAAGAAACTTTCAAGGTTCAAAGGTCTCATCTTCAGATTATTTTATTCTGATTATGAATAAATTGTTATGTTGCAATCTAACAAACAATATTATATCCAGGAACAACTACTATATCAACTTAATTTTCAGCAAAGTTTTGTGCCATAAATATTTAGTTCAATTTAATTTTTGTGTCAAAGCTTATTTATAAACTTTTTCTAAACCATTGACTTTAAAATTATAAGAAGCTTATAACTCATATGCACGTTAATACATACGTACTCACACAAAAACAAAGTGTACCAGCACATGGATACCCTATTTGCCAGTCTCAATATACTTGAATGTGTCCAACACAGAGAAAAGAGCACTGATATACTTATATGTGTATTTTGTTTATTTAAAGTAGAATTTAAAGGGAAAAGTTGTGTTTTATTTTTTTTAATTTTTTTATAAGAGATGATGAATAATACAAATGGAAAATTACTAGTAAAGTTGCACATCTAAACAGATTTTCAAAGAGGGCATTCAACACCAATCATATTCAGATGGATATTATTCTGTTTCACATTATGTGTGCTTTGTGCCTGCACTGCTCTTCCTTGAAGATATTCTAGGAGTTGAATGTATTCCAACACCTATTGTCTGTTACAAATATTGTGAAAATGTTAGTGCCAGAATATCCAAAAGACATTTGAGATGTGTATGTAAATGATATTAGATATGTGCAGTGTGGTTTTGGATTTAGCCGTTTGTTAAGTTTGAAAAAAAAAAACATAAATAGTGTCTTATCCATTTTTTTTCCAGACACTGTTAAAAATACAAAGACAAAGTTTATATGGCATTTAGAAGACAGATACCATGTTAGGTGCCAGTGATAGTTTTTCTGTATCAATACCTTAAAATTAATTCTAAGAAGTAATAGGTTAGTAGCCATGGCAAACTGGTTTCCAGGCGCTCTAGAGAAGATATATGATTTTTTTTAATAAAGTCATCAGCATGGGATTCTTGCACATGTGCCAAATCTAAGGAAATTAGAGTTCACAAGTTTTTCTCATCAATATTCTAAAAATGATTTGCTGACTTACAACAATTCTTTGCTGACAACTTACCCCTATACATACCAAATGTTTGCTTGAAGCACCGTTAGTGGTGCAAACTATACCCTTACTAAACACATCTAAACTTCTCAGTATAACTGCGGCCATATTATCTCTACTAAATGTGGATAAAAATGGGAAACCACACATTTTTTTTTTTTAAAAAAACGGTGAAATTGGTGATTTATGCAACCATACTCAGAAAATAAACAGACAATATTTATTTCAACAATATTTCAGACAATGGGGCCGATCTATCAAGCTCCATATGGAGCTTGATGCCCCTGTTTCAACGTGAGCATTTAGGCTCGCCGGAAACAGAAGTTATGAAGCAGCGGTCTAAAGACTGCTGCTCCATAACTTGTCCCCCTGCTCTGAGGTTGAGGACAGAAATCAACCCGATCAAATACGATTGGGTTGATTGACACCCCCTGCTAGCGGCCAATCTGCAGGGGGTGGCATTGCACTGGCTGTCCACAAGAACTTCTGGTGCAATAATAAATGCCAACAAAGGCCTCGCTTCCATTGAGTCGTTAAAAATGGAGCCGTAAGCTACCGAAGCGGCCGACAGCTAAAAGTAATTTACGGCTGCATTTTAGTACCAGGTTTCCATTGAAAAGATTAGCGTGTTGCGCGCAGTCGCTCTTTTCGTGTAGCGGTAAGTTAACGTTGTGTTAACGCTTCCATCTGACGTCGGATTTCTTGAAAATCAATTAGTTGCTAAGGTAACCCGACCATACGCTATAGAATTTACGTTTAACGTCCGTGCTTCTTACCTGTGATCGCCTCTCAAGAAAAATAAAAAAACACTTATCCATATTTTTAATAATCAAATACTATTTTCTAATATAATTATATTTAACACTTCATAAATATAAGTAATATTTATTGCTGCCCTAGGCATAGGTCTAGTTTGCATTCTGTAGATATGTTCTTGCATATATTATTATATTTAAATATATACTGATATTTCTATTAGAATATAAGTTCAACTATTTCTATACATGAGACAACAATAAATATTACTTATAACAATTTATTTCTACATTAAAACACTTGCATTATATGCAAGTTTTATCATTTCAATAGAAAATAGGTCTCAAAAAGCACAATTTTCCTCCTTTACACCTAGTTGAGCTGGGGGTAATATTTCTCAATGTATCGACAGCCTCCGACAGTGTATTAACGGTTAGCGCTTTCAATGGAAACCTGGTATAATTTATCGATTAACGGCTTCTATTACTTTCTATGGGACGCGAAAATCTTTTCGGCAGCCGAAGTCCGGCAGCCGATATTGAGGTATAACGCGCCATTGGAAACAGTCGTTAAACGCTATTGCTTTCGACAGCATATTTATCGGTTTGCGAGTGCACGCAAACTGAATTACGACTCAATGGAAGCGAGGCCAAAGTATGCTGTCGGCATTTATCGATGTGCAGCTGACATGATACGCTACATTGTATCATGTCAGCTTGCACTATGATAAATCTACCCCAATATTTATTTCAATAAAGAAAATACAGTTATTAGTGGCCTAAAATTTTCAACGTCTTAAAAATTCAAATCAGCCCATAGAAATGTCTTACATTCTACTTAGTGGTTAAACTAATCAATAGGAAAGTATGTGACGCCTATTGCTTGATTTCAATTTTGTTTTGTGAGCAAATTTTGTCTAAAACAAATAAAACAACTAATTAAATTCAGACAAATCAGATTTCTTTTAAAATGTGGGACAAATAATCCATTTGAAAATCACTTCCTGTCCATCTGCATGTCTAGCTGTCATACCCTTAAATAATGTTATTCAGCTTATGAAATTCTTATTACTGGCAGATACAAGTTTGGATGCCAAAAGAAAGGAAGGTATAGAATATGCACCTGCAGATCCCAGACCCCCTAGGATAGTACATGCCCAAAATTTCCCCTATGGTTAGAGTGGATATTGATAATCTGAACTGATAAAGAGTTACAAACAGCTAGTGCAACTTTATGAATTATCACGGCCACAAATTGAATTACCTTTGGAATCCCATAGAAAGGTGATTGCTATGATCAAAATGTTTAGTGCCATCAACTTGGCTGCTGGAACATTTTTTGGGAACACACAATGGAGAAGCCAAAGTTACTATTTTTAAACATTTTAGTCATAAATGTAATTATATGAAAGCAAAAGCAATATCTTTACCTTCCCAAAACTAAAAAAGACTGGTGGGATATTAAAATGTTTTACCAGGTAGGTGGCATTCCTAATGGTCTTGGAGCAATTGATTCTACTAATATTGTCATTAAGGTCCTATAACTAGATGAGCAAGTTTCCAGAAATAGGAAATAATACCATTCACTAAATATCCAATTAGTATATGATACAATTTTACTCATCATTCAAATGCTAGTGGGGTATCCAGGGAGCTACCATTACTGCTTTAGTCTAAGATGCATCACACTTGAACAACAGTAAATGATCAATGAATGACTTCTTGGTAAGTACATTTTTTATCTATACAGTTTTATAAATATTATATTTTGAGAGGAAAAAATAATGATTTGGGAACTAGGCCCCACTTCAAAGCGTGCAATATATGCCAGATCCTTAACATTTTGGGAAAGTTATCAAGTCATTGCTCAAAAGATTTGGCTATTAAACTTACTATTCTATTTTTATGTTAACATTAGAGGTGAAAACCTTAGCATTCTGCTATATGAAAAGTGTTTGAAGTAAAGTATGTTTCACTAATGTTCATTAATGCCTATGCAAAAAAAGTAGAAGAAAGTGAACAGAGATACATAGAGGCCCATATGCAATTAAGGGGACAGTGTACACCAATTTTCATATAACTGCATGTAATAGACACAACTATAAAGAAGAATATGCACAGATGCTTATCTAAAAATCCAACATAAAACCTTTTAAAAAACTTTCTTAGAATCTCCCAATTTAGCACTGTTGATGAGGTTAGGCTAGGACACCCACTGAAAGGGGCTGGGAAAACAAGAAGAGCAGACCCCCACACACACTTCCCTGCATATGAAAAGATTAAAAAAAGAAATATAACATAAACAGGAACCAGCAGCAGTCTATAAATGCATGTATACATCTGAGAATGTGGGGCTTGATTAGGAGTCTGAAAATCATTACAATTTTATTTAAAAATAAGCAAAACTGGGGACAGAGCTAGTCTTGGAAGAGAACAGACGTGCTTTTGTGGAGCTACCGCTTATATATCTACAGTGCGGTCTCAGGGACATAGAATTTGGGTGATTATACTGAGCGGGAGCTGTGACACAACACTCCTTCATGAAACGGCCCTGATCTTGGGAAGCATTGAACTGCCCTCACTGTGACTATTTAAGTAGCGCAAATAGACGCTTCACAACTGTTTATTTGCTTATACCTTATTGTATTTGTACGATCTTGGATGTATACAATAATCTTTTATGTATTATGATGTTTTTCTGCTACTCACATTTCTCAATTTTTGTCTATGTATTATGTTGTAATTGCTAAAAATCTCAATAAAAAATTTAAGAGAAAAAAATATATATTTTTTAAATTTTTTTTGTTTTCAGCTACTTGACTGCAAAGGACTCCAATGCACTTTGATATATGTCTATATATGTATACATATTTATATATGTGTTTATTTGTGTATATAAATACATATGTACACACATGTGTATATATACACAGGGGTCAAGTCCTCCAAAAAAGTGTGGGAACTCACTAAAACTTCCACCCCCTCCCAATTAATATTGTTTTATACACACACACATAGGGGCTGATTTATCATGGCCCAAATTGGACCACATATCCCTGTTTCTGCGCGAGCCTTCAGGCTCGCCGGAAACAGGAATTAAGAAGCAGCGGTCTTAAGACCGCTGCTCCTTAACTCATACACCTTCTCTGAGGCGGCGGACATCAATCCGCCCGATCTCATATGATCGGGTTGATTGACACCCACTGCTACATTGGCCGCAAATCTGCAGGGGCAGCATTGCACAAGCAGTTCACCAGAACTGCTTGTGCAATGATAAATGTTGACAGCATATGCTGTCGGCATTTATTGATGTCTGGCGGACATGATCAATATAGCAGATCATGTCCGCCAGGCACTTGATAAATCGGCCCCATACACTGTATTTATATGTATATAATCTATACACTCTGGTTAATGAAAGCAAATTAAAACTAATGAAGGGCCGGATGGTTGCCTTTGGGCCTGAGAATGGACTCCCAGGGTTATATTTTTACATGGCAGGGGTGAAATTTGTGTTTGTAAATTAGCATTCAACTGATACTGAATACTGGGAAGCCGGACACACACTTTTTAGATCACATGAAGGGGCACTGGTATATATATGATGTTGAAAAATCCAAAAAGCTAGGAGCCTTAGTACATTTTTAGGAGTTGTTACTCCCTGGCTCTCAGGATGTGGCTCTGTAATATAAACATCTGATATCATGATCTTGATAAGGTTGGCATGTGCACTCACGCTGTAGTAAGAAACAATGATGATGTGATTTAAATTAAAATTGTGGTCACAAGGTGTCTGGGTGTCATTTTCTTTTATCATTATCACATATCCCAATTAAATGTGAAGCAAGTAACACTGGCAGAGGAAGCAGGAGGCCCGAGGGTACAGTAACATTAAAAGCAAAACAGTCCATATTGCACTTAAGGATGAAACTGGTAAGGTTGAACCTGCAGCAAATATATTATATTACACAGATCAGCATTCTTCAGAGAATATGGCCAGCTGACCATAAATTGATAGACAACAGATACAGACTTAGATAAACAGACCTCACATACTATTGGTGTATAAAATAAAGTAATTGGGCTTATCCTACTAAAATTGCAAGGACTATTTTCCTTTGAGTGTACAGATGTATTTACCTTGCAAACCTCCTCCCAGCTATATCTGAAGAACTAAAAGGAATTCCAATCAGAGAGAAAGCAGGAAGCTGGAAGGACATGACTCTTCCCTACTTGATGAACACATTTTTTCTTTGATGAAACACTGAACTTGTTTGTTTGTTTTTCTAAAACAACTTTAAAATATCTAAACTAGACACACACCTGTTGTTTAATGTCAAAATTCAGAGTGTCTATACTTTATCTCGCGTGGTGCATAGCCAGCTTGGTTTTAGTTTTTCACCCTCTCCTTCCTCCCCTTTCCTTCCATTCCAGGTTTGGCTGAGACCTGCTTATCTGACAGCAGTTACAGACTCATCCTCTGTCACAGAGTCTCACCCACTTGAGGTGCAATAGTCCTATTTCTGGTGAGGGGAGCTAAATACCCCAGAGCAAGCCACACAAAAATAGAACTTCCTATACATGCAAAGACCAGGAATAAACACTCACCACTTGTAATCTAGCCCGTAGCTCTTTGGGATGTCCAACAAGCACATAAAGGTGAGATGGTCAGGTGTTCAAATACTTTTGGCCATAATGTGTATGTTACAGATGTTTACGGCCTGACAAGTTTTTTGCATGTTTGTAAAAGGGAAGAGAGAAGGTGATTTAAATTTTTCATCTCACAGTTAGCACTACTAGTTTGACTTAGGACCTGTTTCTGAAAAACTGACATGGAGATTGAGCCCACCCCCTTTTTAAATAATATGTGAATGGACAAAGATCCCAGACAGGGAACCTGTTCTCCTGAGTTTCCAGAATGCAAGGCTGCACCTGCTTCCCATATTTATCATAGCATGAACAAATGTTTGTGCAGCCCCACCCACTGATCTTGTACAGTCAATCGTGTGAGAGTAGCCGAGAGGCTACAAAGCTGCTCCCAAAAGTTTTATAATTGTTGCTTTTAGTCTCCAAACAAGATATTTCTTCACCACCCCAAATCTATGTAGTATTTATGGTGACTGATTGGAACTGGCTGGTAGGACATTATGAAAGAAAAAATTATACGTTTTTCAGTTTTTGCAGTAACATGTGTTTGGAACTCTTGATTTTGTTAGGTAGTGAATTCCAAATAAAATATAAATATCCAAGCATAGCTGTTATTATTTGCTACATTCAAAATGAGCGCTATTTATTCCTCTGCTTTTAATATTCCTACTAGGACATTTGAACTGGTAAGGTGCTTATCTTGGATAGTTATCATTCAATGTTGTTTTTAGTATGTGTGGAAACAAAAAAAACTATTTTGGCAAATAGGCTTTGGAACCTATGATCTGTCTCCAGGAAATAATAATTTACCATTCCAAGACATTCTTAGCTCAAATAATTACCTTATTTTGAACCTGTGAATGAATACAATTTTCAGTGAGATAGTTTACTTAAAAAAAAAAGTCAGTCTGCTTCATTAGGTTACATTCCAATTAAATCTAAAGTACAACTAACAGAGCACAGATGCATCTTTAAGGAAGAGCATTCCAAATTCATAGCACATAACACATTTATTTAATGCTTCTGGCTTGGCTGTGGAAAACCCGACAGAACTCATGTCTGGCATAAATATTTAAGCATTATTTTAAAAAGGAAGTAATTTTTTGTGAGAATTTTAGCCAAGAAAGTAAAGGATTGGCTGATCATGCTGCTGTATCCTGTGTGGTTTGCAATTTCTTGGCTTTGAGGGAAGACAGCAATATTCACTCATACAAAGTACAATATTTGGCAGAAACTCAAATTTTCCACATGTACATATTGCAAGACACATAGTCTAATGCAAACAAGAGGCATCCAAATGAAAAGAGTTTTAGTATGCAAATGTTTTATTACCTGGTGTAAATAAATCCTCATGACTATATAGCTTTTACTAGCACTACACTGGAAATTACCATGGATGGTGATGCCAAATGATGTTTTATTGATGATTAATGATTCAATTATTCATATTTTTTTTTTATATGAGGTTAGAATATAAAATAATCATAGTAGGAATTCATCTGTGTTTGCATTCCTTCTTTGATAAAGAGCAGTACTTACACATTATTTATTCACCTTTTTTTAACTCTTTCTTAATATTGATGCATAGAGAGATTCTTGGTGGCCTCTACATTCTTTTGATACAAATGTTATCTTCTTTCAAGGTGTGTGGGCTGTAAATGATTTTAGCAGACTTTAGAGACAGAAGCTAGATGGCACTGCACAGAGGCCACCAGCTAAATGCAAGCCACAAATTGGCAAATCAAACATCTCGCAAATGGATTTGCAAAGCAGTGCAGATTGGTCTTTGGAATAAGCTGGTAAATAGTTGAAGTCCCAGGAGATAAACAGCAATGCTTTTGAATGTGTCCAGATATTTTACTTGCCAGCTAAACAGAATGAACAGGCATTAAAAGGGAATATGTTTTAGCTGGTGGTAATAGAGACTATTAAGCTGAAATCGCCATGGACACAAGAGTGAATGGGTTTAACAGCAGGAAACACAAATAACCAAAAGCTGAGTATACTACAGAGACGGGAGACTTTAAAAGAGGTTTTTTTTTTGTTGTTGAACAAGATTAAAGCTAACATACATCAAGATTACAAGTTATGGGGTATGGCTTTACTGCTTAAAAAATGGTCTTTGCACGCGTTATGGTCAGCTACTCAGTATAACAAGTTGTGCAGTATGACTTTACCGTGATTATTATGGCCTATACCGCAAACATCCATTCCGCATTCAAAGACCTGTAGGTATGGATTTTGCAAAACAAAAAAGTTTCACAAAACACATAAAAAATATGTTAAAAATGTACAAAGTACACTAACACCCATAAACTACACTATTAACTCCTAAACTGCCATTCCCCCAGATCACAACAAATACAATAAAGTATTAACCCTAAATAAACATATTTACCCCTAAGCCGCCATCCCCCCACATCGCCAACACTAAAATATACCTATTAAGTTTTTTTAGTGTTGGCAAAGTGGGGGGACGGCGGGTTTAGAGGTTAATACATTTATTTAGTGTTGGTGATGTGGGGGGATGGTGGTTTAGGGGTTAATAGGTTTATTTTTGTACTTGCAATGCGAGGAGGGGCGGTTTACGGGTTATTAGACTAGGGGTTTATGTAAGGGTGTTAGGTTTTTGTAAAACTTTCTTTTCACCATAGACTTCAATGACATTACGCTCTCTGCATTCAGCATTGCACCAGTAGTTCTTGTGAACTGCTGGTGCAACGCCGCCCCCTGCAGATATGCGGCCAATCGGGTTCATTTCTGGCGATCGCTGTCCGCCTCCTCAGAGCAGGTGGATAGGTTATGGAGCAGCAGTCTTTAGACAGCTGCTCCATAACTTGTGTTTCTGGCGAGCCTAAATGATCCATACGGAGCTTGATAAATAGGCCCCATAGTGTTTAGTGATGTGTGGTACAATCCTTGCATGTTCCTTCAGATCGTAGTGTGGCTTTATCAGCATATATTCAGTCTTTATGGTATAATTTAAAGCACAGGTTTCCTTAGAAAAGTAAATATCCTAACACATTTTGAAGGTTTCTATTGACCCTTCTTTGTCAGAGGATAGAGTAAAGATGTTGAGTATCAAATTTTAAAATGGAGGTCGTGACATGCCCCCAGTAGGAAAAGTCTATCTGATTGGATAGACTTAGTCATGTGACTGTGCAACCCCATATGTAACAACAGTATTTCTACTTAAAATTGACAGTTTGTTTAAACTTTGAAAATGTGGTAGGGGATAGTGGGAGTTAGTCAGTAGTAGATATTGTACCTATTATCTAAATCAGAGTGGGTATATAATATACCAGTACTTGGTAGTCACTTATAGTAGTTATGGTACACATCTAATGTGGATTCTTAGAGAGCAGAACTAAACAACTAGGAGTACTAATTGTACAAAGAGATACACTTAGAATTATTTAGAAAAGAATACCACAAAAAAAGATATTGTTTTTAACTCCGGATGATCACATAAATGTGGAATTACTCTATTTGTTTAAAATGTTCCATTACATTCATACTTTAATATTTTATTATAGCAACTAGGAACAAACATTCACACAGAAGTAGCCTGAAAGGGTTAAAAACACTTAAACCCAGTTAACTAGGATGGATATGATAAATAGTGCTATATGTATTTAACCTGATGCCCACAGTTGTATAATGAAAAATAAAAAATAAGCTAAGCCCTTACAATCCGAGGGCTATTTTACTTTTAAATAGTTATATTTTTAAGGTAAATAGTAGGCACCAGGATTCAGCAATTATATAGGTAGATAAAGATTCTGTTATTAACTCGGTAAGCAAATTAAAAGCGACAGACAGGAGAGAACTAGCTTCTCCTGCTGGACCCCTGACGCGCGTTTCACAGAACGCTTCCTCAGAGGGGGTGCGGGCCGCTGCTACTCAGCGTTATTTATGTGGGTAGTTGTCCCACCTCTTGCCCCTGATTCGTTGTCCCTCTCGATTTTAATTAAATCTGATTGGGTGCTCGTTCTGTCTGTTGTGAGAATAGACAGTGGCATCCGGTATTACGTTGCGTGAGGAGGGAGTGTGAATAGGGGGGGCGTGTGTGCTGGTACTATTTGACCAATCACTATTCAATAAGCAGGGGTGTGTATGTTAGATGGTAGCGATTGGATGATCACTGCGGATTGTAAACAAAGCATTGAGTGTTAAGAGTTACTTAGTGTCATAACTTAAAAATGCTTAGTGGAAAATTAATGTATCGTACCGCAATGGCATAATTGGGATCTTAGTCTTAGAAATCACTGTGTGAAATATATGATTTGTAAGCGAACGCATTGAGGAATATGACGTGTTTTTAAATGGTAATGTGACGGATTACTGTATAAAATGACAGCAAGTGAAAGGATGCTAGAATTTCATAGTTTATAGACATGTCAGTATTTCTGTTTGCCAGTATTACACTGAATCAAATGTGATACATTGTTTTGCATACTATTAGAAAGATTTCAGAATATAGTTGAGAATAGTAATTATTCATTGTGAGATAATTTAATATAATATTCCCAGTGTATGTTACACTATTGGGAATCTTTAGAAGTGACTATGAACCCGTTCAGTAAATGCACTGACAGCATATAATTGTGTGCTGAGTTTCACACTGTATTGTATGGCCTTTATTTATATCTACCGATGTATATGTGATTTTAGACTGATGTGCTGTCAGTAAGATAGAGCGTGTCCTGCGGATTGACCTTCAGTTTAGACACTTTTATTTCAGTCTCCATATACATGAGAAACGTTCAGGCCAGTAAATAAAAATTGATAAAATTTTATCTTGGCTCTAGATTTTTATTGAGAATCCCAGGTATGGGTTATCGTTGAGAAATAGCATTTGTGCTGTGTGACACATGGTGATTGGATTAAACACGGGAAATATGATGTGTGAGGGATGGAAATGAATATACACATAAAAGTGATGGGGGGAAGAATATAGTATATGCTCAATTATAGTATATTCCTGATGTGAATTATCTAAATATAATGACAATCTATACTGTGGGAAAAAGAGGTACACGGTGACCTCAGAGAACTGAGGATACCAATCTTTTTAGTAAATGGAAATAATAAGTAAAAAATGAAGATAATATATTAGGCTAATAATAGCCAATAGTAGGAGTGGGAAGTGATGCATATATTTGGTAACAAGGGGGAGTGTGATAGGGAGCATAATTAATAAGTAGTGTGTGGGTGAAAACATAAATAGTGAATCTTATTCATATTAAACTATGAATTGGGGCCAATATTGTACCCCCTATTAAACAAATGATGTGAAAGAAAAATTATAATAATGTTCTGTTTAAAAAGTGACAAATTATAAGTGCCATATAAAAGAAAGAGACTGGAACTCATGCTAATAATTTTTCTATGTACTGTTTGGATTAGTATATTATTTAGCTAGATATTTGAATACATTGGGAGTGCTTAGTTATTTCTTTGGGACTGAGTCCCTAATCTTACATTATTTAAATAATATCCTCTGCATTATACATATGTAATGGTTGTTATACCAATCAGGATGTTTAGCAATTGACATCCTATATGGGTTGTTCCAAAGATAACCTAAATGTGTATTTTCTCCCAAAATTAGGTGAATATATAATACTGGAATCACTGTTTTAGATAGTGATTGTACTATGTATTATTAGATTTGGAAGTTAGATATATACAAAGAAGTTGTTAAAGTCATTCATGCCAAAGGGTTTAACCGCATTTAGAAGATATATCCATTTACACTCCATTTTTAATAGAGCCTTTTCAATGTTGCCACCTCTTATGCCCAGAGATGCTTTTTGGATTACAGTGTATTTTAGATCTCTGGGTGATCCATTGTGGTGTGATAAGAAATGCTTGTCCACAGAGGTGATTTTTTTGCCTTTATCTATATCTCTTTGGGCATATTTAATGTTATAAACATGTTCCAAGATACGTGTTTTTATCTCCCTTGTCGTCATGCCAACGTATGCCATTTGGCAGGAGCAATAGAGTACATATATTACTCCTATGGTGGTACATGAGAAATGTGCTTGGAGGTTATATACTTGTCCTGTTTTTTTAGTTATTGTTTTGGTTTTCAGAACATATTTGCAGGCTGAACAGGTACCACATGGGTACATACCTGGGTTTGTGTCTTTTTTCTTGGCAGTTCTTACAAAATGACTGGATACCAGTTTGTCTCTCAGATTGTTTGGTCTTTTGTATCCTAATGAGACTCTGTTGCCTATTAATGGCTTGAGAGTTTCATCATTTTGGAGTATGTTCCAATGGTCATTAATAATTTTGATAACATGCGGCATCTGGGGATTGTATGTTGTAATGAGTCTGGGACATGACTCTTGAAGTGATTTGCTTTTTGGAATTAGTAAGTCGTCTCTACTTTTCCTAAGTGCTTTATACTTGGCTCTTTTTATGGATTTCTTACTGTATCCACGTGCAATTAATCTTTGTGCTAGAGCTACACTTTCATGTATGTAAATCTCATTGGTAGTGCAATTCCGACGGAGTCTCAGAAATTCCCCGTATGGTATTGCTTTCAGGGTACTTGGAGAGTGAGCACTGGAATGGTGTAGAAGAGTATTAGTTGATGTTTCTTTTCTAAACATTGTGGTATTGATGAATCCTTCATTATTTTTGAATATTTTTAAATCCAAAAAGCATATCTCCTGTTGGTTAGCCTCAAAAGTTAGTTTGATGTTGAGATCATTCTCATTAATTCTCTTCATAAAGGTTTCAAGTTGTTCATATGACCCTTCCCAGATGAAAAGAACATCATCTATGTATCTTAACCACATTGGAATGTGTTCAGTATATTTTTCGAGGTCATTTGAAAATACATAGAATAGTTCCCAGTAGCCAAGAAATAAATTCGCGTATGTCGGCGCACAAGCTGTACCCATAGCGGTACCTTGGGTTTGCAAGTAATGCCTGTCATTAAATGTGAAAAAGTTATGAGTCAGGACAAATTTCAAGAGTTGAATTATAAAGTCATTATGTAGATTATTATCATTATTATTTGAAGCCAAATAATATTTAATGGCTTTAATTCCATCTTCATGTTTTATGTTTGTGTACAGGGACTCGACGTCCGCTGTAACTAGCCACATATCCTCAGATAATTTGATGTTTTGTAGTAACTGCAATACCTCCATTGTGTCACGTACATATGAGGGTATGCTCGTGAGATATTCTCTTAGTCGCAAGTCTACAAATTTACTTGCATTTTCTGTTAAGTTGTCATTTCCTGACACAATGGGTCTTCCGGGAGGTATTGAGGGATTTTTGTGTACTTTCGGTAGAAAGTATAAAGTGGCAATTTTGGGGTTGTCCTTTATCAGATACTTTTTCTCTGAATTAGATATTATATTGGATTTCCAAGCACTTAATATCATTCTGTTATATTGGGTAAGATATGAGCTTTGAGGGTTGAATATCAACTGTTTATAACAAGCAGAGTTAGATAATTGTTTTTTAGCCTCATCCATATACATTTGTTGTGGCCAAAGGACCACATTCCCACCTTTATCCGATGGCTTGATTAAAATGTCATGCCATGATTCTATCTCTTTCAATGCATTAATTTCATTAATGTTAAGGTTTTGTTTGGTCCTGTATATGGGCAATTGTTCGATTTCTTTACAAACCATCTTACAGAAAATCTGTATCTCTGGGGATATAGAGAAGGATGGAACATAAGTAGATTTAGGTTTAACATTAGATTTCCAAACAGAAGATGCAGGTTTATCTGCTTGAATATCTGTGTCTATTGCTGTTTGTATATCTATACTGTCTGCAGATAACTCTTGCAATATATCTACAGTTAGTAAATCTTCTGCATTCAAACTGTTTGGATTAAAGGCATATAGTTTTTTGAGTAGTATTTTTCTGGAGAACAAATGAATGTCTTTTATTACCTCAAATTTGTTTAGTGAATTTACAGGGCAGAAAGACAGTCCTCTAGATAGTACAGATTTATGTGTGGTACTAAGTATATAGTCAGAAAGGTTAACAATCCTCATTTGTTCATCCTTATCTTGCTGAAGGGACTCAATTCCCTTCTTCTTGTTGACTGTCTCACTGGGCCTGAAAATTTCCGTTTGTTGCCCCTGTTCTGGGTGTTGGTCTGATTGGCTGAGGTAACCGGTGGAGTTATATTGTGAGGGGTTTTGGACAAAAAAGATGATGAGGAAGAGGAAGATGTGGAAGATTGTACTGAGCTGTAGCTCTTAGGTCTGGCACTATTTGTATCTGTGTTGTTTGTACTGTCATTGTCAGTATTTGTGTCTGTGTCATTATCTGAAATATCAGATTCACTCTCTGCACTGCTCTCAGACTGTTGGACAAGATATCTGTTACCCCTGTATCTAGAGGTGACATTACTGCGCCAACGATAAACTCTTTGATTTTGGAAATCTTCAATATCTCTCTGTAACTTTTGTTTTTTAGTTGCTATTATTTCTTGCTCCAATTTGTCCAATTCTTTTTGGTATTTATCGTACTGATTTTTGTAATCTATTTTGTCATTAAATTGAGACAATTGGGCATTATATTCTTCAATTTCAGAATCTAACTTTGTTAGTTCAAGTTTATCGTGTTTGATTAATATATTTATTAATTTGAGAGAGCACTCTGACAATGCTGTTTCCCATTCTTTAGTTAAATCATTGTTGTAAAGGTTGAAGGCTGGAAATACCTTCATCCTCAACCCTCTGGGAATTATATTTTTTTCTGCATACTTCTCAAAGAAGTGCCAGTTCCACCATCTTTTAGATTGTTTATGTAAGGTTTGATGTAATTTACATAACACATTATTTAGTTCATCCTCATTAATTTGTATATTGTCCCTAGTGGAACTGTTAAAAATAGAGTTAAGTTCTGTAAGTCGTTTTTGATGGCGATTAGCCATGTCTGATTGAATATTCATTTTGTGTAATTATTTATTAGATCCCCAAGGAAAAGGGCTAAACCCAGAAAAGAAAATCTAGGTATATTCTCCCAAAGAACTAAGCTTTGAAAATGTGGTAGGGGATAGTGGGAGTTAGTCAGTAGTAGATATTGTACCTATTATCTAAATCAGAGTGGGTATATAATATACCAGTACTTGGTAGTCACTTATAGTAGTTATGGTACACATCTAATGTGGATTCTTAGAGAGCAGAACTAAACAACTAGGAGTACTAATTGTACAAAGAGATACACTTAGAATTATTTAGAAAAGAATACCACAAAAAAAGATATTGTTTTTAACTCCGGATGATCACATAAATGTGGAATTACTCTATTTGTTTAAAATGTTCCATTACATTCATACTTTAATATTTTATTATAGCAACTAGGAACAAACATTCACACAGAAGTAGCCTGAAAGGGTTAAAAACACTTAAACCCAGTTAACTAGGATGGATATGATAAATAGTGCTATATGTATTTAACCTGATGCCCACAGTTGTATAATGAAAAATAAAAAATAAGCTAAGCCCTTACAATCCGAGGGCTATTTTACTTTTAAATAGTTATATTTTTAAGGTAAATAGTAGGCACCAGGATTCAGCAATTATATAGGTAGATAAAGATTCTGTTATTAACTCGGTAAGCAAATTAAAAGCGACAGACAGGAGAGAACTAGCTTCTCCTGCTGGACCCCTGACGCGCGTTTCACAGAACGCTTCCTCAGAGGGGGTGCGGGCCGCTGCTACTCAGCGTTATTTATGTGGGTAGTTGTCCCACCTCTTGCCCCTGATTCGTTGTCCCTCTCGATTTTAATTAAATCTGATTGGGTGCTCGTTCTGTCTGTTGTGAGAATAGACAGTGGCATCCGGTATTACGTTGCGTGAGGAGGGAGTGTGAATAGGGGGGCGTGTGTGCTGGTAATATTTGACCAATCACTATTCAATAAGCAGGGGTGTGTATGTTAGATGGTAGCGATTGGATGATCACTGCGGATTGTAAACAAAGCATTGAGTGTTAAGAGTTACTTAGTGTCATAACTTAAAAATGCTTAGTGGAAAATTAATGTATCGTACCGCAATGGCATAATTGGGATCTTAGTCTTAGAAATCACTGTGTGAAATATATGATTTGTAAGCGAACGCATTGAGGAATATGACGTGTTTTTAAATGGTAATGTGACGGATTACTGTATAAAATGACAGCAAGTGAAAGGATGCTAGAATTTCATAGTTTATAGACATGTCAGTATTTCTGTTTGCCAGTATTACACTGAATCAAATGTGATACATTGTTTTGCATACTATTAGAAAGATTTCAGAATATAGTTGAGAATAGTAATTATTCATTGTGAGATAATTTAATATAATATTCCCAGTGTATGTTACACTATTGGGAATCTTTAGAAGTGACTATGAACCCGTTCAGTAAATGCACTGACAGCATATAATTGTGTGCTGAGTTTCACACTGTATTGTATGGCCTTTATTTATATCTACCGATGTATATGTGATTTTAGACTGATGTGCTGTCAGTAAGATAGAGCGTGTCCTGCGGATTGACCTTCAGTTTAGACACTTTTATTTCAGTCTCCATATACATGAGAAACGTTCAGGCCAGTAAATAAAAATTGATAAAATTTTATCTTGGCTCTAGATTTTTATTGAGAATCCCAGGTATGGGTTATCGTTGAGAAATAGCATTTGTGCTGTGTGACACATGGTGATTGGATTAAACACGGGAAATATGATGTGTGAGGGATGGAAATGAATATACACATAAAAGTGATGGGGGGAAGAATATAGTATATGCTCAATTATAGTATATTCCTGATGTGAATTATCTAAATATAATGACAATCTATACTGTGGGAAAAAGAGGTACACGGTGACCTCAGAGAACTGAGGATACCAATCTTTTTAGTAAATGGAAATAATAAGTAAAAAATGAAGATAATATATTAGGCTAATAATAGCCAATAGTAGGAGTGGGAAGTGATGCATATATTTGGTAACAAGGGGGAGTGTGATAGGGAGCATAATTAATAAGTAGTGTGTGGGTGACAACATAAATAGTGAATCTTATTCATATTAAACTATGAATTGGGGCCAATATTGTACCCCCTATTAAACAAATGATGTGAAAGAAAAATTATAATAATGTTCTGTTTAAAAAGTGACAAATTATAAGTGCCATATAAAAGAAAGAGACTGGAACTCATGCTAATAATTTTTC
The DNA here is from genome assembly GCF_027579735.1 of Bombina bombina. Lineage (NCBI taxonomy): Eukaryota > Metazoa > Chordata > Amphibia > Anura > Bombinatoridae > Bombina > Bombina bombina. The sequence continues at coordinate 525,394,645 of NC_069502.1, read as the reverse complement.
TATGTACTGTTTGGATTAGTATATTATTTAGCTAGATATTTGAATACATTGGGAGTGCTTAGTTATTTCTTTGGGACTGAGTCCCTAATCTTACATTATTTAAATAATATCCTCTGCATTATACATATGTAATGGTTGTTATACCAATCAGGATGTTTAGCAATTGACATCCTATATGGGTTGTTCCAAAGATAACCTAAATGTGTATTTTCTCCCAAAATTAGGTGAATATATAATACTGGAATCACTGTTTTAGATAGTGATTGTACTATGTATTATTAGATTTGGAAGTTAGATATATACAAAGAAGTTGTTAAAGTCATTCATGCCAAAGGGTTTAACCGCATTTAGAAGATATATCCATTTACACTCCATTTTTAATAGAGCCTTTTCAATGTTGCCACCTCTTATGCCCAGAGATGCTTTTTGGATTACAGTGTATTTTAGATCTCTGGGTGATCCATTGTGGTGTGATAAGAAATGCTTGGCCACAGAGGTGATTTTTTTGCCTTTATCTATATCTCTTTGGGCATATTTAATGTTATAAACATGTTCCAAGATACGTGTTTTTATCTCCCTTGTCGTCATGCCAACGTATGCCATTTGGCAGGAGCAATAGAGTACATATATTACTCCTATGGTGGTACATGAGAAATGTGCTTGGAGGTTATATACTTGTCCTGTTTTTTTAGTTATTGTTTTGGTTTTCAGAACATATTTGCAGGCTGAACAGGTACCACATGGGTACATACCTGGGTTTTTGTCTTTTTTCTTGGCAGTTCTTACAAAATGACTGGATACCAGTTTGTCTCTCAGATTGTTTGGTCTTTTGTATCCTAATGAGACTCTGTTGCCTATTAATGGCTTGAGAGTTTCATCGTTTTGGAGTATGTTCCAATGGTCATTAATAATTTTGATAACATGCGGCATCTGGGGATTGTATGTTGTAATGAGTCTGGGACATGACTCTTGAAGTGATTTGCTTTTTGGAATTAGTAAGTCGTCTCTACTTTTCCTAAGTGCTTTATACTTGGCTCTTTTTATGGATTTCTTACTGTATCCACGTGCAATTAATCTTTGTGCTAGAGCTACACTTTCATGTATGTAAATCTCATTGGTAGTGCAATTCCGACGGAGTCTCAGAAATTCCCCGTATGGTATTGCTTTCAGGGTACTTGGAGAGTGAGCACTGGAATGGTGTAGAAGAGTATTAGTTGATGTTTCTTTTCTAAACATCGTGGTATTGATGAATCCTTCATTATTTTTGAATATTTTTAAATCCAAAAAGCATATCTCCTGTTGGTTAGCCTCAAAAGTTAGTTTGATGTTGAGATCATTCTCATTAATTCTCTTCATAAAGGTTTCAAGTTGTTCATATGACCCTTCCCAGATGAAAAGAACATCATCTATGTATCTTAACCACATTGGAATGTGTTCAGTATATTTTTCGAGGTCATTTGAAAATACATAGAATAGTTCCCAGTAGCCAAGAAATAAATTCGCGTATGTCGGCGCACAAGCTGTACCCATAGCGGTACCTTGGGTTTGCAAGTAATACCTGTCATTAAATGTGAAAAAGTTATGAGTCAGGACAAATTTCAAGAGTTGAATTATAAAGTCATTATGTAGATTATTATCATTATTATTTGAAGCCAAATAATATTTAATGGCTTTAATTCCATCTTCATGTTTTATGTTTGTGTACAGGGACTCGACGTCCGCTGTAACTAGCCACATATCCTCAGATAATTTGATGTTTTGTAGTAACTGCAATATCTCCATTGTGTCACGTACATATGAGGGTATGCTCGTGAGATATTCTCTTAGTCGCAAGTCTACAAATTTACTTGCATTTTCTGTTAAGTTGTCATTTCCTGACACAATGGGTCTTCCGGGAGGTATTGAGGGATTTTTGTGTACTTTCGGTAGAAAGTATAAAGTGGCAATTTTGGGGTTGTCCTTTATCAGATACTTTTTCTCTGAATTAGATATTATATTGGATTTCCAAGCACTTAATATCATTCTGTTATATTGGGTAAGATATGAGCTTTGAGGGTTGAATATCAACTGTTTATAACAAGCAGAGTTAGATAATTGTTTTTTAGCCTCATCCATATACATTTGTTGTGGCCAAAGGACCACATTCCCACCTTTATCCGATGGCTTGATTAAAATGTCATGCCATGATTCTATCTCTTTCAATGCATTAATTTCATTAATGTTAAGGTTTTGTTTGGTCCTGTATATGGGCAATTGTTCGATTTCTTTACAAACCATCTTACAGAAAATCTGTATCTCTGGGGATATAGAGAAGGATGGAACATAAGTAGATTTAGGTTTAACATTAGATTTCCAAACAGAAGATGCAGGTTTATCTGCTTGAATATCTGTGTCTATTGCTGTTTGTATATCTATACTGTCTGCAGATAACTCTTGCAATATATCTACAGTTAGTAAATCTTCTGCATTCAAACTGTTTGGATTAAAGGCATATAGTTTTTTGAGTAGTATTTTTCTGGAGAACAAATGAATGTCTTTTATTACCTCAAATTTGTTTAGTGAATTTACAGGGCAGAAAGACAGTCCTCTAGATAGTACAGATTTATGTGTGGTACTAAGTATATAGTCAGAAAGGTTAACAATCCTCATTTGTTCATCCTTATCTTGCTGAAGGGACTCAATTCCCTTCTTCTTGTTGACTGTCTCACTGGGCCTGAAAATTTCCGTTTGTTGCCCCTGTTCTGGGTGTTGGTCTGATTGGCTGAGGTAACCGGTGGAGTTATATTGTGAGGGGTTTTGGACAAAAAAGATGATGAGGAAGAGGAAGATGTGGAAGATTGTACTGAGCTGTAGCTCTTAGGTCTGGCACTATTTGTATCTGTGTTGTTTGTACTGTCATTGTCAGTATTTGTGTCTGTGTCATTATCTGAAATATCAGATTCACTCTCTGCACTGCTCTCAGACTGTTGGACAAGATATCTGTTACCCCTGTATCTAGAGGTGACATTACTGCGCCAACGATAAACTCTTTGATTTTGGAAATCTTCAATATCTCTCTGTAACTTTTGTTTTTTAGTTGCTATTATTTCTTGCTCCAATTTGTCCAATTCTTTTTGGTATTTATCGTACTGATTTTTGTAATCTATTTTGTCATTAAATTGAGACAATTGGGCATTATATTCTTCAATTTCAGAATCTAACTTTGTTAGTTCAAGTTTATCGTGTTTGATTAATATATTTATTAATTTGAGAGAGCACTCTGACAATGCTGTTTCCCATTCTTTAGTTAAATCATTGTTGTAAAGGTTGAAGGCTGGAAATACCTTCATCCTCAACCCTCTGGGAATTATATTTTTTTCTGCATACTTCTCAAAGAAGTGCCAGTTCCACCATCTTTTAGATTGTTTATGTAAGGTTTGATGTAATTTACATAACACATTATTTAGTTCATCCTCATTAATTTGTATATTGTCCCTAGTGGAACTGTTAAAAATAGAGTTAAGTTCTGTAAGTCGTTTTTGATGGCGATTAGCCATGTCTGATTGAATATTCATTTTGTGTAATTATTTATTAGATCCCCAAGGAAAAGGGCTAAACCCAGAAAAGAAAATCTAGGTATATTCTCCCAAAGAACTAAGCTTTGAAAATGTGGTAGGGGATAGTGGGAGTTAGTCAGTAGTAGATATTGTACCTATTATCTAAATCAGAGTGGGTATATAATATACCAGTACTTGGTAGTCACTTATAGTAGTTATGGTACACATCTAATGTGGATTCTTAGAGAGCAGAACTAAACAACTAGGAGTACTAATTGTACAAAGAGATACACTTAGAATTATTTAGAAAAGAATACCACAAAAAAAGATATTGTTTTTAACTCCGGATGATCACATAAATGTGGAATTACTCTATTTGTTTAAAATGTTCCATTACATTCATACTTTAATATTTTATTATAGCAACTAGGAACAAACATTCACACAGAAGTAGCCTGAAAGGGTTAAAAACACTTAAACCCAGTTAACTAGGATGGATATGATAAATAGTGCTATATGTATTTAACCTGATGCCCACAGTTGTATAATGAAAAATAAAAAATAAGCTAAGCCCTTACAATCCGAGGGCTATTTTACTTTTAAATAGTTATATTTTTAAGGTAAATAGTAGGCACCAGGATTCAGCAATTATATAGGTAGATAAAGATTCTGTTATTAACTCGGTAAGCAAATTAAAAGCGACAGACAGGAGAGAACTAGCTTCTCCTGCTGGACCCCTGACGCGCGTTTCACAGAACGCTTCCTCAGAGGGGGTGCGGGCCGCTGCTACTCAGCGTTATTTATGTGGGTAGTTGTCCCACCTCTTGCCCCTGATTCGTTGTCCCTCTCGATTTTAATTAAATCTGATTGGGTGCTCGTTCTGTCTGTTGTGAGAATAGACAGTGGCATCCGGTATTACGTTGCGTGAGGAGGGAGTGTGAATAGGGGGGCGTGTGTGCTGGTACTATTTGACCAATCACTATTCAATAAGCAGGGGTGTGTATGTTAGATGGTAGCGATTGGATGATCACTGCGGATTGTAAACAAAGCATTGAGTGTTAAGAGTTACTTAGTGTCATAACTTAAAAATGCTTAGTGGAAAATTAATGTATCGTACCGCAATGGCATAATTGGGATCTTAGTCTTAGAAATCACTGTGTGAAATATATGATTTGTAAGCGAACGCATTGAGGAATATGACGTGTTTTTAAATGGTAATGTGACGGATTACTGTATAAAATGACAGCAAGTGAAAGGATGCTAGAATTTCATAGTTTATAGACATGTCAGTATTTCTGTTTGCCAGTATTACACTGAATCAAATGTGATACATTGTTTTGCATACTATTAGAAAGATTTCAGAATATAGTTGAGAATAGTAATTATTCATTGTGAGATAATTTAATATAATATTCCCAGTGTATGTTACACTATTGGGAATCTTTAGAAGTGACTATGAACCCGTTCAGTAAATGCACTGACAGCATATAATTGTGTGCTGAGTTTCACACTGTATTGTATGGCCTTTATTTATATCTACCGATGTATATGTGATTTTAGACTGATGTGCTGTCAGTAAGATAGAGCGTGTCCTGCGGATTGACCTTCAGTTTAGACACTTTTATTTCAGTCTCCATATACATGAGAAACGTTCAGGCCAGTAAATAAAAATTGATAAAATTTTATCTTGGCTCTAGATTTTTATTGAGAATCCCAGGTATGGGTTATCGTTGAGAAATAGCATTTGTGCTGTGTGACACATGGTGATTGGATTAAACACGGGAAATATGATGTGTGAGGGATGGAAATGAATATACACATAAAAGTGATGGGGGGAAGAATATAGTATATGCTCAATTATAGTATATTCCTGATGTGAATTATCTAAATATAATGACAATCTATACTGTGGGAAAAAGAGGTACACAGTGACCTCAGAGAACTGAGGATACCAATCTTTTTAGTAAATGGAAATAATAAGTAAAAAATGAAGATAATATATTAGGCTAATAATAGCCAATAGTAGGAGTGGGAAGTGATGCATATATTTGGTAACAAGGGGGAGTGTGATAGGGAGCATAATTAATAAGTAGTGTGTGGGTGAAAACATAAATAGTGAATCTTATTCATATTAAACTATGAATTGGGGCCAATATTGTACCCCCTATTAAACAAATGATGTGAAAGAAAAATTATAATAATGTTCTGTTTAAAAAGTGACAAATTATAAGTGCCATATAAAAGAAAGAGACTGGAACTCATGCTAATAATTTTTCTATGTACTGTTTGGATTAGTATATTATTTAGCTAGATATTTGAATACATTGGGAGTGCTTAGTTATTTCTTTGGGACTGAGTCCCTAATCTTACATTATTTAAATAATATCCTCTGCATTATACATATGTAATGGTTGTTATACCAATCAGGATGTTTAGCAATTGACATCCTATATGGGTTGTTCCAAAGATAACCTAAATGTGTATTTTCTCCCAAAATTAGGTGAATATATAATACTGGAATCACTGTTTTAGATAGTGATTGTACTATGTATTATTAGATTTGGAAGTTAGATATATACAAAGAAGTTGTTAAAGTCATTCATGCCAAAGGGTTTAACCGCATTTAGAAGATATATCCATTTACACTCCATTTTTAATAGAGCCTTTTCAATGTTGCCACCTCTTATGCCCAGAGATGCTTTTTGGATTACAGTGTATTTTAGATCTCTGGGTGATCCATTGTGGTGTGATAAGAAATGCTTGGCCACAGAGGTGATTTTTTTGCCTTTATCTATATCTCTTTGGGCATATTTAATGTTATAAACATGTTCCAAGATACGTGTTTTTATCTCCCTTGTCGTCATGCCAACGTATGCCATTTGGCAGGAGCAATAGAGTACATATATTACTCCTATGGTGGTACATGAGAAATGTGCTTGGAGGTTATATACTTGTCCTGTTTTTTTAGTTATTGTTTTGGTTTTCAGAACATATTTGCAGGCTGAACAGGTACCACATGGGTACATACCTGGGTTTTTGTCTTTTTTCTTGGCAGTTCTTACAAAATGACTGGATACCAGTTTGTCTCTCAGATTGTTTGGTCTTTTGTATCCTAATGAGACTCTGTTGCCTATTAATGGCTTGAGAGTTTCATCGTTTTGGAGTATGTTCCAATGGTCATTAATAATTTTGATAACATGCGGCATCTGGGGATTGTATGTTGTAATGAGTCTGGGACATGACTCTTGAAGTGATTTGCTTTTTGGAATTAGTAAGTCGTCTCTACTTTTCCTAAGTGCTTTATACTTGGCTCTTTTTATGGATTTCTTACTGTATCCACGTGCAATTAATCTTTGTGCTAGAGCTACACTTTCATGTATGTAAATCTCATTGGTAGTGCAATTCCGACGGAGTCTCAGAAATTCCCCGTATGGTATTGCTTTCAGGGTACTTGGAGAGTGAGCACTGGAATGGTGTAGAAGAGTATTAGTTGATGTTTCTTTTCTAAACATCGTGGTATTGATGAATCCTTCATTATTTTTGAATATTTTTAAATCCAAAAAGCATATCTCCTGTTGGTTAGCCTCAAAAGTTAGTTTGATGTTGAGATCATTCTCATTAATTCTCTTCATAAAGGTTTCAAGTTGTTCATATGACCCTTCCCAGATGAAAAGAACATCATCTATGTATCTTAACCACATTGGATGTCAATTGCTAAACATTCTGATTGGTATAACAACCATTACATATGTATAATGCAGAGGATATTATTTAAATAATGTAAGATTAGGGACTCAGTCCCAAAGAAATAACTAAGCACTCCCAATGTATTCAAATATCTAGCTAAATAATATACTAATCCAAACAGTACATAGAAAAATTATTAGCATGAGTTCCAGTCTCTTTCTTTTATATGGCACTTATAATTTGTCACTTTTTAAACAGAACATTATTATAATTTTTCTTTCACATCATTTGTTTAATAGGGGGTACAATATTGGCCCCAATTCATAGTTTAATATGAATAAGATTCACTATTTATGTTTTCACCCACACACTACTTATTAATTATGCTCCCTATCACACTCCCCCTTGTTACCAAATATATGCATCACTTCCCACTCCTACTATTGGCTATTATTAGCCTAATATATTATCTTCATTTTTTACTTATTATTTCCATTTACTAAAAAGATTGGTATCCTCAGTTCTCTGAGGTCACCGTGTACCTCTTTTTCCCACAGTATAGATTGTCATTATATTTAGATAATTCACATCAGGAATATACTATAATTGAGCATATACTATATTCTTCCCCCCATCACTTTTATGTGTCTATTCATTTCCATCCCTCACACATCATATTTCCCGTGTTTAATCCAATCACCATGTGTCACACAGCACAAATGCTATTTCTCAACGATAACCCATACCTGGGATTCTCAATAAAAATCTAGAGCCAAGATAAAATTTTATCAATTTTTATTTACTGGCCTGAACGTTTCTCATGTATATGGAGACTGAAATAAAAGTGTCTAAACTGAAGGTCAATCCGCAGGACACGCTCTATCTTACTGACAGCACATCAGTCTAAAATCACATATACATCGGTAGATATAAATAAAGGCCATACAATACAGTGTGAAACTCAGCACACAATTATATGCTGTCAGTGCATTTACTGAACGGGTTCATAGTCACTTCTAAAGATTCCCAATAGTGTAACATACACTGGGAATATTATATTAAATTATCTCACAATGAATAATTACTATTCTCAACTATATTCTGAAATCTTTCTAATAGTATGCAAAACAATGTATCACATTTGATTCAGTGTAATACTGGCAAACAGAAATACTGACATGTCTATAAACTATGAAATTCTAGCATCCTTTCACTTGCTGTCATTTTATACAGTAATCCGTCACATTACCATTTAAAAACACGTCATATTCCTCAATGCGTTCGCTTACAAATCATATATTTCACACAGTGATTTCTAAGACTAAGATCCCAATTATGCCATTGCGGTACGATACATTAATTTTCCACTAAGCATTTTTAAGTTATGACACTAAGTAACTCTTAACACTCAATGCTTTGTTTACAATCCGCAGTGATCATCCAATCGCTACCATCTAACATACACACCCCTGCTTATTGAATAGTGATTGGTCAAATAGTACCAGCACACACGCCCCCCTATTCACACTCCCTCCTCACGCAACGTAATACCGGATGCCACTGTCTATTCTCACAACAGACAGAACGAGCACCCAATCAGATTTAATTAAAATCGAGAGGGACAACGAATCAGGGGCAAGAGGTGGGACAACTACCCACATAAATAACGCTGAGTAGCAGCGGCCCGCACCCCCTCTGAGGAAGCGTTCTGTGAAACGCGCGTCAGGGGTCCAGCAGGAGAAGCTAGTTCTCTCCTGTCTGTCGCTTTTAATTTGCTTACCGAGTTAATAACAGAATCTTTATCTACCTATATAATTGCTGAATCCTGGTGCCTACTATTTACCTTAAAAATATAACTATTTAAAAGTAAAATAGCCCTCGGATTGTAAGGGCTTAGCTTATTTTTTATTTTTCATTATACAACTGTGGGCATCAGGTTAAATACATATAGCACTATTTATCATATCCATCCTAGTTAACTGGGTTTAAGTGTTTTTAACCCTTTCAGGCTACTTCTGTGTGAATGTTTGTTCCTAGTTGCTATAATAAAATATTAAAGTATGAATGTAATGGAACATTTTAAACAAATAGAGTAATTCCACATTTATGTGATCATCCGGAGTTAAAAACAATATCTTTTTTTGTGGTATTCTTTTCTAAATAATTCTAAGTGTATCTCTTTGTACAATTAGTACTCCTAGTTGTTTAGTTTGTTTAAACTGATGGGATACAGAGTATATACTATTATATATATATATATATATATATATATATATATATATATAGATGCTCAAAAAACAAAGTATTGCAGTATGCAGTCATACCTTTTTTATTGGACTAACATAATATTTAAAAGACAAGCTTTCGAGAGTTTTCCTCTCTTCCTCAGGTCTGAAGCAATACTGATCATTCTGATATAGATACACATCACATACAACAAATGGAAGGGAGGAAGGGGGGTGAGAGGGGGGGGGGTCATAAAAGCAGAGAATGTGTCTGAAGGAGAAAATAGCTGAGAATAGCCAGAAAGAATAAATAAACAGAGGAGAGTAAATAGGTCAGATGAGAGGAAAAACAAAAAGGAAATAGAAACCAATATAGGACAATAAGATGAGAGATTATAGAAAGTTATGGTAGTGTGTGAGAAAGCCAGAGTCTACATTAAGTCCTTCATTTCTGGTATTGAAATGTGTGATCATTTTCATCTCAAACGTCTTTCGTTCATGAGAGTCTTTGAAATTCCCTTTAAGAATTTTAATCCTGAGGTTAAGGATGGAGTGACCAGTCTGGGTGAAGTGATGACCAACAGGGGTACAATATTCAGTAGTTATCATGAATACCCAGTACTACACTACAGAAGGTTACAGACAGTTGTCTGATGTAAACTACTACAAAAAACTGGACACGGACCCCACCAAGGAATATTCAGCTAAACTCACAAAACTTATCAAAACATTTCCTAAACACCTACAGCAAGAATTAGAAAATCTGGTACCTTCCAATCCTCAGATGGGTACCTTCTACATGCTACCAAAAATCCACAAGCCAGGAAACCCAGGACGCCCCATTATAACAGGTATGGGAACACTTACTGAACAAATATCTGGCCTAATAGAAAACATTCTTAAGCCTCTTGTTATTAAGACTGATAGCTTTATACAGGATACTACAGACTTCCTTAATAAACTTAACCAGATAAATGAACTACCTAGAAACACTATACTAGTTACTATGGATGTGGAATCCTTATACAGCAACATCCCGCATAAGGATGGTATTGAGGCCTGCAGTAAATTTCTCTCATCCCACCAAACAACACACAAATATGATAGTGCAACTATTGCCCAGCTTATAGAATTCATACTCACACACAACTATTTCAGTTTTAACAACAATTACTACCTACAAATGACAGGGACAGCGATGGGCACAAAAATGTCACCACAATACGCCAATCTTTTCATGGCGTACCTAGAATACAGATTCTTATGTACTCAGCCCCACAAACCGTATACATATTATCGTTACATCGATGATATTTTCATAATATGGACAGAAGGAGAAGAAAGCCTCTTAGATTTCCACAAATCATTTAATTCATTTCACCCGTCAATAAACCTTAAAATGGACTTTTCAAATCATAGTGTGAACTTCTTGGACTGCACAATAACTGTCACCAATGGCATCCTTCATTCATCTATATACAGAAAACCCACAGACAGGTACAGCTACCTCCACAATTCCAGCTTCCATCCCAATCACACCAAACAAGGTATCATCTACAGCCAAGCTATCAGATATCACCGCATTTGCTCTGACACAAAAGACAGAGATCACCACCTGAGTACACTGTCAGAGTTATTTAGGCAAAAGGGCTACAAGGAAAGGACAATATCTAAAAAAATCAAATCTGCCCTAAAAACACCACGGGAAAGACTCCTACAATACAAAGAAAAGGAAAACAAAACAAGAACCCCTCTAGTAGTCACTTACAACCCTACTCTGGAAGGAGTGCGCAAAATTATTAAAGAGCTACAACCACTAATTTCAGAGGACCCCACACTCAAAAAAATATTTCCTGAACCCCCCATACTAGCATTCAAACAACCGCCTAACCTGAGACAGAGATTGGTCCGCAGCAAATTAACCACAGAACAGAAGCGCACACTGAATGGCACTACACAATGCAACAAATCACTCTGCAAACTGTGTCAACATATATGTGACAACAACACAGCCAGACACAACAATGCGTCATACAATATTAAGGGATCCTATTCGTGCTCATCTGCTAATGTGGTGTACATGATACAGTGTACAGCGTGTGACAGGGTTTGCTACATTGGAGAAACTGGCCTAAAGCTGCATCTCAGAATGAATCTACACAGACACTCGATCAAAAACCACAAGGAAAATGAATATTGTACCCCTGTTGGTCATCACTTCACCCAGACTGGTCACTCCATCCTTAACCTCAGGATTAAAATTCTTAAAGGGAATTTCAAAGACTCTCATGAACGAAAGACGTTTGAGATGAAAATGATCACACATTTCAATACCAGAAATGAAGGACTTAATGTAGACTCTGGCTTTCTCACACACTACCATAACTTTCTATAATCTCTCATCTTATTGTCCTATATTGGTTTCTATTTCCTTTTTGTTTTCCTCTCATCTGACCTATTTACTCTCCTCTGTTTATTTATTCTTTCTGGCTATTCTCAGCTATTTTCTCCTTCAGACACATTCTCTGCTTTTATGACCCCCCCCTCTCACCCCCCTTCCTCCCTTCCATTTGTTGTATGTGATGTGTATCTATATCAGAATGATCAGTATTGCTTCAGACCTGAGGAAGAGAGGAAAACTCTCGAAAGCTTGTCTTTTAAATATTATGTTAGTCCAATAAAAAAGGTATCACTGCATACTGCAATACTTTGTTCTTTGAGCATCTATCTACTGGACTAACACGGCTACTCCAATCTTCACTATATATATATATATATATATATATATATATATATATATATATATACCTTATGCAACCATATTATTATTTTTTTTTTTTTGTTTACTTCCCTACTCATAAAAGATTTCAGTTTGTTTTTCAATTGAGTTGTACAGTTTATTATCACATTAAAGATGGAAACAGTTCGGAAATTATTTATCTTTGTCTCATTTATTTACATCATAGAAACTTGACATTTTAACAGGGGTGTGTAGACTTTTTATATCATATATATATATATATATATATATATATATATATACACACACATTATGCATACACTTATTGGGCTTCTAGTCGGGACGTAATATGAGATACCGTAAGTTGTTCTTACGAGTCTAGCAGACTTCTAATGAAACATTCTATAACATTGTACATAGAGAGTTTTTCTTATAAGAACACATTTTGGGGGTGATTCCGTTGATTGAATCTAAGTTGTACACTATTACTAAATCTTCTGGAATCTCAGCATGGTAAACTTAGTGTACAAAGTCAACATCGAAAGAAACATTTTACTGTATATATGTACTAAAGACAGCCTTATTGAAATTTCTACCTGAAGTGTGAATTGTGATTTTAAATGCAAGAACCCAAAATATATACATACATCAATATGACATATTTTAGAAAAGGTTAGCATGGATATGTAGATGGGAGTAAAACAAGTTAATTAAACGGCTCGTAGTGAGGAATGGATAGTAGTCTAAATTTCTGAGTAGGGTTGGGTCAACTTACTCTTATATGGTTTTACTGCGCTTTTTTCAAATGTGTATGTCCACAGCCATTTTGTATTTTTTAATAGTAAATCTTCTAAAGAGGGGAAGTAGTGGATGTCCAAATGTGCTAGATCTAAAGGGATCTACCTAATTTATGAAAATTATCTGTCCTTTAGATCAGAAATTCAATTAGATCTATTTGCTTATTCAAGCCCTGTGGGACCAATATGCCTAGAGGATGAATCCAGAATATCTCCAATTTCCTCAATTGTAGCAGTCTATACCCCATCTCTTGTTTGTTTCTACATGTTCCAAAATAGTACCACTTAGGCAGTTTTGGTCTTTGTTGTGAAATGCCTTATAATGAGTTCATAGTATAGTAGTGATGTCGCGAATAGTTCACCTGCGAATAGTTCCCGGTGAACATAGCATGTTCGCGTTTGCCGTGGCGGCCGAACATATGTGATGTTCAGTCCGCCCCCTATTCATCATCATTGAGTAAAACATTGACCCTGTACCTCACAGTCAGCAGACACATTCCAGCCAATCAGCAGCAGACCCTCCCTCCCAGACCCTCCCACCTCCTGGACAGCATTCATTTTAGATTCATTCGGAAGCTGCATTCTTAGTGAGAGGAGGGACAGTGTAGCTACTGCTGATTTAATAGGGAAATCAATAGCTAGGCTAGTGTATTCAGTGTGCACTACAGTCCTGAAGGACTCATCTGATCTCTGAGGTAAGGACAGCACCCCAAAAAGCACTTTTTAGGGCTAGAACATCAGTCTGCTTTTTTTTCCCTGTGTAATCTAATTGCAGTTGCCTGCCAGCGTGTGTGTCAGGCTCACATCATATACTGTGCCCACTTGCCCAGTGCCACCACTCATATCTGGTGTAACAGTAGTGTACATTTAAAAAAAAAAACACTTTTTTTACTGTGAAATAATAGCAGTCAGTTTCCTTCACACGTGTGCGTTTCAGGGCCTGCCAGGGCACAGTGTCACACCAGTGCAACTCATATCTGGTGTAACAGTAGTGTACATTAACCCCTTAATGACCACAGCACTTTTCCATTTTCTGACCGTTTGGGACCAGGGCTATTTTTAAATTTCTGCTGTGTTTGTGTTTAGCTGTAATTTTCCTCTTACTCATTTACTGTACCCACACATATTATATACCGTTTTTCTTGCCATTAAATGGAATTTCTAAAATACCATTATTTTCATCATATCCTATAATTTACTATAAAAAAAATTATAAAATATGAGGAAAAAATGGAAAAAAACACTCTTTCTAACTTTGACTCCCAAAATCTGTTACACATCTACAACCACCAAAAAACACCCATGCTAAATAGTTTCTAAATTTTGTCCTGAGTTTAGAAATACCCAATGTTTACATGTTCTTTGCTTTTTTTGCAAGTTATAGGGCCATAAATACAAGTAGCACTTTGCTATTTCCAAACCATTTTTTTTTTCAAAATTAGCGCTAGTTACATTGGAACACTGATATCTGTCAGCAATCCCTGAATAGCCTTTGACATGTACATATTTTTTTTAGAAAACATCCCAAAGTATTGATCTAGGCCCATTTTGGTATATTTCATGCCACCATTTCACCACTAAATGCGATCAAATAAAAAAAATGGTTCACTTTTTCACAAATTTTTTCACAAACTTTAGGTTTCTCACTGAAATTATTTACAAATAGCTTGTGCAATTATGGCATAAATGGTTGTACATTTTTCTCTGGGATTCCCTTTGTTCAGAAATAGCAGACATATATGGCTTTGACGTTGCTTTTTGATAATTAGAAGTCGCTAAATGCCACTGCGCAACACACGTGTATTATGTCCAGCAGTGAAGGTGTTAATTAGGGAGCATGTAGGGAGCTTTTTGGGGTAATTTTAGCTTTAGTGTAGTAGACAACCCAAAGTATTGATCTAGGCCAATTTTGGTATATTTCATGCCACCATTTCACCGCCAAATGCGATCAAATAAAAAAAAAAACGTTAAATTTTTCCAAATTTTAGGTTTCTCACTGAAATCATTTACAAACATTTTGTGCAATTATGGCACAAATGGTTGTAAATGCTTCTCTGGGATCCCCTTTTTTCAGAAATAGCAGACATATATGACTTTGGCATTGCTTTTTGGTAATTAGAAGGCCGCTAAATGCCGCTGCGCACCACACGTGTATTATGCTCAGCAGTGCAGGGGTTAATTAGGGAGCTTGTAGGGTTAATTTTAGCTTTAGTGTAGTGTAGTAGACAACGCCAAGTATTGATCTAGGCCCATTTTGGTATATTTCATGCCACCATTTCACCGCCAAATGCGATCAAATTAAAAAAAATAGTCAACTTTTTCACAAACTTTAGGTTTCTCACTGAAATAATTTACAAACAGCTTGTGCAATTATGGCACAAATGGTTGTAAATGCTTCTCTGGGATCCCCTTTGTTCAAAAATAGCAGACATATATGGCTTTGGCGTTGCTTTTTGGTAGTTAGAAGGCCACTAAATGCAACTGAGCACAACACATGAATTATGCCCAGCAGTGAAGGGGTTAATTAGGTAGCTGGTAGGGAGCTTGCAGGGTTAATTTTAGCTTTAGTGTAGAAATCAGCTTCCCACCTGACACATCAGACCCCTGATCCCTCCCAAAGAGCTCTCTTCCATCCCCCACCCCATAATTGTCCCCGCCATCTTAAGTACTGGCAGAAAGTCTGCCAGTACTAAAATAAAAGGTATCTTTTTTATATATATATATATATATATATATATATATATATATATTTAGCATATTTACATATGCTGTTGTGTAAAATCCCCCCTTAGCCCCCAACCTCCCTGATCCCCCCCAAAACAGCTTCCTAACCCTCCCCCTCTGCCTTATTGGGGGCCATATTGGGTACTGGCAGCTGTCTGCCAGTACCCAGTTTGCAAATAAAATTTTATTTTTTTATTTTTATTTCATTTTTCTGTAGTGTAGCTTCCCCCCCCCCAAGACCAATCCCCCACCCGCTCCCAGATCACTTAGATTTCCAAGTACTAAATATTTTGCACCCCTTTCTCCCACTTATAAAAACATTTTTTCTGTAGTGTAGCGGTTCCCACCCGCTCCCTCCCCTTGCACGTTCCTGCCCGCCTCCTCCCGTGCACACGCGCGCCCCGGCGATCCCGATCCCGCCCCCCTCTCTGACAAGGACCGCATCGATGGCCGCCCACCCGCCTACCACTTCAGCTCCCACCCACCAACGAATGCGGCCATCGATGCCTGGTGCAGAGAGGGCCACAGTGTGGCTCTCTCTGCACCGGAGGGGTAAAATTCCAGCTGCTTTCCAAACCGAGGATGTACGCCATACGTCCTCAGGCGTTAACTGTATTTTTTCTGACGACGTATGGCATACGTCCTCGGTCATTAAGGGGTTAAAAAAAAACCTAGAAATCTGACTGTGAAATAATAGCAGTCAGTTTCCTTCACACGTGTGCGTTTAAGGGCCTGCCAGGGCACAGTGTCACACCAGTGCAACTCATATCTGGTGTAACAGTAGTGTACATTAAAAAAAAAACTAGAAATTTGACTGTGAAATAATAGCAGTCAGTTTCCTTCACGTGTGTGTGTTTCAGGGCCTGCCAGGGCACAGTGTCACACTAGTGCAACTCATATCTGGTGTAACAGTAGTGTACATTAAAAAAAAAACTAGAAATTTGACTGTGAAATAATAGCAGTCAGTTTCCTTCACGCGTGTGCATTTCAGGGCCTGCCAGGGCAAAGTGTCACACCAGTGCAACTCATATCTGGTGTAACAGTAGTGTACATTAAAAAAAAAAATAGAAATTTGACTGTGAAATAATAGCAGTCAGTTTCCTTCACACATGTGCATTTCAGGGCCTGCCAGTGCACAGTGTCACACCAGTGCAACTCATATCTGGTGTAACAGTCGTGTACATTAAAAAAAAATTAGAAATTTGACTGTGAAATAATAGCAGTCAGTTTCCTTCACACGTGTGTGTTTCAGGGCCGGCCAGGGCACAGTGTCACACCAGTGCAACTCATATCTGGTGTAACAGTAGTGTACATTTAAAAAAAAAATACAATTTTGACTGTAATAGATTGAATAGCAGTTATTTGTCTGCAAGCGTGTGTGTCACTCCTACAGCATCTACTCTGCCAACTTCTGCCAGTGCACAGTGCCACTCATATCTGTTGTCACAGTAGCTTGCACGCATAGTACCACTAATCGAAAAAAAATGACAGGTAGAGGCAGGCCACCCCGCAGGGGCCGTCGTGGTCGTGGTGCTGTGATTACCTTTGGCCCTAGAATAATGCAGTGCGGTGCGTTAAATGGGGAATTTGGTCTGTCACTGTGAAGCGGGCATAACCCTTACACTACCTGATCGATACAACATCATACCTGATGTTTTAAAGCATGTTATTCCAAACAATTTGGGGATGTTAGGTGATTTAGGCCCTTTATTGTTTAAAAGCAGACTCTGCATCAACTATTTAATTTTCCATGGGAGTTTTGCCATGGATCCCCCTCTGGCATGCCACAGTCCAGGTGTTAGTCCCCTTGAAACAACTTTTCCATCACTATTGTGGCCAGAAAGAGTCCCGGTGGGTTTTAAAATTCGCCTGCTATTGAAGTCTATGGCGGTTCGCCCGTTCGCGAACATTTGAGGAAGTTCGCGTTCGCCGTTCGCAAACGGAAAATGTTATGTTCGCGACATCACTATAGTATAGGTTATGTGACTTCTTCCCATTTTCAATGTTTGTAATATTTTAAAATAATCTTTTTTGTAAGGATGTGTCTAGCACCCTACGTACTGTAAATTGTAACTGCATTGTAGTAGATAAACCACATAGTGCATTTTGGAATTGCAAAACATGAGGATGTCAAACAATTTACCCAATGCCATTGAAATAATTTGTTTGGTTGGCTTGATAAAATTATACAAATTAAACAAAAACAATTCATTATATTGCACTTAAAGAATCCTTTTGATACTTCCCCTAGCCAATTATCTATTGGATGTTTTTCTAACCTAAGTTAACTGAGGGCAAGGATAGACTTCAGGTTCTCATTTTCTCTGAAGATCACCTTCATGATGTCCCTTAAGAGTTAATTATTTTCTAGAATATGCCTTTGTTCTTTTATAATTCTCTTCATGTTGGTTGCACCCTCATATTATGTTGTGATGAGACTCAAAATGACTGTCCTTCTGTTTTCTTCTCTCTTTTTATTATTAGAAAGGGGGGCAATCCTATTAGTTTATTTGTTTTGGTATAGGCATCTTCCAATATTTGTGGATGGTACACTTTTTGCCGAAATTTATCCTTGAGTTCCTTTGCTTCTCTCTCAAAGTCTACATGTTTTGAAAAGTTTCTATGACTTTGTTGAAACTTTTTGTAGGGGATGGTTTTTTTTATCCATTGTGAGCAATGGTTACTCCTGGCATGGAGGTAACTATTACTGTCAGTATAATTTTTGAAAAGTCTAGTAAGCATATTTTCATTCTCATGAGAAAGACTAAATCCAGAAAGTCAGTCTCCTCTTTGTTGGTTTTGCCTGTGAATGATAGATTAAAATTATTGATGTTGATTGATATGAGAAAGGGGTTGAGGTCAATATCACTCCATTCTATATTAAGATGATGTCATCTATTTATCTTCCTCGGGTGACTATATTCTGTAAATGTGGATTGTTGTTCCAAAAGTGCAATTTTTCCCAAAGCCTGTCCTGCTAATGTGTAGAAAGTATTTTTTTTTCTAACAAACAGTAATTATTTTCCAGAAATTTGATATAATCTAACAAAACAGACTCATGCTTGCTAGTCAGATCTGTCTGTTTATTTATGTGATATAGTTGTATACAGAGCACACATGTCTAAAATCGCCC
Organism: Bombina bombina; assembly: GCF_027579735.1. Taxonomy (NCBI): domain Eukaryota; kingdom Metazoa; phylum Chordata; class Amphibia; order Anura; family Bombinatoridae; genus Bombina; species Bombina bombina. The sequence continues at coordinate 525,375,803 of NC_069502.1, read as the reverse complement.
AATTATATTCTGTTTTCTATTTGATTTTCAGAAGTTTTTCTTAGATGAGAATGCCACAAAGGGTATGAAAATGTTGAAGGAAAGTATCCACATATTCAGATAATTTACTTGTGAGAGTTTTTATCCCTGAGTCTATGGTTCTACCAGGGTGGGGGTCTGTGTAAATATTTCTGTATTTTGAGGAAATGGTAAAGAATAGCTGTGGTAGGAGTGTCATTACTTAGGCATTTAAATACATGAGCATTTAGAATATGTAAGTATTTTGTGTCATCTAAGAGGTTTGTGTACTTCTGAGTAAAGACTACTGTGAGGCACATTTGAGCTTCATGAAAGTGGATTGGTCCCCTGGGAGTTTGTACTAAATGTAAATGTATATATTTATTTATGTATTTATTTATTTAATAAAAGTGTATTAATAGTGATATAAAGCGCATACAAAGAGAGAAGCGCTCTACCAGGAACGAACAACAGCTCAGTGGCTTGTTCTATGGAGATTTACCATGCGGAAGCAGCCTCTTTTAGACCAGTGTTCTTTTCACAGAAGAAAACTTTCCTGAAGTATATCAGTCTGATCCTGCCAAGTAAGGTCAGTCCAGCCCCGAAATACCAGGCAATTCTCCTCTGAACAAGGAACATGACAACCCCAGACGATCGTTTCGGCCTCCTATGGGCCTCGTCAGTGAGGTGCAGCCACATTCCTCTAAGCACACTGGGCAAGGAGTCCACATCTGGTTTCCCCCATCACCCATAGGGAGGTTTCCCCAGGGTCATAATAATTTGCATACAAAGAGAGAAGCGCTCTACCAGGAACGAACAACAGCTCAGTGGCTTGTTCTATGGCGATTTAGCACCGGGAAGCAGCCTCTTTTAGACCAGTGTGCTTTTCACAGAAGAAAACTTTCCTGAAGTATATCAGTCTGATCCTGCCAAGTAAGGTCAGTCCAGCCCCAAAATACCAGGCAATTCTCCTCTGAACAAGGAACATGACAACCCCAGACAATCGTTTCAGCCTCCTATGGGCCTCGTCAGTGAGGTGCAGCCACATTCCTCTAAGCACACTGGGCAAGGAGTCCACGTCTGGTTTCCCCCATCACCCATAGGGAGACTTCCCCAGGGTCATAATAATTTGCATACAAAGAGAGAAGCGCTCTACCAGGAATGAACAACAGCTCAGTGGCTTGTTCTATGGCGATTTAGCACCCGGAAGCAGCCTCTTTTAGACCAGTGTGCTTTTCACAGAAGAAAACTTTCCTGAAGTATATCAGTCTGATCCTGCCAAGTAAGGTCAGTCCAGCCCCGAAATACCAGGCAATTCTCCTCTGAACAAGGAACATGACAACCCCAGACGATCGTTTCGGCCTCCTTTGGGCCTCGTCAGTGAGGTGCAGCCACATTCCTCTAAGCACACTGGGCAAGGAGTCCACGTCTGGTTTCCCCCATCACCCATAGGGAGACTTCCCAAGGGTTATAATAATTTGCATACAAAGAGAGAAGCGCTCTACCAGGAACGAACAACAGCTCAGTGGCTTGTTCTATGGCGATTTACCACCCGGAAGCAGCCTCTTTTAGACCAGTGTGCTTTTCACAGAAGAAAACTTTCCTGAAGTATATCAGTCTGATCCTGCAAAAGTAAGGTCAGTCCAGCCCCGAAATACCAGGCAATTCTCCTCTGAACAAGGAACATGACAACCCCAGACGATCATTTCGGCCTCCTATGGGCCTCGTCAGTGAGGTGCAGCCACATTCCTCTAAGCACACTGGGCAAGGAGTCCACGTCTGGTTTCCCCCATCACCCATAGGGAGACTTCCCCAGGGTCATAATAATTTGCATACAAAGAGAGAAGCGCTCTACCAGGAACAAACAACAGCTCATTGGCTTGTTCTATGGCGATTTACCACCCGGAAGCAGCCTAGTAATAGTGATAATAGTGATATAAAGGCATGTGGTATATGACAAAGTGAGTGACTGGGAAGGGCTCAAATGTATATATATATATATATATATATATATATATAGTATGTTATATATATATATATATATATATATATATATATATTATATATATATATATATATATATATATATATTTGTGTGTGTATATGTGCATATGTGAGTGTGTAAGTATGTATGTGTATACGTATATGTATGTGTTGACAAACATATGTACACACACACATACATACACATATATACATACACAAAATCACAAAACACTGTAGATATCGCTCACCTGAAAAGTCTGGTGCACAGACAAGAGACCGGCGCTATGGAGAGGCGGGGACACACCCCCTTGCTTCAGCCTTCGGAACTGCCGAACACGCCCCAAATAACATTGAGTGTGTATATACATACAAAAATGAGCAGCGCTCAGAAAAAGGCATGAGAAAGACATATGATGAAAAGAGAGTCTCAAGGCGAGACTTGTAAAAGATAAGATCCAATCTATATTCCAAGTGATTAAAAGATGTAATAAAACATCCAATGTTAAAAGTCAGCAATGATTGTAGCAACCAGGTAGTTGAACTGATCCTCATGCAGATGCGTTTCGTGTGCATGCGCACTTGTTTACTGCTTAACTGAGGATCAGCTCAGTCACCTTTTAAGGCTATTCCAATTATGAAATTCCATTAGCTATTACCTGATTGGATACTGAGACCTAGTTAGACGCCCCCTGATGCAATAAAGAAAAACTAAATTGATAATATACTTATACATTTACAAACAATTGCTGCCTTTACATAGAAAATAGTGCAGTTTAAACATACTCCAAGCATCAACATATTCAAAGCGGAAATGTATATATCAGCATATATGATACAAAAATAACAAAACTTATTACTGCTCAATTTTATATGTTGACAAGTTAAGACATTACCGTTATAACACATATATATTTGTTTATATGTGATTCTAATATGTGATAAAGTGAAATAGATAAAGCTACACTGAAAATGCACTTTGCTGAGAAAAGAAAAACACAGATATGCATATAAGAAAATGTGGCAGTACTACTACCCATAAGCTATAGATATTCAGAAGAAATATCTATAAAACGTAAAAATATAAAAAAAATATGAAGATGCGTGTAGACTGAGAGAAAACATTTTATAACTCTAAGTTTGGAGAAGAGAGGAACAGCTAATGAGATTGAAAAGTATTCAGAACAATATATTCTAATTCTAAACGAATATATCTAAGTCATGTCTTACATTGAGACCATCTGGTTCACTGGTTTGAAGGGTGAAATTCCAGAAAATTTCCCTTTTGTTGAGGAGCATTTCTCTATTGCCCCCCTTTTCCAGTTTGTAACGTGACCTTGTATGCTAAGAGAAGATACATCAGAGTTATGCTTTAGTTTAAAATGTCTTGATACTGGAGTGTCAGTATCTACATCTTCAATTGATCTCAGGTGTTGTAGAAATCTATCCTTGAGGGATCTCTTGGTTTTCCCTGTGTACTGTATTTTACATTGTTCACAAGTGAGTAAGTAAACCACGGGAGTTGTTGCACAATTTATGAAGTATTTAATGTCATACTCTTTGTTGGTAGTACAGGAAACAAATTTGTCTGCCTCAGAAACAAAGTTGCAAGTTTTGCAGATAGGACGCCTGCACCTAAAGAAACCATGTTTCATTGTTAACCAGCACATACTTTTTTTTTTTTTTTAGATATATAAATTTTTTATTGAGGTTTTTCACAAACATAAAAATACATATCAGGAGCTATAACATATATAACAACTTTTTTCATGAAGCAAATTACATTGGTGCCTTCTATAAAAAATACAAAATGAATACTAGAATGTGAGCATCTGAAACCTCCATTTTTTCCATTTTCTAAATAGCTTTTGTGGGACTAATGAGCTGGTCACTTATGGGCCAATTGCTTTAGGTAACACTGATGAACTTAGTTAGTCCTATTTATGTCCTTCTTGGGTCTATTGATACATAATATATCAGGGTGGGAATAGCTATGGACCCTAGCATATGAATATGATATGGGATCTTATATAATATAACAGCGGGTAAGCACCGCTTAACCTTAAAATAGGAAAAGAGAGCAATACAAATCCATTTTCCACAATCATATAGTCTCAGGAATTCGACCCCTCAAGTATAGGAGCAATAAAGGCAAGGATAAAGGCAAGGAAAAACTATGTCACTAACAGATTAAATATTAAGGCATCAAGTCACTCTATCATAGGTACATCACTAAAATTAACACATCAAACTGGCAGTCAGTCAAAACCAATAGCTACCATCCGTGTCCATAACAATAAACCTTCTACCCCTGCCGGCTAGGGAAAAAGGAACATGTACAGAAGAGGGGAAAATAAAGCTCAATGCAATGTAATATTAGACAGAACTCCCCTCAACTGTAAAAGGTAGGGTATGGGACACTATACTATATAGCTTTATTATATAACATCTCTATAGAAACTTTAAAATATCATGGTAAAGACAAAACCCTGCCAGTTTAGACAATGATATATAACCCAACTGCCAAAGGTATCTCTGTCTTACAGAACATATAATAAGTAACAACAATAGTGAATAAATACCAACTTGTGTCTGCAGGTGGGTGTAAAGCATGCAAAATTTGTTTTAGCAACTAATACTTCATGAGTGTTGATGTTGCTTTCATTTAGCCAAAGCTGTGTTATCAGCAAACTAGTTAACTAATACCTGCAACCGTATATAACAAAACAGAGTAGGAAAAACATATGATATCTCAGGATATCAGAGCTATGAATAACAGAGATAGGTAAGCTGAGAGTACCATATTAAATTTCAAACCTATAGTTGTCAAGCTACTGGACTCTCAGGTTGGCAAGTGGCAAAACTTTGGGGCTGGCAAACTAAGATAAGCTTTGACTAGCTACTGAATAAAGTACAGTGTATTTGGACATTCAGCAGGTCACCCAGGTTACAGTAGCTATAAAAAAGTGCCCTCCATACTTGTCTGGAGACCGTCAAAATCAGGATAAACCTATGCTAATTTTATACAGTAATATAAGAAAGTGTAAACTTTAACCCCTTAATGACCAAGGACGTACACCATACATCCTCAAAAAAAATACACTTAACGCCTGAGGAAGTATGGCGTACGTCCTCGGTCTGGAAAGCAGCTGGAAGCGATCCTGCTCGCTTCCAGCTGCTTTCCGGTTATTGCAGTGATGCCTCGACATCGAGGCATCCTGCAATAACCCCCCTTGGCCATCCGATGCAGAGAGAGTCCTTCTGTGGCCCTCTCTGCACCGGACATCGATGGCCGGTTTTGTTGGTGGGTGGGAGCCAGTCTGGGAGGCGGGTGGGTGGCCATCGATGGGCCGTATGATGTGGAGGAGAGCGGGATCGTGGGCGGGAACACCAGGGGCATGCACGGGGGGCGGGCGCGTGCACGGGTAGGGAGCGGGCGGGAACCGCTACACTACAGAAAAATTATGTGAAAAAAGTGGCAGTGAGGGCCAAAAATATCTAAACTATATTGATCTAAGAGATCTGGGAGGGGGTGGGGGGTTGGTCTTTTGGGGGGGCAAGCTACACTACAGAAAAATATTTAAAAAAAATAATAAAAACAAATGTTTTACTATAAACTGGGTACTGGCAGACAGCTGCCAGTACCAAAGATGGCTACTAATAAGTTAGAGGGGGATGGTTAAAGAGCTGTTTGGGGGGTATCAGGGAGGTTGGGGGCTAAGGGGGGCATCCTCCAGAGCAGCATATGTAAATATGCCTTTTTTTAAAAGAATTTTTTTTATCAAGGATAGCTTTTTTTTTTAGTACTGGCAGACTTTCTGCCAGTACTTAACATGGCGGGGACAATTGTGGGGTGGGGGAGGGAAGAGAGCTGTTTGGGAGGGATCAGGGGGTGTAATGTGTCAGGTGGGAGGCTGATCTCTACACTAAAGCTAAAATTAACCCTGCAAGCTCCCTACATGCTACCTAATTAACCCCTTCACTGCTAGCCATAATACACATGTGATGCAAGCTAATTCATGGAGCTAAGAAGTTATGCTGCCATCTTAGCAGCACCAGGTTCCGCCCCCCCCCCCCTCATCATGTACTTTTTTTTTTTTTTTTTTTTCAAGAGAATGTTTATTGAGTCAGATAATACAGAGGATACAACAGTATAGACTTTTTTTAGACAATGACATAATGACAGAATTGTCGCCTGAAATAACAGGAGTGACCAGAAATTAAGAAAATTAAAGCATACAATAACAGAAGGTGGTCATATAGGGGCAAATAACTTCAGATCCTCTGAGCTTTATAAAATATACTGCATTTTTCCTTTATTTTTAATACTATTATGAACGCATAATGATATAAGTTAAAGCAGGAAAGTGACCAGACCAAAAGGTTCTGGTAGAGAGAAGTAAGAAAAATAGAAAAGGAAGGGGAAAGGGGGAAATCAGAGAAGGAGGGAGGAGGAAAAAAAAAAAAAAAAAAAAAGGGGAGGGGGGACGGCAAAGAACACATACTAGGGCGAAGGGAGGGTCAAGCAGAAGGTTAGGCCGGAGGGGAGGCAGGCAATTCAACCCTATATGGTTCCATTCCAGTATGCCAGCAAGAGCTCATGCTGGTCAAGTTTATGAGTTTTTAGGTAATGGTACCTTTCAAGCAACAACAACTCATGCACCTGCTGCCGCCACTCTTGTTCGGTGGGAACCGTGTGCAATTTCCAGTATTTAGGTATGATTTTCTTAGCAGCTGTCAACATCAGGAGCAGCAGCGCTTGTTTACCCTGGCCATCTAGTCGGGGCAGAGAACAAAATAACAAGATTTCCGGTGTCAATGGGATTACTGTACCCAATATTTCAGACATTGCATGAAATACTGCTGCCCAATATGTTGTTAGATGAGGGCAGCCCCACCAGATGTGGAGGAGAGAGCCCACTTCCCCACAGCCACGCCAACAAGTGTTAGGTGTTCTGGGGAACATTTTGCATAGTCTCGCTGGTGTCAGGTACCAGCGGGACAGAAGTTTTAGGTGTATTTCTTGTGTTTTGGCTGATACTGAGGAGCGCTTAATATATCTAAAGGCCCTCAACCATGTCTCGGCGGTCAGGTCGAGATTTAGCTCTCGCTGCCAGGACACAACATATGAGGGGAGGGAGGCAGTAGTGGGTATAACCATAATTTTGTATAGTTTGGAGATTAAATGACTGGGAGAGTGAAGTTGTATACAAAGTTTTTCAAAATATGTAGGTTCTCTGCCAAAGCTATGCCTATTCTTGTGGTGAGAGACAAAGTGAACTAATTGGTTATAGTGGAGCCAGGAGGAAAATATGCCCCCGTGAGTCTCCGCAAGGGATCTTTGTGACTTTAGTTTGCCTGCCTCCGAAATGAACTGCATGGAGCCCGTTCTAAGGGGATATGGAGTCGGCAACCTGCATTTCAGTTTGTGGAAGGGGAGGTCAACATTCTCTAGAAGCGGGGAAAGCGGGCCAAGTCTAGAGGAAATGTGTGTATTGGTGGATAGGAGCTTGTCCCATTCAGACAGAACATGTGCAGAAATTAGATATTGCTGTATTTGTCTGGGTCTCTGCAGATGGGGTGTCCAAGCCATAGTTGCTACATTATTCAATTTAAAAATGTCCCTATCCAGCTGGACCCATATCTTATTATCGGTGTTGTGTGCCCACTCCACCACGTGCCTGAGCATGATTGCCTGTTTGTAACTCAACAGGTTCGGGACTGTCTCTAGGTAGATATTGGGTTTTCCTTGGAACCCTAGGTCTTGTTCCCGCCCAAATGAACTGCTCTATGATCTTTTGGAGTTGGGTGATATAGTTGTCATGAAGTGGTATAGGAAGGGCCTGCATCACATATAAGACACGGGGGAGGATGTTCATTTTTATCACCCCTATCCTGCCTAACCAGGACAGGGGTTTGTTTCTCCAGGAAGAGAGGTCACGTGAAACGTCGTTTTTTAGGGTGCTATAATTGTATTTAAATAGCTCTTGGGTGTTGGAGGAAAGTTGGATCCCCAGGTATTTCAATTTGCTATGAGCAAGGGGAACTTTATACTTATCTGTGATATCTTGTACAACCTTGGGGGAGGTATTAATGTTTAAGATTTCAGATTTAGATAGGTTCAGTTTAAAGTTAGACAATGAACCATAGGCGTTCAGCTCTGACAACAGTTCAGGGATGGAGTTCTCTGCAGCTGTCAGGGAGAAGAGGATATCGTCCGCATACAGCGCCTGTTTGTGCTCTGTATGTCCTATCTTTATACCTTTAATATTTTTGTTATTTCGAATTTTTTGGGCTAGAATTTCGATGGAAATGGCGAAGAGAAGGGGAGATAGGGGACAACCCTGACGGGTTCCATTTTTGATAAAGAAAGGCTCTGAGAGAGTGTTGTTAACCCTGACTTTCGCATTTGGGTTAGAATATAAAGCTAGGGTCATGTTCAGAAAGGGCCCCGGGACCCCCATCTCAATCATAGCCCGACGCAGAAAAGACCAACAAACCCGGTCAAAGGCCTTCTCCGCGTCGGACGAGAAGAGAACCATGGGTACTCCCGACGCCTTAGCATAGTTTATTAGGTGGATAGTTTTAATTACGTTATCCCTAGCCTCCCGGCCTGGGATGAAGCCGGCTTGATCGCAAGATATTAAACTAGGAAGATACTTATTTAATCTGTTGGACAGAACCTTGGCAAGGATTTTCATATCCGTGTTGATGAGTGAGATGGGCCTAAAGTTCTCAGGACGTGTGGCTGGTTTTCCTTGTTTGGGAATGACAGTAATGTGTGCCTCTAAAAGGTTCCCAGACAGAGAGGGAGTATCTCTTAAGTTATTAAATAGAGATAGGAGGTGGGGGGACAAAATGTCTGACAATTTTTTGTAGTATCCTATTGTGTAACCGTCAGGCCCGGGGCTCTTCCCCGAAGGAAAATCTTTAATCGCCTGATGTATTTCGTCTAGTGTGATAAGGGATGCCAGGTGGTCCCTCCCCTCATTGCTTAGTGTTGGCAGACCTAAGCCAAGAAAGTATGTATCGAAAGGATTTCCTGAAGTTACAGGAGGATCTTCCCCCAATGACATGTCTTTAGGATTCGGGATGTTATATAGCGTATTGTAGTAGTGTCTAAAGGCGGAAGCAATATGTTTATTACTCTTGATTAAGTGGCCGTCTGTAGATTGTATGTTGTGGATATAGGAGGAAAGTTGTTTCCTCCTCAGACACCTGGCCAGTAGCTTACCCGGTTTGTCACCTCCCTCATAATAGTATTGCCTCAAAAAGAGCGCATTGCGTTGGTAGACTGCCGTCAGGTAAGTTTTAAGGTCTGTTCTGGCTTTGAGGAGGTCATTTTTGAGGTCGTGATTATTTGGGTCTTGTTTGTGAGCTTTCTCAAGAGTGCCTATATTGTCTAAGAGTTGAGAATGCTTCTCTCTAGCCTGACGAAGAATCCTAGCCTTCCGCTTAATAAACAAACCGCGCATAACTATTTTATGTGCTTCCCATTCGCACTGCCGAGATGCAGTTGAATTCCCATTGAGCGTAAAGTACTCTGTAAGGTCCCTTTCTGTCTCTGCGAGCGCAATGGGATCGTCTAGAAGGGAGTCATCAAACCTCCAAATTTTGGATGTGATAGGTAGGTCTGGCCATAAGATAGAGCAAGTCACTGGGGCATGGTCGGTCCAAGTTATCTGTCCAATCTCGCAATGACTAGCAATAGAAAGTCCATTAGCATCAGTAAAGATATAGTCAATCCTAGTGTAGCAGTTATGTGGGGGGGAGTAGAAGGTGTAGTCTTTAGTCTGTGGGTGAAGTGTCCTCCAGATGTCATGGAGGTGTAGGTTGGTGAATATGTTCTTGATTGTTTTAAGTTTATTTCTAGGGACCGACGAGGTTCCTCTAGAGGAATCCAGGACTGGGTCAAAAGCTAGGTTAAAGTCCCCGGATAGGAACAGTGTCCCCTTAACCCGGTCTAAAATTAAGTTTGCAATTTTTTTGAAGAAAACACTGTGTGCTTGATTAGGGGCATAGATATTTAACAGCGAGAGTTGCTGGCCATAAAGGGATCCCGATATGAGGATATAACGGCCCTCAGGGTCTCTGTCAGTCTGTGTAACCTGGAAGGGAAGGGACCTGTGAATCAAAATGCCCACCCCCCCTCTTTTTTTTGGGCCCGAAGCAAAACTAGCGATGGGAAAATGCGGAGTATTCCATTTGGGCTCCTTACCCCTCTGAAAATGCGTCTCTTGAATCATGAGAACATGACTACCCAATCTAGAAAACTCCCTAGAAGCTATTGATCTCTTACCTGGACTGTTCAGTCCTTTAACATTAAGTGTCGACAGCTGCCAAGAGTGGTGTTGAAATTTGCTACGCCTGCCCTCCATGTCCTGTATTCAAGGGAAAAAAAAAAAAAGGGGGGGAAGGGGGGGGGAAGGAAGTAAAAGAAAGGGGAGGACAAAGGTAGAGTAGAGGGGGGGGGGTATACAAGAAGGGGGAGTACTAGGAAGATCAAGGACTTAGTGAAAGTTGTGCAGCTAGAATGTGCAAGAGTAAGGAAAAAGAAAGAGAAAGACAAGAGGAGTAGTCTTGTCTTTAGCGCAGAAGTCAGAGAAAAGAGAAGAGACACTTGGGGGAAGTATCTCCCTCACCGGCTGGTAAATATATCATCCATTTTATGTTTAGGTCTAAGAGACATGATGGGGGGGGGAAGGGGAGGAAAGGGAGGGTGGGGAGTAGGGAAGAGGAGGGATACAGCTGGTAGATAGAAAGTGATGGGTAGTACTTTAGAGGTGGAAAGTACTAAGAGTGCAAAAAGACTGGCTCATTACATCATGGTATTTTTAGCCATACCCCGCAACCCCCAACACCCAAAACGGCACAACCCAACATAAGCTCCAGAGAACCCTGGAAGCACATAACATGTTAAACATACAGAAATATTAGAATATCTACATATAACAACTAGTTGCAAAAAACTGTAATAGGTAATAGGTAAGGACATTAGAAAGATGCCCTTTACAAACAACAGTAAGTCGGAAACGTCCACTGGCGAGGAGGGAGCTGGTTGGACCCAAATATATAGGTGGAAAATAGTGATCAGTAAAGGGTTATATAGGGCACAAAATCCCGGGGGGTCAGACCCCGTGGTAAAGACTTCTCTGCATCAGCTTAAATAAGCATAGAAAATGAAATATAAACATTCAAAAATCATGTGTGGAATACCAGTTATGTATTTAGGTATTAATGAAAATGTCAGCTTTAGTAAATTTAGTTTAGCTTTAGTAATTTTTGAAGCATAACCCAAAACCCCCATCACCCAAAACAGCAAAGCCCAACATATGTTCAAGAGAGCCCAGGGGGCACATAACATATTAAACAGACAGAAGTAGTAGATTGTCCACAAATAGGAGCTAATTGCAAAAAAAAAACGAAAAAAAAAAAAACAAAAAAAAACCTGTTATAGATAAGGGCTGTAGGGTTATAGAGAGCACAATGTCCCGGAAGAGCAGTCCCTGTGAAAAAGACTTCACCACATCAGGTTAAATAAGCATAGACAATGACATTTAAACATTCAGAAACCATGTGTGGAGTTACAGTTACTTATTTAGGCATTAGTGACACATCTATTGTCTGTTTAGGAAAAAGGATACATCCTCCAGCGGGGAGGGGGCTCCGGGGCCCCCCACATTGAGTTGTCAAGCAGGGCTCTTGCACAGAGCTGAGGATGTAGCAGCGACTAAGGTATGTAACTACTGTGATTCGAGCTTCCCCTCATAAGGAGAGTAGAGTCACTTCTGAAGTAGTGAAGATGGGTCACACCAGTTGGTCAATAAAGCAAATAAGCGTTTCAGCTTGGGGTTTCTCCAATCAGGGGGGTCTGTGTAGGCTTTTGAGACCTTGGCATGAGAGGGGCAGGGTCCGCCCCCGCCGGAAAGACAAATGGGATGGAAAGATCTCTGCAGAAGGATACAGGGTCGTCCCCAGGTCGAAAAGTGGCCGTTCGGTTGTCACAGGAGACAATTAGAGATACAGGGAATCCCCATCTGTATTGGATCTTGTGTCTCCTGAGGGCAGCAGTGAGGGGTGCCATTTCTCGTCGTTTCTGGAGGGTCGCTTGAGAGAGATCAGAGAACAGGGAGATTTCTTCCCCAGCATGGCAAATGGGGTGTTTGGATCTAGCACAACGTAGAAGATCTTCCTTGTCTTTGAACCGCAGAAACTTAACTATAATGTCTCTGGGTGGGGCCTTTGGGGGAGGCTTAGGTCTGATAGCTCTGTGAGCTCTTTCTATAGGTATGCTGTCTGCCGACGGGTCATCCTTTATGATTTTAAATAAGGCCTGCAGGTAACCCTCTATAGCAGGAGGGAAGACAGTCTCTGAGACTCCTCTTATACGCAAGTTGTTGCGTCGACACCTATTTTCTAGGTCCTCTAGTTTGTCAGTGAGAGTGTTGATTCTATGCTCGTGCTCCAGGAGATGATTTGCATTTTTTTGGACTGTGCCATCTATGGAGACTTGTTTTTCCTCAAGGGCCACAATTCTCTGATCTAATGCCCCAATATCCCTGCACAAATCACCAAACAGACTCTTCATCTCCTGCATAATTTCTTTAATATCCTCTTTAGAGGAAAGATGGGAGATGTCATTTTTGGTTAAATACATATTTGTGGAGGTTGCCACGCTGTGATTCTGGCTTGACATAAGTGGTGCAGGGGTTGATATGTCCTCTGAACTTACAGGTGTGGGGGTCTCAGCAGGCTTAAGGTAATGGTTGAGGGTTTTATTTGTATTAGGTTTATCAGGCCTGTTATGCTTATTACAAGGCATCACATTAGTAGTAGTTAGAAGTGTGTGGAAAAGGAAGCTGAAGGAGGATTATGTAAAGAAATGTTCCACTTTCACTAGACCCCGGTTTTATAACTTGCTATGGGGGTCTAGAGAGTTACAACAGCCCCAGTGAAGACCTTACAAGATGAGAGGGTAATGGGAACAACTGCTAGTCCCTGTGACGTTAGATTAAGTGAGGCGTCTGACTAATATAGTCTGAGTACTGTGTTATTGCTGTGCATCAAGAGCCCCACAGCGTTTTCCCCACACACTATCAGGCCCTGCACATACAGATAAAGAGGTGAGTGGGTGTGTAAAGGACTTACTGAAAGTAAGCTGTAATCCCCTGTAAGACGTTGCCTCCGCCAGAGCTGAAGATTCCCTGAAGGAGTGTGGCTGCGGCACGCCACGAGGAGGATAAGATGGCGACCGGGAGGATTGCGAGCTGCACTTCTGGAGCGGGACTCTGCTTGTTAGTTCTGCTTGTTAGTTCCACCGGTGTCGGGAGTCGCTTGTTCCCAGTGGCAGGTCAGCCTGAGTGATATAGGAGCCGGTGAGTCAAAGGGCTGCAAGTTGAGCGATCCTGCAGGTAAGTCAGCCCTGGATGGGTGAAGGCAGACTAGCAGCAGTAAGTCCTGGGCCCCGGTCTCCTAGTCCGTTGATATACAGGCTAACAGGTCATCAAATGGTTCAGAGAGGATGAGGGCAGTCCGTTGAGGACAAGGGAGGGTGAGTGGAAAGGAAAGGGATCAGGTTTCTGTCCTTAGAGTGCTAACAGCCGGAGAAGGAGATGGGAGCTCTAGCAAAAAGCAGCCATCGTCCTGCGTGGCTTAGCTCCGCCCCCATCATGTACTTTTAATCGGCTTTATGTCTGAGGGAGACAAATAGTTAGCCAGAGTTTTGGCTCTCTTAGGAATAAAGTCACAACCTGATTTCAAAATTTCCCTAATAATGGGATTTGAATATAAAATTGGTAGAGATTTCCTGACTATGGTACACACTTTATTAAATTCTGCACTATATGTAGTGATAAATTTTAATTTAGTCATTTTGTCTTTGTGTTTTTTTTATTTGTATTTTAACAGTTGTTCCCTAGGGATAAGGTCAACATTTTCTCTAGCCCTTGTTAGAATATTCTCTATATCCCCGTTGTTTGAATCTTTCTGTGGCCTCTCTAGCTTGATCTTGATATTCCTATTAATTTGTGCAATTTCTTTTCATGCGTATGTACTCTCCTTTAGGAATGCCTTTGAGGACATGTCTGGGATGAGAGGACTCATACTTGAGTAATGTATTGCCTCAAGACGACATCTGCTTCCCTGTCATCACAGTCCAGGATGAAAAAGAGGTCATCTATATAGCGATAATACTGAATTATTCTTTCCTTAAAAGGATTCTTATCTCCAAAGACGTGGGACAGCTCTCACCAACCCATAAATAGATTGGCATAGGAGGGGGCAAACTTAGCCCCCATTGCTGTCTAACGTCTCTGGAGATAGTTTTCAGTCTGAAACATAAAGAAGTTATGAGTCAGTAGATATTCAATTGCTCTCAAGAGATAGATTTTGGTTGCTGGCTCAAAATTGCAAAATGAGTCAATAAAAAACTCAATTGCAGTGATGCCCCTTTGATGGTCAATGGAAGTGTAAAGCGAGGAGACATCCACTACCATTAGTCTATAGTTAGATTTTCATCTATGGTTCTTAATTAGTGATGTCGCGAATAGTTCGCCGGTGAATAGTTTCCGGCAAACATAACATGTTTGCGTTTGCCACGGCAGGTGAACATATGCAATGTTCGATCCACCCCTTATTCATCATCATTAAGTAAAACTTTGACCCTGTACCTCACAGTCAGCAGACACATTCCAGCCAATCAGCAGCAGACCCTCCCTCCCAGACCCTCCTACCTCCTGGACAGCATCCATTTTAAATTAATTTGGAAGCTGCATTCTTAGTGAGAGGAGGGATAGTGTAGCTGCTGCTGATTTAATAGGGAAATCAATAGCTAGGCTAGTGTATTCAGTGTCCACTACAGTCCTGAAGAACTCATCTGATCTCTGCTGTAAGGACAGCACCCCAAAAAGCGCTTTTTAGGGCTAGAACATCAGTCTGTTTTCTTTTTTTCCTGTGTAATCTAATTGCAGTTGCCTGCCTGCTTGCCAGCGTGTGTGTCAGGCTCACAGCGTATACTGTGCCCACTTGCCCAGTGCCACCACTCATATCTGGTGTAACAGTAGTGTACATTTAAAAAAAACAACACTTTTTTTACTTTGAAATAATAGCAGTCAGTTTCCTTCACACGTGTGGGTTTCAGGGCCTGCCAGGGCACAGTGTCACACCAGTGCAACTCATATCTGGTGTAACAGTAGTGTACATTTAAAAAAGCAACAACACTTTTTTGACTGTGAAATAATAGCAGTCAGTTTCCTTCACACGTGTGCATTTCAGGGCCTGCCAGGGCACAGTGTCACCCCAGTGCAACTCATATCTGGTGTAACAGTAGTGTACATTAACTCCTTAATGACCACAGCACTTTTCCATTTTCTGTCCGTTTGGGACCAGGGCTATTTTTACATTTCTGCTGTGTTTGTGTTTAGCTTTAATTTTCCTCTTACTCGTTTACTGTACCCACACATATTATATACCGTTTTTCTCGCCACTAAATGGACTTTCTAAAGATACCATTATTTTCATCATATCCTATAATTTACTATAAAATTTTTTTATAAAATATGCAGAAAAAATGGAAAAAAAACAAACTTTTTCTAACTTTGACCCCCAAAATCTGTTACTCATCTACAACCACCAAAAAACACCCATGCTAAATAGTTTCTACATTTTGTCCTGAGTTTAGAAATACCCAATGTTTACATGTTCTTTGCTTTTTTTGCAAGTTATAGGGCCATAAATACAAGTAGCACTTTGCTATTTCCAAACCATTTTTTTTTTAAAATTAGCGCTAGTTACATTGGAACACTGATATCTGTCAGGAATCCCTGAATAGCCATTGACATGTATATATATTATTTTAGAAGACATTCCAAAGTATTGATCTAGGCCCATTATGGTATATTTCATGCCACCATTTCACCACCAAATGCGATCAAATAAAAAAAATTGTTCACTTTTTCACAAATCTTTTCACAAACTTTAGGTTTCTCACTGAAATTATTTACAAATAGCTTGTGCAATTATGGCATAAATGGTTGTACATTTTTCTCTGGGATCCCCTTTGTTCAGAAATAGCAGACATATATGGCTTTGACGTTGCTTTTTGATAATTAGAAGGCCGCATATAGGGAGCGTTTTGGGGTAATTTTAGCTTAAGTGTAGTGTAGTAGACAACCCAAAGTATTGATCTAGGCCCATCTTGGTATATTTCATGCCACCATTTCACTGCCAAATGCTATCAAATAAAAAAAAAAGTTACATTTTTCCAAATTTTAGGTTTCTCACTGAAATCATTTACAAACATTTTGTGCAATTATGGCACAAATGGTTGTAAATGCTTTTCTGGGATCCCCTTTTTTCAGAAATAGCAGACATATATGGCTTTGGCATTGCTTTTTGGTAATTAGAAGGCCGCTAAATGCCGCTGCGCTCCACACGTGTATTATGCTTAGCAGTGAAGGGGTTAATTAGGGAGCTTGTAGGGAGCTTGTAGGGTTAATTTTAGCTTTAGTGTAGTGTAGTAGACAACGCCAAGTATTGATCTAGGCCCATTTTGGTATATTTCATGCCACCATTTCACCACCAAATGCGATCAAATTAAAAAAAATAGTCAACTTTTTCACAAACTTTAGGTTTCTCACTGAAATAATTTACAAACAGCTTGTGCAATTATGGCACAAATGGTTGTAAATGCTTCTCTGGGATCCCCTTTGTTCAGAAATAGCAGACATATATGGCTTTGGTGTAGCTTTTTGGTAGTTAGAATGCCACTAAATGCAACTGCGCACAACACATGAATTATGCCCTGCAGTGAAGGGTTTAATTAGGTAGCTTGTAGGGAGCTTGCAGGGTTAATTTCAGCTTTAGTGTAGAGATCAGCTTCCCACCTGACACATCAGACCCCCTGATCCCTCCCAAAGAGCTCTCTTCCCTCCCCCACCCCACGATTGTCCCCGCCAGTCTGCCAGTACTAAAACAAAAGTTATCTTTTTTTTATGTATATATATATTTTAGCATATTTACATATGCTGTTGTGTAGGATCCCCCCCCCCTTAGCCCCCAACCTCCCTGATCCCCCCCAAAACAGCTTCCTAACCCTCCCCCTCTGCCTTATTGGGGGCCATATTGGACACTGGCAGCTGTCTGCCAGTACCCAGTTTGCAAATAAAATGTTTTTTTTTTATTTTTATTTCATTTTTCTGTAGTATAGCTTCCCCCCCCCCAAGACCAATCCCCCACCCGCTCCCAGATCACTTAGATTTCCAAGTACTAAATATTTTGCACCCCTTTCTCCCACTTATAAAAACATTTTTTTTTCTGTAGTGTAGCGGTTCCCACCCGCTCCCTCCCCGTGCACGCGCCCGCCCGCCTCCTCCCGTGCACGCGCGCATGCCCCCGGCGATCCCGCCCCCCTCTCTGACAAGGACCGCATTGATGGCCGCCCACCCGCCTACAACTTCAGCTCTTACCCACCAATGAATGCGGCCATCGATGCCCGGTGCAGAGAGGGCCACAGAGTGGCTCTCTCTGCACCGGAGGGGTAAAATTTGTTATTGCAGGATGCCTCGATATCGAGGCATCCTGCAATAATCGGAAAGCAGCTTGAAGCGATCAGGATCGCTTCCAGCTGCTTTCCAAACCGAGGATGTACGCCATACATCCTCAGGCGTTAACTGTATTTTTTCTGAGGACGTATGGCGTACGTCCTCAGTCATTAAGGGGTTAAAAAAAAAAACTAGAAATTTGACTGTGAAATAATAGCAGTCAGTTTCCTTCAAACGAGTGCGTTTCAGGGCCTGCCAGGGCACAGTGTCACACCAGTGCAACTCATATCTGGTGTAACAGTAGTGTACATTTAAAAAAAAAAATACAATTTTGACTGTAATAGATTGAATAGTAGTTAGTTGTCTGCAAGCGTGTGTTTCAGGCCTACAGCGTCTACTCTGCCAACTTCTGCCAGTGCACAGTGCCACTCATATCTGTTGTCACAGTAGCTTGCACGCATAGTACCACTAATCAAAAGAAAATGACAGGTAGAGGCAGGCCACCCTGCAGGGGCCGTCGTGGTCGTGGTTCTGTGATTCCCTTTGGCCCTAGAATAATGCAGTGCAGTGCGTTAAACGGGGAGTTTGGTCTGTCACTGTGAAGCTGGCGTAACCCTTACACTACCTGATCGATACATCATACCTGATGTTTTAATGCACGTTATTCCAAACAATTTAGGAATGTTAGGTGATTTATGCCCTTTATGGATTAAAACCAGACTCTGCATCAACTATGTAATTTTCCATGGGAGTTTTGCCATGGATCCCCCTCCGGCATGCCACAGCCCAGGTGTTAGTCCCCTTGAAACAACTTTTCCATCACTATTGTGGCCAGAAAGAGTCCCTGTGGGTTTTAAAATTCGCCTGCCTATTGAAGTCTATGGCGGTTCGCCCGGTTCGCTGGTTTGCGAACATTTGCGGAAGTTTGCGTTCGCCGTTCGTGAACGCAAAATTTTAGGTTTGCGTCATCACTATTCTTAATCTTATTAATAAAAGATGTAGTATCTTGAATATAGCTTGGTAGTTGAAGGACCAATGGCTTCAGAAAAGTGTCTACAAGTTCTGACAATGCTTCGTTTAATGACCCAATGCCCGCAAAAATGGGTCTCCCCAGCGGGCATAGGAAATTAACATGGAAGCATCTGTATGGACGATAAAACGTTTGTTAAGGGCTGGGGCTGCCAAGACAGGAGCGTTAATTAGAGCATTTTTGAGAGCCTGGAAAGCCGTTTCACAGTGGGGAGACCACAGGACCTGTCGAGGTAAGTTCTTCTTGGTCAAGTCAGTCAGGGGTTTGGCAAGTGTGCTGTAGTCTGGTACGAACCGTCTATAGTACCCTGCCGTGCCCAGGAAGGCTAGGACCTGAGTCTTAGTGATGGAGGTGGGCAAATTGGTGACAGCTTCTATCTTGGCCGGCTCTGGTCGCTGCTTTCCACACCCCACCCGGTGACCCAGGTACTGTACCTCGGCCATCCCAAAGGGGCATTTTTCTGGCTTCAGAGTCAGGCCAGCAGCCCGGATCTGATCCAGAACCATTCCTACGTGAGCTAAGTGGTCCTCCCAGGACTCACTGTGGATCGCTATGTCGTCTAGGTAGGCGCAAGCAAAACTCTGGAAGCCATCCAGTAGCCTATCCACCAAGCGCTGGAATGTAGCTGGGGCATTCTTCATCCCAAACGGCATTACCCTAAACTGATATAAGCCGAATGGGGTGACGAATGCCGACTTAGGGATAGCCTCCGGGGCCAGGGGAATCTGCCAGTAACCTTTGCAGAGGTCAATAGTGGTCAGGTAATTTCCCCTGGCTATACGATCGAGTAGCTCGTCTACCCTGGGAATTGGGTAAGCGTCCGTCATGGTTTTTTCATTGAGCCTCCGATAGTCTACGCAGAACCGGGTGGTCCCATCTTTCTTGGGCACCAAGAAAATTGGGGAGGCCCAGGGACTATCGGAGGGCTCAATTACCCTGAGTTGGAGCATCTCATCGATCTCCTTCTTCATTCCTGTCCTAACTGCTTCGGGGATTCGGTACGGAGCCTGGCGCAAGGGAGCTTGTCCCGGAGTATCTACCTGGTGGGTGGTTAAAGTAGTGTACCCTGGCTTCGGGGAGAAGGTGAGGTGTTTGGACTGTAGGAGTTGGTTGAGCTGCTCCCTTTCAGTGGGGCTAAGTCGGTCTCCTATCTGAACCTGAGCCACTATACCTGTGGGGAGACTCTTTTCTAATAGGTCTGGAATGGGTAGACTGTCGGGGTCTTCCTGAGGGGAACAACATACGGCCGTCATGTTCTCTGGTCGCTCAAAATATTCCTTGAGCATGTTTACATGGAATGTCTTTCTAAGATTGTTGTTGTGGCAGCTAGCTATCACATAAGTGGTGTCTCCCCTTTTCTCTATGATCTGGTAGGGACCCTGCCAGGACGCCTGCAATTTGTCTGTCTTCACCGGCTTAAGTACTAACACCTTTTGTCCTATGGTGAAGATACTCTTTCGGGCCCCCCGATTGTACCATACTTTCTGTCTTCTCTGGGCCGACTGGAGATTAGCCCGCACGGATTTGGCTAATTGCTCCATTTGATCCCTGAGTTCCAGCACGTATGGCACAATGGGGACACCGTCAGTGTCCATCTCTCCCTCCCAGTGCTCCTGGATCAGGTTTAGGGGTCCCCGTACCTTTCTTCTGTAGAGCAACTCGAAGGGAGAGAACCCTGTCATTTCCTGGGGCACCTCCCGATAAGCAAATAGGAGGTGCGGCAGGAAGCGTTCCCAGTCTCGGTATTCCTGAGTGAACGTCTTGAGCATTTGCTTGAGGGTCCCATTGAACCTCTCACACAGCCCGTTCGTCTGGGGGTGGTATGGGGAGCTCAAGAGGGACTTAATTTTGCAAACCTGCCAGAGTTGTTGGGTCAATTCAGCTGTAAGTTGGGTGCCTCGGTCGGATAGGATTTCTTTTGGAAATCCTACACGGGAGAACACCTGTACTAGTGCATTCGCTACCGTATCCGCTTGTATGTTGGATAGGGCGACAGCCTCTGGGTACCTGGTAGCGTAGTCCACTACGGTAAGAATGTAGCGCTTACCGGAGGGACTAGGGGTAGCCAGTGGTCCCACTAGGTCAATAGCAACCCGGCTGAAGGGTTCCTCTACAATGGGCATATTTACTAGATGGGCTTTAGGGTGATTGCCTCTCCTTCCTACTCGTTGACACACATCGCAGGTGTTACAGTAAGTTCTAACGTCAGCATGTACCCCTGGCCAAAAGAACGTGTGAGTAATGCGGTGTAGGGTACGGATTACGGCTAGGTGGCCTGCTAAGGGGATGTCATGGCCTATCTTGAGGATTTCTTGATGGTATTTGTGGGGCACTACCAGCTGTCGCCTACGCTGTCCCCTTTTCTCTGTCCAGCGGTATATTTCCCTTTTTCCCATAAGAATGTTTCATTACCTGCCCCGCCCCCTCCGGTCTCTGCTCGTTCCCGGTACTTTTGTAAGGTCGGGTCAGTCTTAGACTCTGTCTCGAAAGCATCTGGGGTGTCCCAGGGTATGGGGCCTAACATGTCAGGCAAGGTCGGGGTAGGTCTTACCTGTGTCTCCCGCACTGGTGAGAGCTCTCGCTCCGTCCGGGCTTGGGCCCGTGTAGTCACTGGGTCCGCCTCATTGTTGCATACTGGAGCATAGGCAGAAGTCATGGGGCCCAAATCGTTGCCCAGTAGTACTTCGGCAGGTAAATTATCCATTATGCCCACGTTCACAGCCCCCTTTCCCGCTCCCCAATCAAGATGCACTTTAGCTGTTGGAATTTTGTACACATCCCCCCCCGCCACTCTAAAGGCCACAGTCTGTCCGGATCGCTTGTGCTCCGGCACCAAATGACTCTGTACCAGCGTGATAGTAGCCCCTGTGTCTCTCAATCCCTCGGTAGATCGCCCCTCGAGCCATACCTTCTGCCGATGGTGCTGGCGGTTATCTGAGGCAGCATATACAGGGTCCGCCTCGTGAAGCGGCCCCAAATATTCCTCCATAGGGGCCTCTTGGTTAACACAGAGGGCCCGGGCCAGACGATATGACCCAGAGGGGTAATTGTAATTCCTGGGTGTCTGGTGCGTATTAAGGGGGCAGCTAGCCATGAAATGCCCTGGTTGCTTGCATCGGTGGCAAGTCGGTCTGGGATGCTCAGAGCTGTTATTGGGTGGTCCTGAGTGTCGGGCGGGCCCTGCGGGCACCGGGGTTCGGGATTCAGCACAAGGGGGTGCACGGTAAACCTCTCTGGGTTCGACCCGTGCTGGAGCTCGGTAGTTCGTGGGTTCGTGAAGACGGGAGTCATAATTTTCATCGGCCAATTTGGCTGCTTCTTCTAAGGTAGAAGGCCGCCTGTCTCACAGCCATTCCTTCCCTTGCTGTTCCATGCCATTATAAAAATGTTCTAAGAGAAACAATTGTAAAATTTCCTCACCAGTCACCGCTTTACTTCCGCTCATCCAGTGATTTACCGCTCTCCGCATTCGGTGCGCCCATTCCATATGGGTATCGTTAGGCTTCTTTTTCGTGCCCCGAAACTGTCTGCGATACGTGTCCGGAGTTACTGTGTACCGTTGCAACAGTGTCTCCTTAACTAGCTCATACTGTGTCACTTCCTCAGCACCCAGAGTACGAAAGGCTTCCAGGGCTCGCCCGGATAGTTTCCCAGACAATATCGTGGGCCACTCTCTGTTGGGAATCTGGTGCAGGGCACATTGCCTTTCGAAGTCCGCCAAATATTCATCAATCCCTGTCTCGCTCTCTAGGAAGGGTCGAAATGCTGCATAGGGTATCTTGGGCCTCCCAGCATTTTCGACAGGGATGATTACCTGCGGGGCTTCAGCATTGCGGTGTGCATTCGCTAGGTTGAGTTCGTGGGCTCGAGTCTCTCGTATATCCTCGTCTGCTTCCGCCATCAACTGCTGTACCAATTCCATGGAGGGGTTCGGCCCGTACAGTGAGAGCCTCTCCCGAACAATCCTGTTTTTTTCGTCACTAATCATGGTCGGTGATTCCGCCATTGTGAAGCTCTGATCCAGTTCGGTCAGTTCTGCGATCAGCTCTCTCCTCGGCCGGTTGCTGGCGTACCCCCCTCTGCTTTCAAGTAAATCCTTTAGGGTTGTACGCTTCAATTTTTTGTAAGCGCTCTCCATCCGTTCTGTACCTCTCCTAGGAAATCCAGGAAAATCCCACCGCTGCCGCTAAATGTTACGGTTACCCTTAGTCTCGCTGAGAGATGGACCGCTTAGTAGCCTGGATCCCTATTGCTGAAGAGGGGAGAAGCTGCTTTCCATAGTATTCTATATGAGTCTCGCAAATGTAGAATAATCCCCCTTAGCTGTAGTACAGCTAGGATACCCTTCTGCCCACAAAAACGAGTCAACGCTGCGATTGAGGGTCAACCAAGAACTCAGGACTGGGATGCCCAGCCTGCTTTTTATTGAGGTTACATGCACGCAGGGCACTCCCAGGGGGGGAAGCATAAAATCCCCCATCACACAGTTAGATAGAGAGACAATGTCCTTTGACAGGCCACAATAGGATTACAGTACTTCAGATAACAAGTTACACATAAAAAAACAATGCAGTCCATCTTATCAATTAGCAGTCTGACTCCGGAGGTGATTAGACAATGGGGATGTTTTATCACTAAACTTAATTAGAGCTGAGGCCAGCAAACTTGTATTTAGAAAATAGTTTCTAAAAGCTCTTTATGAAATGATACTTGTTACGGTTTTCTTGGAGCCCTTCTTAGGCGCTGGCTTGGCTGGTTCAGGCATTGCTGCTGGGAAATAAGCTCTTCACAACAAAATAACTAATGCTTCTGTAACAGGGGAAATGATGGAAAATAGGTGTAACAGGATGTTGAACTATTAGTTTCTCCTATCTTGTCTGTGTTATGATATTACTATAACGTGCGTATTTGATGATATCAGTAATTTCTTTCTGAAAATTGTTTGTGGGATTTTCAGTAAGTTTGGTATATAAATTTTTATCGCTCAATTGTCTCTTGGCCTCTGCCACATAGTCTGACCTGTTAAAGACCACTACGTTGCCCACCTTGTCTGACGGCCTTATTATGATGCTCTCATTGTCAGACATTTCTCTAAGGGCAGATTTTTCCTTAGTTTGATTTGTGGGTTTCTTTTTGATTTTGTTAGAGACAGATTCATTTAAAGCTCAAAGTTTGACCTCTATGGTTTTTTGAAAGACATCTATGACCTTAGAGCGTGTGTGTATAGGGTAAAATGTACTTTTATTCTTAATATGTTTGAGGGAGATATTTCTCTCATCTAAGAGATCCTCTCTACCCCCCTCCCCTTCTTCTAGAAGTTTTTCCAGATCTCTCACTGTATTCAATTCAGAAACATTTAAATCTGATGCGGCTGTTATAGTGTGGGTATCATGTTTCGCATTGATACTTAGATCAATATTATCTTGTGATCCCTCATCACTACACTTTTTCCCTTCTTATTCCATTTCCAAGCTGATTCTTTATTGCGATTTTTTAGGTTCCATTTGTACCCCTTTCTTGAAGTGTCCTCTTGAGTCCACCTGTTGACTTGTCTTGTCATAGTCCTTCTTATCTTTGCTCATTTTCCTTGACTTAAACTGCCACAGTACTCTTTTGAAAGAGTTCATCTTTATTTTCAAAATCATACTTTTTGAAATCAGGATCTTGCTGATCATTTTTAAGTTTTATTAGTGTTTCCTTGAGCTCAGTTAGTAGATCTATTCTTTGTTGTTTTTTTATAGGTAATCAATAAATAGATTAATGCAAATGAGCAAATGTCCAATACTGCGTTCCACTTTTCTATAAAATCTGTATTAGATAGGATAAATGATGGAAATTTCCTTATATGTAATCCTCTCGGGATACGCTTCTCATGTTTATATAACAAAAAGTATTTTATATCTAAATCCAATTTGATGTCCTTTTTTTACTTAGGGCATCCATGTAAAAAAACAGACTGTCCAATGTGTGTTCTATATTGTTGTAACATTCAGTAGTATCGTCCTTAAATTCATTGAGTACATATGCCTCTTCAATTTTGTTGTTCAAAAGAATATAATGCAAATATAGTGCAAATATATGACTGCAGGGAGATTAAAAAGTCTAATAGGTGTAAGAATAAAAATATATATATGCTGGCTTGTAATGTCAGAAGAAGGTATTATAAGTCGCTTTAAATATAACTGATGGATAAACCCACCTAGTCTTCAGCCTGAATTATCTATCTGTCTGTGTTAGAGCTTGTTGTGATATGAAAATAGAGCATATTTGGTATGCATTAATACATTCGTGTTATATACATAATCATTTATAATATCACACACCTCCGTCTTACTCACGGGCTGATAGATAACAGTGAGGCATTAAAAACGTGACACAAAATCACAAAGCACTGTAGATAGCGCTCACCTGAAAAGTCCAGTGTGTGTGATACTGGTGAGGATGGATGTCCAGTCTTCAAAAACTGTAAGTGGATCGTCGGGGGTTAGTGTTAGGTTTTTTTAAGGGTTTATTGGGTGGGTTTTATTTTTAGCTTAGGGTTTTGAGCAATGTAAAAGAGCTAAATGCCCTTTTAAGGGCAATGCCCATCCAAATGCCCTTTCCAGGGCAATGGGGAGCTTAGGTTTATTTAGATAGGATTTTATTTACGGGGTTGGTTGTGTGGGTGGTGGTTTTTTACTGTTGGAGGGTTGTTTGTATTTCTTTTTTTACAGGTAAAAGAGCTGATTTCTTTGGGGAAATGCCCCGCAAAAGGCCCTTTTAAGGGCGATTGGCAGTTTAGTGTAGGCTAGGGTTTTTTTTATTTTTTGGGGGGGGCTTTTATATTTTGATAGGGCTATCAGATTAGGAGTAATTCGGTTTTATTTTTGATAATTTCTTTTTTTATTTTGAGTAATTTAGTGTTTATTATTTTTTGTAATTTAGATAATTGTATTTTGATAATTTAATTTATTTTATTTTAATGTTAGGTTTTAGTGGCCCTGAGGAAGCCCCGTCTATCATTTGGCATTGTGGGTGAAACGATCAGGATCGTAGGCATTGGATCAAAGACGCACATGTGACCAACCAGGAAGTAAGCACACAGTCCTACCACGCTGCAGTCTCAGCGTGCAGCATTCAACTGGCTCAGCAAACTGTTTCATGGGACTCAATTACAAGGCAGTATTTCAGGAGGCAACCGGTAACAAACAGCGGACCTCAATTGTGGACACCTCCAGAATCAGATAAGTGCATGCTTATGGTTTAACATAGGAATATAGCTGCTTTCACTTGCAATATGGGTGGTTAGCCTGGACTGACTCCCACTGCTCATTTGGCTTGTTTGCTGTTTTCACACATCTTCAGCAATAAGAAGTACTATGCTTTACTAACACGCATGCAGCTTTGGCAGCACTTATCCCATTTTGCATACCCTGGACTTATGCTAAGTCTGGCTGAAGACAATACCGCTATATGTGGAAAATCATCCTGGTGTGATTTGGTTGTTTTCTTCAGCAATACACTCTTGTGAGAATTTTATCTCAATATATGCAGGCATCTCTATATAAACTGCTGTGTCTCTATGTAACTGCTGTACTGAGGCAATTCATTATGGAGGATGTATTACTATGTTCCACTATCTATCTTATTGCTAATAACCATTGCAATAGTTATTCTTCATACTTGCATGTAACTCACTGTCTATCCTATTGCTAATAACCATTGCAATAGCTATTCTTCATACTTGTATGTAATTCTTTGTAATTGTTGCCATACTGCCATTATTGTTGTTCCTGAAATCTTTACAAAGCACCTATCACTGCTTAGATCCCTAAAAATGTACCTGTCCGGTAATTATCCCTTGTATTGACTTGGGTACCGTGTACAGCTTGGGTGTAGCAGTGTACTAGGTGTCTTTGGATTGTATTTTTGCCAATATTATGATTATGATGTGCACATCTTCAGGGTTTTAATTGGCCACATGTACTATATTGTTTGTTCAACATACTTCACTTTGTGTTGCTAACATATACCCGAGGCCAGCGCACAACTGGCCTATTGCTATGTTTGGACAGTTAGGATTTACTTTTTTCTGTACTATTAATACATTATTTTTTGCTCTCAGTGATTGTACTGATCAGAGATTCATTCCATTTGTTTAATTTAGCTATACTTTTGAGCTATTTTTTATAAAAAAAGAGTGCGTGATTCCCTATCTATACAGGGCCTTAAGAAATTTTTGATGGTCCTTGTTCTCCTCTTGTAGTTTGTTGAAGAATATATATATATATATATATATATATAATGTAGTCGGAAAAGCGCACTCTCACTTAAATAACAACCACCAGGGTGCAGGCAAAAAATGTAGATACAATAAACAAGAGGCTTGCACTCGCTGGATTTGCAAACGTTTGGTCTGATAAAGGGGTGAATGATCCCCGAAACGTCACATTTTTGTGCTAATTAAAGCACTTTTTTCACAAATCCAGCGAGTGCAAGCCTCTTGTTTATTGTGTATATATATATATATATATTCCAATGGATTGTCCCCACTTGTAGCGCAAAAAATCTCTCTCCAAAGAAAAGTAAAACTTCCTTTATTGTAGTAACAAAAGTAAAAACATGACAGCCTACACACGACTGTAATAAAGCACTTAATGTAAAAACACAGTGTCAGTGATCTGAACCACATGCAGACATGTTTCGTGCAGTTGCGCACTTGATCACTGCTTGAAAGCAATCCTGATCACACCTGCTTTATAGCACTTTTCTTAAAGAGACATTTGTAAATGTTAGACACTGTGTGCTTGAACTCTCTCTTTACTGCCTATCCTTTGTTGAAGAACATGTTTCAAAAAGTTATTTAATACATTTGCAGAATTTTTTTTCTTTTTTTTCTTCTACATGTATATTAATACATACAGGATAGCACATCATTGCTTAATAAGTTACAGAATATCAAATGGAAAGAAAATTACAGATTTCTAGTAGTGGATGTATCATCCTTGTATACTTGTATAGATCACAACTTAGGCATGACAGCTATAGAATTTTTCTTGAACCAGTGTACTGACTATGAATCAGCAACAAAAATGTTTATACTTAATGCAATTGAATATCTTTTAACGCATAATTTCTTTATGTTTGGATCAGATTTCTTTCTCCAAAGGCGTGGAACGGCGATGGGGGCCAAGTTTGCCCCATCATACGCCAACCTATTTATGGGTTGGTGGGAGCTGTTCCACGTCTTTGGAGAGAGAAATCCCCATAGAGAGAGAATCATACATTTTTTCAGATATATAGACGATTTACTTTTCATTTTTGAAGGAGACACAGATCAAGTAAAAGATTTCTGTGCTTATTTAAATAATAACAAATGTGGGTTGAAATTCACAGGAGAAGAAAGTACGGAGTCAATAGACTTTCTAGATCTTACATTAAAAGCAGATGTAGAACATGAAAAAATAGTCTCTATACTTTACAGAAAGCCAACAGCAGGCAATACTACACTTTTATACAAATCATGTCACCCGAGACATGTGCTACAAGGAATACCAAAGGGTGAATTCATTAGGGCCAAAAGAAATTGCTCTAATGAGGAAGATTATAATAAACAGTGTAAAATTATTGAAGAAAGACTAAAACAGAGAGGATATAATGAAGGCACTTTAATTAAAGCAAAAGAAAGTGTTCAGCAAAAAACTAGGGAGGATTTACTAAAATATAAAAGGAAAGATGCAAAAAAAAGGGACACTGAGAAACCCAGGTTTATAACTACCTATAGTACTGATTTTAAAAACATCAGCAAAATCATTAAAGATACTGTACCTGTGTTATATTCAGATCCAGTACTAAAAATTATAATGGAAGAGGGTGTAGATATTATACCCAAAAGAGGAAAAACACTTTCAAACTACCTCTCTCCATCTAATCTTCCAATAAAACACAATAAATGCTGGCTAAAAGAGAGAAAGGGATTCTTTAGATGCAGGAGAAATATATGTAAAACTTGTAACCATGTCATTGTGGGCGATACTTTTTCTTCATCTGCTACCCAGCAAGACTATAAAATTAAGTATTACATAAATTGTTCAACTACACATGTAGTATATTTACTTACGTGTGATCTCTGTAAAATTAACTATGTAGGTAAAACCAAGCGTAGCATTAAAGATAGGTTTCTTCAGCACCTCAGATCAATAGAGGATGATGACACCGACACACCAGTGTCGAGACATTTTAAAAGTCAACATAATTCAGATGTGTCTTTATTAAAAATTCAAGGTATAGATCATGTTCCTCTATGGAAACGAGGAGGAGACAGAGAAGATAAACTTAACAAACGTGAAGTCTTCTGGATTTTCACATTAAAAACATGTAATCCATTAGGTCTCAATATGCGTAGAGACCTGGATCTTTTTGTGAATTAATATATACACAACAGCTTTTCTTTTAGATAAGGAAAAGGGGAGAAATAATATATGGCCATCATATAAGTCTTAAACAATAAATTATTTTTACATATATTGTAAACTCTAAACCTTACTCTAGAAATAAATTTAACATTTTTTGTATGACACATAGTGTCATATATAAATTACATCAAAGTACTACAGTTGAAAGACTGCAATTTTATCTAGTGGTATAAGATATACTTATGAGAAATGAGGCAAAGACATAAGGTAATTTTTAATGTATAAAAGTTAACATCATATTATTAATATACATGTAGAAGAGAAAAAATTCTTAATATATAAAAGTTAACATCATATTATTATTAATATACATGTAGAAGAAAAAAAAAATTTCTGCAAATGTATTAAATAACTTTTTGAAACATGTTCTTCAACAAAGGATAGGCAGTAAAGAGAGAGTTCAAGCACACAGTGTCTAACATTTACAAATGTCTCTTTAAGAAAAGTGCTATAAAGCAGGTGTGATCAGGATTGCTTTCAAGCAGTGATCAAGTGCGCAACTGCACGAAACATGTCTGCATGTGGTTCAGATCACTGACACTGTGTTTTTACATTAAGTGCTTTATTACAGTCGTGTGTAGGCTGTCATGTTTTTACTTTTGTTACTACAATAAAGGAAGTTTTACTTTTCTTTGGAGAGAGATTTTTTGCGCTACAAGTGGGGACAATCCATTGGAATATATTCTATTTACTCAGACGCTGACTACAGACTGGCTCAGTCTCCACAGCTGCAGATCTCCATACACCCTGAGCCAATTGCTCCCCAGCGTGTTACCGGACAGTGAGTGGTATACAGGTACCTTTTGAAATTATATTGCTAAAGTCTATGTGTGCGCTACACAGGATTTGAAAATCAAATCCTGTGAGTGCCCTCCTTTTCGTGCTATATTATATGACTAAACGGACAGTCTACTCCAGAATTTTTAATTTTTCAAAAGATAGATAATCCCTTTATCAACCATTCTCCAGTTTTGTATAACCAACACTGTTCTATTTATACACATATTACCTCTGTGATTACGTTGTATCTAAGCCTCTACAGACTGCCCCCTTACCTCAGTGCTTTTGACAGACATGCAGTTTAGCCTAACAGTGCAGACTCTTAAATAACCCCACGTGAGTGAGCACAATGTTGTCTATATGACACACATAAACTAGTACTGTCTAACTGTGAAAAACTTAAAAAATGCTCTGAGCTAAGAGGCAATTTTCAATGGTTTTAAAAATCACTTTGAGGTTACCTAGGTTTAGCTTTTCAAAAATAATACCAAGGGAAAAAAGAAATTTGGATTATAAAAGTACATTGGAAAGTTGATTAAAATGACATGCCCTGAATTAAAGCAGCATGTGGTTGAGGAGGTTCCGGAGGAGGAGCTTAACGCAGCTGAGCGTTTGGCACCCCAGTCCTATTGCTGCTGGAGGAGTTCTCCCGTGCCAAGCCTGGATTCTGGGCTAGCTAACTGGACAGCTTTTTACACCGCTATCGGAGCCTTGGCAGTGGAACAACAACCCACTGCGTTGATACACCTTCAGCTCGAAAGGACCTTGCATTAGTGTTTTTTACTATAATATCATTCTGGGACAGTCTTTAAAGAAACTCTGCATCTGTCTCTCCCTCCTCTCCCACCGGTGCTGCGTGAGAGGAGGTGAGCATCATATACACTTCCCCGGCTTGTGCGGATTTCACTTTTATAATTACACCCATTTGAAAGCACTATAAGCCGGGATAGACGCCAGCCTTTTATTTTTTCTTTCATTTCCAGGAGACTTGTAACAATCCCTCACCCTCCCTCCCCCCCGTCCTCAGATCGGAGTACTTGGATTGTTAAAGCCGGGTCGGGCTTACCTCTCTCTCTGCAGGGGTCTGATCCTGTGAAGCCGCCTGAAGACTACTCGGAGCTCTCTTTCCTCTCCCCCCTTTCCCCACCGGTGCTGCACGGAAGGAGGGGAGCATCGTAGCCTATCTTCTTTTCTGATCCTGTCCACGGCTGACTCTTCCCCCTCTCCCACCGGTGCTGCGAGAGAGGGGGCGGGCATTGATCTGAACCCGGTAAAGCCGCGGAGGGATATGATACAGGCTCTGTCTGTCTCCTGAGGTTTGTTCGCCCTCTGCCTCCTTCCCGTCTTCCGCGCTCTGGCTATGTGAGGAGCGGTGGAGGCATCTGAAGTTGCAGATTGAAAGCTGGACTGAGGCGACAAGTCGTGGAGTTGGTGACCGGAAAGTTCGAGCCCCCTCTGAAGACGAACGGCGGCCTCTGTAAAAAGCTCCCAGCAGTGTCACGGCAAATAGGCAGCAAGAGAAAGAGGTGAGTCTCATACACCTTTTTCATATACATGGTGGTTAGAAAGAGAACTTTTTTCGTAATAAAGCTTCTTGAAATATATAAAGAGAAGAAGCAGGACAGTGCTTGCTAACTGGGGAAATTTTTTTTTCATAAAAGCTACCAATACCCTGTGAAAATACCCAGGAGTAACTTCTAGGGGACGCAACCTCTCTTGAACTGGTTAAACAATTATTTACAAAGGAATCCAGGTGAAAATTAAAGATTACAGAGAGGGGTTGAGGAAGAGGTGAGGAAAGACTCAGGAAAAAAAAAAAAAAAGAAGAGTAACATTGCAGCTCAAAAGGAGGGAAAGGAGAAGAGAAAAAAAGAAAAAAACATTGTTAATTAACAAAGAACTGCTCTTTTCAATAATGTATTGATATCGGGTATAAGTCTGGTAACTTGATATCCCTCAAAAAAAAGGGGGAGGAAAGTAAAGGAAAGGAGGAGAAGAAGTAATAATAATAAAAAAAAATTAATGCCCATAAATTAGGAATCTACAGGAGCTGGGAAAATTCCCTCACATACATGGGCTAATTTGATAACTTTTCTCTGGGGCATGTAGATAAAGAACATTGTTTCAACTAAAAATTCAAAACATGTCTAAAAACAGGATATAACATGGTATTAGTTAGGGATTGACTCTCTAATTAGGTTGTATGCTGTGTTTGCTCCTTGATTTTCTATCGTTGGCTGTGTTGTTGTTGCTATCAACAGCAACAACAAATTGTAGAACAAATAGAACAAATTTCTGGCTTATTTCGCTTGACTAAAATTAATATTTGAAGTGTTACCATAATCTATATAACTTAGGGAAAATAATATTTTATATATAGCTCCCACTTATGGTTATTTAATTAATCTTTCTTTTTACACATACTCTGAGAGACAAATTGAACAGAAGAGGTTAATATGTTTGGCATGTGATACTAATCCCCTCTCAGAACTTGTTGTTTGCTCTTTTCTGCAAAAGGGAAAAAGGGAAAAGGGGGAAAGGTTCAGAAGGGAAGAGGGAAGGAAGGAGGAAGGCTGGAAGGACTTTGCTTCTGTTCATATTAACAAACTAATATTTTCTTATTTTATATGTATAGTAATGTTTCCCCTTGAATATGGGTACACAGGTCTTGTGATTAATTTGATGAAGGTTAAATAAGGCACCGAAGTTAAGACATAGCTGCTGAAGTTAAGACATAGTGACAAATTATAGCTTAAGTGCTAAAGTGTATTTCCCTCTGTGTTTTTTATTCTAGGAGGGTAACAAATTTCTGTCCCAGTGTAAACATAAATAGTTGATAACCTAGGTTGTGATATACATACAAAGCTGGGTACAGGCTAGACTTAAATAATATCGAATACAAAAGTGGAGTACATTTGTGACCCTCTCTGTACCACATAGTATACTTAGCCTAGAAAAACAGAAAGACACTATATAAAAATTGTCATTTACAGGTGAATTTTAAGTTCGGGGGTGATTATTGAAATAAAAATATTTACTATATAAGTAACAGATTGTGAAGAGATACACACAGGTATTAAAGGGGGTAAATTAATGTAATAGTTCTCCTGATTTCATATACTGGCAAGTTAAATGTGATTACATATAAAACCTAAATAACTGAGTATAAGTTATAAGCAAATTGGATACTGTTAAAGTATAGCTTAACCCTCTAGGAAGCAGGTGCGTTGCAGTAACTAGAAAAAGGAGAGAAGAATAATTCGACACATAGGTTAAGCTGCTTGGCTTAACTTTTTCCCTCCCTGTTTTTTCTGGGATTGAGAGCCTTGTAGTGAGTAAATAAAGGCACTAAAAGATAAAAAGCATCACGATATTTAGAAAAAACTGAGTGAACTTTTTTTTTAAGGACACAAAGTAACATACCGCCATAATTTAAAACACTTTAACTCACCTTTTTTTTTTTTTCTCTTTTCACATCCTCACTGAATACCCTCACAACTCAAACTCACTCCCTCACTCCTTTTTTTTTTTTTTTTTTTTTCCCCTCAATAGATAACACTTTAACTCACTATCCAGCACTTTAGGTGGGGGAATTCACCCCCCCCCCCACCTTTTTTTTTTCTTCTCTTTTTTAAGCACTTAATTAATTTATGGATAAATTTGTACACACGCACACCAAGACGCCCTCACCAGCTATGGCGGCTAGACATAGAGATAAGAAAAATAAAAATACGATAGAAACACAGGTAGACATTCACTCACTCTCCTCTAATCTCTCCTATAACAAAGAAAGTGCAGATACTCAAGCATTGGTATCCAGTATAACTGAAGCACTTGCCCCAAGATTTGAATCTCTCAAACTTGAGATTAAACAAGATATTGTATCTCTCACTAATGAAATCCGACAATTTGCAAATAGACTTCAAGAAGCTGAACAAAGAGTGTCAGACTTGGAGGATATTAGCTCAATCCACAGCTCTAAATTAGAAGCTGCAGATATAACGCTATCCAAAATACAAGCTAAAATAGAGGATCTTGAAGATCGCTTGCGGAGGAACAATTTAAGAATAATAGAGGTCCCAGAGGGGAAACAACATGAAGACTTGGGAAAATTCATATCTGAAACCTTAGTACAAATACTAGGATTACCTCCCTCCTATCCTCCAATAATAGTTGAAAAGGGCCCACAGAGTAGGGCGTCAATCTGATGAAGGAAGAGGGAAGACTAGAGCTAGACCAATAATAGCTAAATTACTACATTTTCAGGATAAGATGGTAATATTCCAGTACTACCGAAAGAATCAACCTATCTCCTTAGGGACAAATAATATACTATTATTCCAGGATTTCTCCGCTGAAACAGCGGGGAAAAGAAAAGAGTTATCCCCTATCTGTACAAAACTTATTAAAGCAGGTTACCGTGCCACCATAATTTACCCAGCTAAATTAAAGGTTACTCTTAATGACGAAGTTCATTTGTTTGAATCTGTAGAAAAAGCAGAGAAATTTGTAGAAGAGCTAGGAAGGAACGATAATAGGTGAAAAATCAGCATATTTTTTTTTTTCAGATTACAGTTTGAAACACGATGCAAGGTGTAAGCTCTATTCAGGGGTTATGCAGGGCCCCCAGGGGAATGCCTGCATTAGGAGGGTATATAGCTTCAGGATTTATTTATTTTTTTTCTCTCCTTGTGGTTGTTTTTTTTTTTTTTTTGGTGGCTGAGAGATGGGTAGGGCAGATAAATGTAAAATAACCTCTTGGAACATTGGAGGTCTCACCTCCCCTATCAAACGAAAATCAGTTTTGGCTCACCTACAAAAAATCGGCACTGATATAGCTATGCTACAGGAAACCCATTTAAATTTGCAGGAAGTGCTAAAATTAAAGTCCTCTTGGGTAAAGGAAGTGTTTGCTTCTACAGGCACAAAAAAGAAGAGAGGCGTGGCAATCTTGTTAGGGAAAAGAATTAATTATGAAACTTTGCACAGTATTTCAGACCCGGAAGGGAGATATATAATTTTAAAATTAGAGATAGAAGGAATCATATATACACTTTGTAACTTATATGCTCCCAATGTATTCGATCCAATGTTCTGGGATAATCTACAATCAAGAATAATTTCTGAATCAACAGGATACCTAATTCTAGGCGGGGATTATAACATGGCCCTACACCAACCCCTGGACAGACTTAGACAGAAGTCCACAGTGGGGAAGAATAAGCGAGATAGCCTGGAAACTAAAATGTTCAAGAAAATCTCTCAAAATTTGTTAGTCAGGGATATATGGAGACTTCAGAATCCAGATCTAAGAGATTTTACCTGTTTGTCTCGAGCTCACAAAACTCTATCCAGAATAGATTTATTCCTTATAGATGAAAGGCTATGCAAAATGAAAATTATAGCCAAAATACTTCCTATCTGTATATCAGATCATAGCCCTATCACAATAGAAATGCAATATAATGACTTCAAACTAAGATCCTCTCGCTTCTTCTTCCCCACATGGCTGACGAATGATTTAAAATTTAAAAATTGGTTGAAAAGCAAATATGAAGAATATGCTGAATTTAATAAGACTTATGTTGACCGCCCAGATATTTTCTGGGAGGCTGCAAAGGCAGACCTTAGGGGGGAAATGATTTCATATATTGCTAACAGAAATAAAACACTAAGAATTAGAGAAACAGAAGTGACAAAAGCTGTAACCAACTCATATAATCACTATTTGCTTGATAACTCCTCAGGAAATTGGATCAGATATATTGGAGCAAAAAATGAAAGGGACTCATTTCTAACCTATAGAGAGACTCAAAAGGAGCTTAAACTTCAGGCAAGACTTTATCGCTATGGCAATAAAGCTGGAAAGTTATTGGCCAATTTGATGAAAAGAGAAAAAAGATCTCCATTAATAGATAAGCTTCTGCATAAGAAGAAAACTCATACAAATGTAGACGATATCTCTAACATTTTCTCAGAATACTTCACAGAGATCTACTCTCTAAGGGATTCAGATAAAACTAAATCAGATGAATTCTGGAGCAAAATTACCCACCCTGTACTTGACGGTGAAAAAATGTTAATGGTTAACTCCCCAATTTCACAGGAAGAAATTCTAAAGATTATCCAGGATCTTCCATCAAACAAGGCTCCTGGTCCGGATGCATTACCAAATGAATTTTATAAAATTCTTGCACCATTAATTGTTTCACCGTTAAGTAAACTTTTTAACCACATGTTTATCAATGGAAAGGTAGTCTCGCCTCAATTCTGTGCATCCCACACCACTTTGATTCTTAAACCCGGGAAGGATCCGACAAAAAAGGAATCTTATAGCCCCATAGCACTATTAAATTCTGATTACAAGATCTTGACCTCTATTTTAGCCAAAAGACTGCAACTGGTACTCCCGGAAATAATACATAAAGACCAAGCAGGATTTTTGCAGAAATGAAATTTAACAACAAAGATTAGGGAAGTATTAGTCACTATAGACTATTTTAAATCTACTGAGTTGGAGGGGCAGAGAAGAGAGGGGGACTCCCCAGATCTAGCAATTGTTTCAATTGATGCAGAAAAAGCATTTGATTCAATCCATCAGGATCACCTGCTCTCGTCTCTCCACAAGTTTGGCTTCAGTGGGCACTTCCCTAAATTTGTGGAGAACCTATATAAAAATTCATTCACCAGGTTAATTGTCAATAATACATTATCTTCTGAAATACCACTGGAAAGGGGAACGCGCCAGGGGTGCCCCCTCTCTCCTCTCCTCTTCAATATTTCAATTGAACCACTGGCAATAGCGATAAGAACACAAATAGAAGGAATCAGAATAAGTAGAGCAGAGCTTAAAATTGCGTTATACGCAGATGACATCCTGCTTTATATTTCTAATACGCAAAATAATATACCTATACTTGTTTCAATTATAGAACAATTCGGATCCTTCTCGGTTATAGGATCAATGCGCTAAAATCTGAATTATTATGGATTAGAAAAAACCCAGACTCCTCGATAAAAATTCCTTTTAGAGTCTCAGAATCATTTAGATATTTGGGGATAATGATCACTTCCGACCTAGATAAATGCTATGATCTTAATGTAAAACCAGTTCTGAGAGAGATTGAGGCGAGTTTAAAATTATGGCAAAATTTCCCTCTCTCAATCTCAGGTCGTATTGCCGCATTTAAAATGATCTTGCTTCCAAAGTTATTATTCATTTTACAGAACACTCCAATAATTCTTAAAAGGAAGGATATCAAAAAAATTAATAGTATGATGAGAATTTTTATATAGCAGAATAAAAAACCAAGAATTTTGTTAATGAAACTCTCACTTCCCAGGAAGTATGGTGGACTTGCATTGCCGGATATACAATTCTACAACCTGGCCTCACTGGCCCGAATAGTTGTAGATTGGATTCTAAATAAAGATTATGTAACAAACAATGAACTTGAAAAAAATGTAAGTCTACCATACCTTCCCACAGCTTTAATACACTGCAATCCTAAGACAGTCCCCCAGGAAATTAAAATATTCAAAACAGGGGGGCGGAGCCAACTACTAAGGCAGCAGGACGTGCTTTCTGTAGCTCTGAGCTCTCAAATATAATTTTCTAGATTAATTTATATCAAAAGAGCTCAAAAAGTATTGGGATTTATCTGAGAACCAGCTGTATTGGTCCTACACATAAAGACACTAAAGGATTCTCTCTTTTGGGACTATAACTTTGATATCCCTTTTCAACCTTACCACGTGTTACTGCTGCAACTAAATACAAAAAGCCTTACCGATATGGAGTCTCTGGAAGCCTGGGAACAACGAACCCAGCAACTCTTAGAAAGGCATTTTCGAAGTATGCAGGAGGACATAAAATCGCTGCTTTTTGCCTTTATCTCGCCATTGACTCACGCAACAGAGAGATCGGAACCCCAGGAGGCCGCATCAGAGCCGAAGCACTCTTACATTAAAGCAGCCCAGACTATGGGCTGTACGAGGCACAGCAGAAGATAGAGCCCAAAGAGGAGATAAAGCAAATTGCCTGGCCATCTAAACAACAGCTACCACTCTGGAGAAGAGGTGAGCCGCAGGCCGTGGGAGCGATAGACAGAATAGAGACGGATAGCCCCTTACCAGTGATGGCGAAACCATCAGACACCCGCAAGCATTGCAGCTCCTCACAGCCACCTAATATCCTTGCAGACCCTGCACAGTATACTGTCGCCCAACTGGATGCTGGATCTGTGATGGTCGCCCAGAGCGCGGATAGGCTAAAGGTAACTAGGAGCCCTCATTCTGATTGCGGTCACCAACCTAACTGCATACCCAGAGAAACGACCAGCATTTTCAGAGCAGCTGGCCTTAGTGGAGGGTCGCGGGTCCCGGCAACTGCAGAACATGCCCACATGGTCAATAGATCAGCTCTGAGGCAACATCTCACCCCTGGACAATGCTCGAGCACTATCGCAGGAACCACCAGATTGAGCCATGTACCCCTGAGGGAGGTAGGAGATACCGCTAACCCGCTTGTGACCCTGCGGGATATCCTGGTTCCTCAGAAAGTTGGTATTGGGTAACAGACTAGTGGCTTGTACTAAAGCCCCCTTGTCACCTTTTGACTTAACTTTTACCTGATATCCCTCCTATTGGTGGATTGACACGGACAGCTTCCTCTCCTTCAGTTAATACCAAGTTATTCATGTTGCATATTATAAGACTATTCGATGAGTTTTCCTTCGTTTGTTTTACTTCTGTTGCCCCAGGCCTGTATTAACTATTTATATTTGGGAGTCACTACTTGGGGATATACATAGACTATAGGTATAATGGCAACAGTCTTAGAGGCATAAAAGTCCCAATATCTCTATAGTTTTTATTGCTTTGTTTCTATGTTTGATGTTAATCGTGATTTGGAATACCTACTATGCCTTGCATTTTCATATGCTCCTGATGTTATTTTAGTAGCATTGTTGTCAATAAGGGATTAAGGGTTAATGACTGGAATATTTCATTCCTATATACAGGACAGCTTACACCTATATTGCTCTCCAACTATTTCAATTGATCTATTTGGTTTTACAGTTTCCTCAATGTGTCGCTTTGGTTTCTCTGACATTATAACACAGTTTATTGCTGTTGGGAATGTGTGAGTCAGAAATTAGGCAGTTTAAATACTCCGTTGAATATAGAACCTGCACAGGACTATTAGCTCATAATGATCACCCTCTTACCGTCCCCCCTTATGCTTGGCTACTAATATTGGTTATACCATATGGAGTGTGATGTTCACATGTTCTCCCCCTAATAAGGTCTACCTTATTTACACTACACTTTTAGGCTCATGAGCACGCTGGATCTTAATGCTTACTCTCTATATTATACCTCTAAACATTTTTAGACGTAGTTCAAGATATATACCCTACCCTCACAAGACTATGCCACTATTATAGCTATCGCACCCCTCACTGCTAAGCATTCAACATCATAGCTCCAAAGGGATAGCATTCATATAACCATACCCAGTGTGTATATTATAGCAGCTTTAGCAGTTCACTCTTAGACCTACATTAATTGGGTACGCACATCTGCTGACCTATGTCACATCTCTATGTACTGTGGGAACCCTAACTAGCTAGTGTTAGGCTATATAATGCTCAAAGTAATTTTAGAGGCTCATTTAGTTTCTACTCAGTTTTTATAGTTCATTAGAGTTCCTGGACCTCTTAAACAATTCCTTACACATCCGGAATCTCCTCTCTCATAACTTAGTGGCCATCATCTATAATGTTTGAACATCTGATGTGGGTCACTTAGTTTATGCTGCTCTATGTCTATCTGTTGTTATAGATATCACACTGTAATATATGCTTATACCTAGTAGGAGGGGCATGTACTGATTTTTATAGTTCATTATGTCTGTATTAGCTTTAAAATTCCACTCTTCTATGTAATGAGTATTTTCATCCTCCTTCTTTGAGTCCTCCTCCTCATATAATTAAATAGCCCTTTAGCCTACACCTCTATAATGCATATAGCTCCAGGAAGATTGTCCTCCGACTAACATCTTCTCTACATACTCTTCACACTATTCTACTCTTATGCATTTTTGGTCCCTGCATACAATTTACCTAGGCACCATACTAATATTTAAGCTCCTGAAACTAGTATTTACCTTATTGGAGGTGCAACACCCTACTCTCTTCAGCTAGTATATATACCCTTGTTTTTATTTTTATGCTAATCACCTGTTACTATATAGTTTAATCAGCTTGATTCTTATCCATATGTCAGGGTCTCTAATTGTGCTGGCCTCAGCTCCCGGTGAAACCATATTCTTTTATTTTAACATTAGCTTAATTAGTAACTTTAAATTACACATATTCTATAGTATGCATACCACTTCTCTATAATTTATCTGCCATGAGTATTTTCATCCTCCTACTTTGAGTCCCCTTCCTCATATAATTAAATAGCCCTTTAGCCTACACCTTTATAACGTACTGATTGGCTCCGCCATCCCATCTACCCTTTATTATAAGCGGCTTTGGTCCGCTGCCCCCCCCCCCCTTATTTACAGGCCTATGGGAGGCCTGATAACAGCCAACTCCCTACCTCTTACTGTTATTTAATTTCTAGAATGCCTTTATTGCAGAGTGGGGACCATTAGTTTTCAGTTACAAAATAAAAAAAAATGAGGCATCTATATATGTTCCAGTCACACGTTTTTTTTATTTTCAGTTTTACATTTCATATTAGAGATCACAATGGTAGCATTATAACTTATGTTCACCCTTATTCTTCTGTCTTTGACCTAGCTACTTATCTCATGCCACTGATCCCAACTTCCATATATGTATGGCACTACTATGGATGGGACACTGTGATAACAAATACTATTCTAGCACACCAATATCTTAATTGATTCTTGTTTACTCTTCTTATGTGAAATGTATAAGTTTTATTTCTGTATCTACTGTTCTGTGCCTGGATATATGCTTTGTGTTGTTAATTTTCAATGCCTCAATAAAAATTATTTTCAAAAAAAAAAAAAAAAAAAATATTCAAAACATTAATCTATCCACTACAGGCATGGAGGAAGATATGTAGGTTACTATCCATCAAAGGAAATGTCTCCAATTATATGCCAATTAAAGGGAACCCTAAATTCCAAGCGGGACTACAATCGGCACCTTTCCAAAAATGGCATACATTAGGTTTGAATAATGTCTCTCAGATGATAGACTGGAATGGTAATTGTATTAAAACATTTGAGAGTTTAAAAAGAGAATTCAGTCTTAGTAATAAAGAATTTTTTGCATATTTACAAATCAGACATTTCATAACTAAGATGATAAATGAATCTGGTTGGAACTGGTCCTGGGGGAAGTTGGATAATTGGCTGGTGTTAGCTAAAAATGGGTTTATGTCAATCTCACCATGCTATCAATTATTAATATCTAACAAAGGGGAGATGAATTTAGGAAACTTAACAGCTGTATGGGATTCTATTTCAAAAGTATCACAAATTACTCTATCGGCCACATGGAGAGAATCCCATATTAAGTTACTGTATAGGACCTACTATACCCCGAAAAAAGGGACAAGATGTGGGAATATAAATTTTTGTATATGCCCAAAATGTTCATTACCATCGGCAGACCTTATCCATATGATCTGGGAATGCCCTAAGATTAAAAAATTTTGGGCTAAAATAGAATACTGGATTAATCAAGTTTTAAAAATCTCTCCTCTGAGGTTGGACATAGTTTCTGTAATCCTTCTATGGGAAGCAACAAAAGACCTCCGGAAGCATAATAAAATAGTTAATATGATTATTATGGCGGCAAGATATTTAATTTTCAAAAAATTTAAAGGAAGGGCACGCCCCAGTATAAATGAGCTTAAAAATTGCCTAAAAAAACAATATATGATAGAACAAAGAGACACCAACATAGAAGAAGAGAATGACATTGAAGGTTTCTTTAAAAAATGGACAACTTTCATTAAAATATTTCCATTGAATGAAAGAGAACATTTGATATACCCATTTAGGAACTCAGAACTGGTACTCCAGGGACTATGGTAGTCTCCCCTGCTCATCTCTCGGCCCCCTCCCTTCCCACCTTCTCTCGTGAATTTTTTTTTTTCCTCCTCTGTTGATGGTTATATGTTGTGTTTGATGTTATTACGCCTAGTACTGTTGGGTTGGGTAGGCCTTCCCTCCCTTAGTGGATTAGGTATGGTAGGCTGGCTGATTTTCATATGAATAATTGATTTAAGACGGAAAGGGAAGTAAAGGGTAAAATTTAACTATTATTTTGGCTGTTAATTTATAGCATGACAAAAGGATGTAAATCATGGTATATGTTGCATTTGAAAGTTTAATTTACATTAGTATCTTGTGAAAAAGAATAAGCACTATATCATTATGCTTTACTTGTTTGATATGAATATCCCGAAGCTAGGGAAAAAATAGAAAAAATGAGGTTGAGACTATTTCTTTTTCTTTCTACTTTGTTTCTGTGATGCAACAACATGTTTTGTTATGAGGTGTATACTGTTAATATTTTTCTATGGTATTTATGCATTTTTGCTGATATATTACATCTATGTTGTATTGTGATCTTAACCTCAATAAAAAAAAAAAAAAAAATGACATGCCCTATCTAAATCATGAAAATTTATTTTTGTCTAGACTGTCCCTTTAATGTAATGGATTGAATTTTAAAAAAAATCTTTGTAGCAGTTTATAAAAAACATTTTTGTGTATAATATAGGCCTTGTCACATATTCCTCATACTAACAATGATATGTGTTTGTGCTTCATCTCTGACAGATGACCAAGTACCGGGGGAGGATCCTGCCCCAGCATTTTCGCTGGCGCTGCCTGATGAGGAGGTGGCTGCAGTCGAATGTAAGAAAACTTAATATAAGCTTTTAACAAGTGTATCTTGATAATGAATTTGTATAACATATATTTTTTGTGTCTTTTTATAGATATGAATCATAGCACACAAACTGAGCCCTTACTTGCCAATATATTTAACCAGCTGGCAGAGGGGCTGGACATTGTATCCCGGGCTGTGCGCGCCCTGCAGGAGGGCTATGACAAATCTTAATTCATTTTTACTAATTTATAAAAAAAAAAAAAGTTTATAATAAATATCTATTTAATCAAAATTATGGTGTAGCTGTATTAATTGAAATATTATTTTGAAGTGGCATGAAAACAAAATATATGTGGAATGATGTATCAATAGCATGCAATGTATTAAATTATATATATATATATATATATATATATATATATATATATATATATATGTATATATATATTTTTTTTTTTTTATATAATTCATTTTACTTCATCTTTTAAATAAACTTTGATGAAGAGTATATGCAGAAAAACTATATTGCTGCTGATTGAGGACTTCACATAGATGCCTCATATGATTGGCTTGCATATGTGCATTGCTGTTTTTAATACAAAGGATATCTGAGAATTAAACTGAAACTCAATTTTATCAACCATGCTTCAGATAGAGCTTGCAATTTTAAAGAAATTTATCATTTATTCCTATTATCCAAATTTCTTCATTCTATTTGTATCTTTATTTGAAAGTAAAGAATGTAAGTTTCTAAGCAGGTTTGTAATCTTGATTGAGA
This sequence comes from Bombina bombina, assembly GCF_027579735.1. Classification (NCBI taxonomy): domain Eukaryota; kingdom Metazoa; phylum Chordata; class Amphibia; order Anura; family Bombinatoridae; genus Bombina; species Bombina bombina. The sequence continues at coordinate 525,332,355 of NC_069502.1, read as the reverse complement.
TGTTCTTCTATGATATTGCTGTCGCTTTAATTTACAAATTTTTTTATTCCAAAAAAAATAATAATAAATATATATTCATATATCTTTACATAGATATATACATAAATACATCTTTTATTTTTACATTTAAATAGATACATATGTAGATAGATACACACATATAAATACATCAAGGAATTATATAT